>NC_134486.1:397246231-397596231 GCF_040206685.1 Ascaphus truei
GAGAGAGAGAGGTCTGAGAGAGAGTGAGAGGTCTGAGAGAGAGAGAGAGGTCTGAGAGAGAGAGAGAGGTCAGAGAGAGAGAGAGAGAAGTCTGAGAGAGAGAGAGAGAAGTCTGAGAGAGAGAGAGAGAGAGGTCTGAGAGAGAGAGGTCTGAGAGAGCGTGAGAGGTCTGAGAGAGAGAGAGGTCTGAGAGAGAGAGAGAGGTCAGAGAGAGAGGTCAGAGAGAGAGAGTGGTCTGAGAGAGAGAGAGAGAGAGATCTGAGAGAGAGATGTCTGAGAGAGAGAGAGGTCTGAGAGAGAGAGGTCTGAGAGAGAGGTCTGAGAGAGAGGTCTGAGAGAGAGAGAGGTCTGAGAGAGAGAGAGAGGTCTGAGAGAGAGAGGTCTGAGAGAGAGAGGTCTGAGAGAGAGAGGTCTGAGGGAGAGAGAGAGAGAGATCTGAGAGAGAGAGGGGGGTCTGAGAGAGAGAGAGAGCTGTCTGAGAGAGAGAGAGAGAGAGGTCTGAGAGGTCTGAGAGAGAGAGGTCTGAGAGAGAGAGGTCTGAGAGAGAGAAGTCTGAGAGAGAGAGAGGTCTGAGAGAGAGAGAGGTCTGAGAGAGCGTGAGAGGTCTGAGAGAGAGAGAGGTCTGAGAGAGAGAGAGGTCAGAGAGAGAGGTCAGAGAGAGAGAGTGGTCTGAGAGAGAGAGAGAGATCTGAGAGAGAGATGTCTGAGAGAGAGAGAGGTCTGAGAGAGAGAGGTCTGAGAGAGAGGTCTGAGAGAGAGGTCTGAGAGAGAGGTCTGAGAGAGAGAGAGGGCTGAGAGAGAGAGAGAGGTCTGAGAGAGAGAGGTCTGAGGGAGAGAGAGAGAGAGATCTGAGAGAGAGAGGGGGGTCTGAGAGAGAGAGAGAGCTGTCCTGAGAGAGAGAGAGAGAGAGAGAGGTCTGAGAGGTCTGAGAGAGAGAGGTCTGAGAGAGAGAGGTCTGAGAGAGAGAGTCTGAGAGAGGAGAGAGAGTCTGAGAGAGAGAGAGAGGTCTGAGAGAGAGAGAGAGAGGTCTGAGAGAGAGAGAGAGAGAGGTCTCAGAGAGAGAGAGAGAGAGAGAGAGAGAGAGAGGTCAGAGAGAGAGAGAGAGAGGTCAGAGAGAGAGAGAGAGGGAGGTCTGAGAGAGAGAGAGAGGGAGGTCTGAGAGAGGGAGAGGTCTGAAAGAGAGAGAGAGAGGTCTGACAGAGAGAGGTCTGACAGAGAGAGGTCTGAGAGAGAGAGAGAGAGAGAGAGAGAGAGAGAGAGAGAGAGGTCTGAGAGAGAGAGGTCTGAGAGAGAGAGAGGTCTGAGAGAGAGAGAGGTCAGAGAGAGAGGTCAGAGAGAGAGAGTGGTCTGAGAGAGAGAGAGAGATCTGAGAGAGAGATGTCTGAGAGAGAGAGAGGTCTGAGAGAGAGGTCTGAGAGAGAGGTCTGAGAGAGAGAGAGGTCTGAGAGAGAGAGAGAGGTCTGAGAGAGAGAGGTCTGAGAGAGAGAGGTCTGAGAGAGAGAGGTCTGAGGGAGAGAGAGAGAGAGATCTGAGAGAGAGAGGGGGGTCTGAGAGAAGAGAGAGAGCTGTCTGAGAGAGAGAGAGAGGGTCTGAGAGGTCTGAGAGAGAGAGGTCTGAGAGAGAGAGGTCTGAGAGAGAGAGGTCTGAGAGAGAGAGGTCTGAGAGAGAGAGAGAGGTCTGAGAGAGAGAGAGAGAGAGAGAGAGGTCTGAGAGAGAGAGAGAGAGGTCTCAGAGAGAGAGAGAGAGGAGAGAGAGAGAGAGAGAGAGGTCAGAGAGAGAGAGAGAGAGGTCAGAGAGAGAGAGAGAGGGAGGTCTGAGAGAGAGAGAGAGGGAGGTCTGAGAGAGGGAGAGGGTCTGAAAGAGAGAGAGAGAGGTCTGACAGAGAGAGGTCTGACAGAGAGAGGTCTGAGAGAGAGAGAGAGAGAGAGAGAGAGAGAGAGAGAGAGAGGTCTGAGAGAGAGAGGTCTGAGAGAGAGAGAGGTCTGAGAGAGAGAGGTCTGAGAGAGAGAGAGAGGTCTGAGAGAGAGATCTGAGAGAGAGCGAGAGGTCTGAGAGAGAGAGAAGTCTGAGAGATGGAGAGAGAGAGGTCAGAAAGAGAGAGAGAGAAGTCTGAGAGAGAGAGAGAGAGGTCTGAGAGAGAACGAGGTCTGAGAGAGCGTGAGAGGTCTGAGAGAGCGTGAGAGGTCTGAGAGAGCGTGAGAGGTCTGAGAGAGAGAGAGAGGTCATAGAGAGAGAGAGAGAGGAGAGAGAGGGGAGAGGGAGAGGGAGAGGGAGAGGGAGAGGGAGATCTGAGAGAGAGAGTGAGGTCTGAGAGAGAGAGTGAGAGAGTGTCTGAGAGCGACACCAACTGCGCACTGCAACTGTTAGGTATGTATATACACCTTTGTTTTTACTTTGGGCACCGCGGAAAAATCCTGATCGCCTTGGGGAGCCTTGAACCGAAAAAGTTTGGGAACCACTGGCTTAATATATAAATGCCACTCCCTGCCACCTCTTCCCCTGTAAACGGTGTTAACCTTTTCATTTAACACTGACCTTCCTTAATTTTACCCCACAAATCAAGCATCCCAATAGCCTGCCCTCATGGCTAATGTCCCACACTCAGTCACTCCTTACCACCCATTGTGACCAAGCGCTGCCATCTACAGCACTTACTCCCTCACCTGCTGTCTCTGTAAGTTTCCCATTAAACTCTTAGATTGTAAGCTCTTCGGGGCAGGGATATCCTTTCCTATTGTCTGATTTTGCTGCACTTATTATATATAATTATAATTCCCTGTACTGTATTCTTTGTGAAGCGCTGGGTACACTTTTGGCGCTATATAAATAAAGACCATACAATACAATACAATAAATAGGCAATCCAAGTGGCACTTAAAAAAGCAATCTTTTTTTTGTTTTAATATATATTTTTGAACACATTTTAGTAGCCATGTATTAAGTTACGAAAGCATTGAATCAAGATACAGCAAAATAATCTCTCTGATTAAAAAAAAAGCCAGCAATTATTTCCATTCCTGCACAAATGAACAAATACCAGAACTCCAGAGGTCTTCATGCAAAAAATACATTTTAATCCACACAGATCGACATTTCGGTCCAACACACTGACCTTTGTCAAGATAAAGTGGTGTACATACATTGCACCTTATATCTGTCACTAAAGTGAACTGCTTTACATGATACAGGTGAAGAGGCGGTGACTAATCACTGCCCATAAAAGTGACATCATCAAGTTGTGTGGTGTATCTGAGATCATTCCAATAAACACAGTGATAAAGTTAACCCTATACACCTTAACATTGTATACAATATCTGACTGTAAGCTGCATCAATCATGAAAACCACTATCCTCATAAGAATAGTGTGCAAAACTGGTCCCGCAGTGATCTAAACACAAACATCTTAAAAAAACTCACTGCATAACAAAGTTAAATATCCCAATCATTATTATACCCAATTTATGAAAAACATACTAAATATGAACAAACATACTGAATATTGTTCAAATATAATATAAGAGACCAGTGTCTCCATTGTTGCTAGTTGTGTCGCCCAGATGTAACTTTTTATTCATATAAAAAGTTGATACAAATAAAGTTGATACAAAACATGCAAGTAGCAACAGTCTATATTCAATTGCATACTGGGGAGGTACCACAATGCAAACTATGCCACCATCAATTCATCAAAAAATGGTTTTAAAGGGAACAGTAATACATCTCGAGGAAAATGTTATCCTTAAAGCAACAGTGCATACGCTAACAGACCATATTGAAGAGGCAGTATTAAAGAAGGCCAAATGTAAAAAAGAGAGGTACTGATGTCTAGTATCCACATTGAATTGGTTCCTCTATCTTTTATATAACATACAGTATCCTAAGCACTGAACCCTGCTTTTACTGAGCTCAAGCCTCTGCATTGATGACCTGAATATACAGATGCAGCGGCCGTTCTTCAAACACTTCACGCAGTGTATACCTCGGAATACCCATGTCATGGCGCGGGATTTCTTCCAACCTTCCCGCCTTATGACGCGAGTGCAGAAATGGCATTTAAGTGTTCTGGTTTTTAAACACCTGAAATTGACACAGTAGCACAGTACTGTACACATTACAATTCATTCATTTCATTGCACCCAAAAAAACAGAATCCATGAAATTCAAACAAAGCAACTACGATAAACACGTGTGCCTGGGGCGATTGGCGGTGTTAATGCCGCGTGGAGTACAGCAGCGCACACGAAAACGGCGCCGTGATTTGTTCGACAAATGGCCAATGCATCTGTATATTTGTATAGGTTTAATTTTGTGCTTATAGGAATCAAAGTGGGCTATGACAACATAACCATAATTGATGCCAGTCTTATGCTGTACCATGTGTTCGCCTTAGATTTTCATCTTAAATGAGTACCTTAAGTCACGAAGCTCTATAAAAAGAGTATCAGACAGTACCTAAATATTATAAAACAACTCTGTTTCCACAGGACACACTTGATTGGTGTATTCTTTTAGTGCTTAATATCATAAGTCAGGGATGTGCAAACTTTTGGTGCTGCACCCCCCCTGCTCTCCCCCAGTACTCGTGCCCACCCCCCATACCTTTGTGCCGGCCTCAAATGATGCTGCAGGATCATGTCACGTTATGGCATGAGACCCCGCAGCGGCATTTGATGCCGCGTTGCCATGACAACGTGTCGCCCGAAGCCGGCTGAATCGATGTAAGTGAGTTACAGAGGCCTCACGCTGTACCCCGGCATTTAATTTAAATGCCTTGGGTGAAGAGTGCGGGGCCTCTGTAACCGCCGCCCCAACCCCCAAAAGTCTTACACCCCCCATTTTGCGCACCCTGCCTTAAGTCACATGACAACAAAAGCAATCCTGGACAGTACTGTACTTCTTAATCAGTGGCATTCACATTGCTTTTGATTGCATGATTTCTCTTTCAAATGTCAGGCTATTTATTGGCATTAGTTCATCCCCAATTTTGCAGCTGACAGAGTTTGATAATTATCCTTTATCCGGTGCATGTGCTCTTCTGCCTCAGACATCATGGGTTGCACAATTAATAGCCAATTTAATTGTCTTGGCACAAAAAGGCTTCAGAGAACGTGCAAAAGCAAAACAACGTTTAAACACAGGGCTCTTTCCCTCATTCAAAACAATTTGGAGACATGAGAGAAACCACATTCAGTGCAGATTCCTTAATATTATGAGGCACAGTGCCAGCAACACAGAAAACAGAAATATTTCCCATGTGTTCTGTGACTTGTTGAGATTCGCGTAACCTCTTCAGTGCTGGAATGACCCACAGAACCATGTGTTGCAGTGTATTTTGCAGGCCCCTCTAGCTGTACTCATACAGTAAGGAAGAGGTACACTTAGCCCTAGAGGGAAAGACCTAAAAAATCAGCCAAAATAAGTTGCAGTAGGCACCAAAACTTACCTGAAATATCCTGCAAAACTCCACAACCAACTGGAATACTTACAAAAATCAGCGCAGCCCGCTGTGGTTTTACAGCTTCCAACAGCAGTCTTTGCTCCACTACAAAGCACAAGGACAGTCTATACGCCTCCCCGACTGCCAGCGAGCCTCCGCAACACACAGAGATCCTCGGCAGTTCTCAAGCCAGATCGTGACTCCAAGTAACATACTAGGACACTCCTACAGCTCCTACCGACAGCTTGTGAACACCACTACGTCACGCAACTCCTCACAGACAAATGTTACAATCCGTGGATCCATGTGAGCCACCCCCATGTGAAATACCTGAAAATCTGCGGAGGCAGCAGGTGGAATGAATGGAGAAAACAGGAGGAATCCCTGTAACTAACGGGCGGAATCCGTGTAACCAGTTGAATGCCGCACAAGCTGAGGGTGAAATCGGTGCAGACAACAGGTGGAGTTCGTGGTCAATGGACGGAACACACACAACATCAGGTGAAATTTACCAAGTCTTGTTACACCTGCGATTATCTGCGGCTGACCGAGAATACCCGCAGAGCATTGGATTTCCCTACAAAATTGCAAGGTTGATCTTGATCTACCAGTAAGTTTTTGAAACCCTCTGCAGCCCCACGGAATTGGCTAAGATAACCTATAAAGACTGGGCAGTCAACTGGTTTATCTCAAACAACAACAGATGGTGGCAAAACGGAAACAGGTGAGGGAAGGCAGGCGGGGGACGTTTCCAGGATGGTGGAGGAGGCCAACAAGACAGACGCAACAAGTAACACCAGAATACGATACACAAAGTAATACAATAAACTACAAAGTTCTGGCAAAAGCTGTGGCTGGGGAACACATACCCAAGATCCAACAAAACATAGATAAAATACAAAACTCAATAGAGGATCTGAAAGGAGAACTCACTACACATTCCGTAAGTGTAGACGAAGCAAAGGCCAGATTAAACACGGAAGAAGAAGGCCTATCAGACGCACAGCAATCTCTGGTAGAGATGCAAAAAATAAATAAAAGTCTAGAAAAAAAATTGGATGATTTAAAAACCGCTCACGACGTAACAATCTGAGGATAAAGCTTCAAACAAATGCAGCTGTAGGCGTTCTGTATAAAATGCCTACCATAGACATTAGACATGAACCCAGAAGAAATGTCTGTATAGGTGGAAAGGATGCACAAAATAGGCCTGGTACATCCAGAACAAGACAAAAACAGAGCGAGACCTATCATAGCACGTATATGTAACTTTATGGACAAGCAAAGACTATTGAGAGCATATAAAGAAACAGATGGGATATCTTATGAAGGCAAAAAGATACTGATCTTCCAAGACTACTCAATAAGTGTCCAAAAAACAGAGGGAATTTGGGAAGGTCTGTACGTTACTTTTCAGACAACACAAAACATTCTCCCTAACATATCCTGCTAGTCTTAAGATCTTCAATGACCCTGGGACAAAAATGTTTACTTCACACATGGAAGCAGAGAAGTATGTTGAGGCACCAAGAAAACAACATCAAGGAGCAGAGGGCAGGGAAAGAAAGAAACCTGGTCACGGAAAACACAGTCTCCATGAGGGACAATCACCAACACTGCAACCAGATGGACAACCGCCGGACGTCTGAGAAAAGACACTGTGAAAAGAATGACTTTTGTCTGTAACCCGCAGGTGATGTTGATCTCTTTCTCCCTGATTTTAATTATTAATGTATGACTAAGCTAAGGCCTAATACACTGGGAAAGGTGCTAGTTATCATACAAAAAAATGGACGCAAACAGAAATAAGGAGGAAGGGTCACCTACTGTAGTGCCAACGAGTATTCTAAAACAAATCTGGGGCAATCACCAACAAGACCCAGGTACATGCTGGGTACATGCTGGATACATGCTGCAACATTTCTGCAGACAGACTAATGGCCCATCGGATTAACAGCGGGGGTCCCTGGCAGTCCCATTCAAACTGAATGGGTCTGCCAGGGACCCCTGCTGTGTTAATCCGATGGGCCATTAGTCTCACTGTGACACTGTTAGTGTTACTGTTTGTAGCATGTACCCAGCATGTACCTGGGTCTTGTTGGTGATAGCCCCAGATTTTCCAAGGCAAGTTTTAGAATACTCGTCGGTGCACCTGTATAAAGATATCTCAGCAGCAGGGTGCGGAGAAAGGGAGGTGAGGGGCGTTCCTGATGGGTAAGGGGTGTGGGCAAAATCAACCATGTTCAACCACTTCTATTGATCTTAAATTACACTAGATCAATATCTCTTTTGGGGAAAATTAAAGAAGTTCACTAAACGGAAAAGTTATTTAAAAGTTTACATTTAAAAGTTTTATTAGAAAATGTTTATGTTTATGGGGAAACAATGTCGTGGGAATACGTTATTAAAAGAAGGTTCAAATGCAGCATAAAAAAAATTAATAGGGAACAAGGAGAAAAACAATATATATATGTGTACCCTGAGAGTCATTTCATGGAATGTCAGGGGGTAAAATAACCCCATCAAGAGGAGAACGGTTCTAAATGAGCTAAAAAGGCAAAAAATAGATATTGCATACTTACAAGAGACACACACAGATGCTTAAGAAAGCACCAAACTACAGAGAGATTGGTTTAGACACTATTTTCTCTCCAGTGAAGGGGAATAAAGCAGGTATAGCAATTCTAATCAAATCAAATTGCCAGCAGAAATCTCAACCTCTAGCGACAATGAAGAGAGCTTCACACAGGCAGAAATAATCATATTACAGGCATACCCTGGTTTAAGGACAGTCACTTTAAGTGCACTCGCGAGTAAGGACATATCGCCCAATATGTAAACGGCAGCTCGCGCATGCGCCTGTCAGCATGTCCTGAACAGCAATACCGGCTCCCTACCTGTACAGAATGTGTGCGCAAGCGGGGAGCCTGTTATAAAAGCGTTATTTACAACAGTTATGCACGTATGTAATGATTGCTGTACAGTACATGCAATGATAAGTGTAAAAAAGGTAGTGCTTCACTTTGAGTACATTTTCGCTTTACATACATGCTCAGGTCCCATTGCGTACGTTACTGTGGGGTATGCCTGTACACACTATGCCGCATATACAGTATGATCCAAATGATCATAACATAGATTCTTTCCAGTGGCAAAAATCCTTAACTGCAAAAATAACTACTTGATAATAGGAGGGGACATGAACTCCATACAAGACACATACTTGGACAGATCAGGCTCCAATTTAAACGTGACAAGAAATAACACACAGACTAGGAACATGCAGCTATTCAGAGAAACTTTGGGGGCAATAGATAATTGGAGAAGTCTAAACCCAACGGAAAGAGAATATACCTTTTACACAAATGTGCACAACACTTTCTCTAGAATAGATTGTGTGTATTAATCAGCCCACACCTCATGGGAAAAGTGACTGACAAGCAGATAGGAGTGATTGTAATATCAGACCATGCAGTGGTAACGCTAGACATAAAGGTGGGAATAGATAATAAAGGTACAAATACATGGGAGATTTCCCAATTATGAAGAAGGTAATGAAAACTTCCAAAGTTATTTGCTAAATAGATGGGAAGATGCTGAAACAAACAAGGAATCCACAGAAAACCCGTTACTACTGTATATTGGGAACCATCAAACGTGGGGATGAGGGGCCATATCATTTCTTATGTACTGCTTGTGTTCAGCTCAAGGATGTCTTTTCTTTACCCCTTTTGTATCTAAAGCCCTCTCCCACCTTAAACCTTTCTCACTGACTGCCCCACACCTCTGGAATGCCCTTCCCTTCAATACCCGACTAGCACTCTCTCTATCCACATTTAAGACACATGTCAAAACACGCCTGCTTAAGGAAGCATATGAGTTTGTCAATGGCTGATAATTAAAACCTCATACATAAATCTTGGCCCCCTGCAGACGCACTTACCAGAACACCCTCCTGCTGTCTCTGTACATTCTTCCAACCAACCATTTAGATTGTAAGCTCTTTGGAGCAGGGACCCTTTTCCTAAATGGTACTTTAATATCTGAAGCTCTTCTCCCCTTTATGTGTTATTTATATTATTTGTTATTTATAAGATTGTCCCATGTATTACTGCTGTGAAGCGCTATGTACATCAATGGCGCTATATCAATAAAGACATACATACAGAATGTTGCCAGATTAAAAAAAAAAATCAAGCTGAATTTGCCATAGCAAGTAATGAAACGTAAACTCGCTCCTACGCAAAGTATTAAAGCAAGGTACTCTAGCATGTGAAATATGGATAGAAAAGGAAAGCAAGTCTCATAAAATTAAAGAAAGCCAATACCTTAAGTTTTCCGGGGGGGGGGGGGGGGGGGAGAGTGGGCGGTGTCGGTTACATTTAGGACATGTCAGTCACTTTTCCCACGAGGTGTGGGCTGATAAATACACACAATCTATTCTAGAGAAAGTGTTGTGCACATTTGAGTAAAAGATATTTTCTCTTTCCGTTGGGTTTAGACTTCTCCCATTATCTATTGCCCCCAAAGTTTCTCTGAATAGCTGCATGTTCCTAGTCTGTGTGTTATTTCTTGTCACGTTTAAATTGGAGCCTGATCTGTCCAAGTATGTGTCTTGTATGGAGTTCATGTCCCCTCCTATTATCAAGTAGTTATTTTTGCAGTTAAGGATTTTTACCTCTGTGTCCTGAAAGGATTCTATCTTATGATCATTTGGACCATACTGTATATGTGGCAAAGTGTGTAATATGATTATTTCTGCCTGTGTGAAGCTCCCTTCATTGTTGCTAGAGGTTGAGATTTCTGCTGGCAATTGGATTTGATTAGAATTGCTACACCTGCTTTATTCCCCTTCACTGGAGAGAAATAGAGTCTAAACCAGTGTTTCCCAAACTGTGCGCCGCGGTGCCCTTGTGCGCCATGGCTTGGCTAGAGGGGCGCCGCGATCCGGGGCGCCAGCAGTGGGAAACAAAGGCCAGCAAATAAAAAATAAAAAAACGCTGAACGCCGGCTCTCACTGCACGCGCTGGAGGAGCAGCACCAGGAGACATGTCTCCCAGCAGCACTAACACCCTACCCCCCCGACCAAAACCGCCACCCCCCGGCAGCATCGGCGCATCATCACCCTCCCCCCCGCAGCACACCGGCCCTCCCCACACAGGCCCCCGCCGCACTGACCCCCCCCCCATCCCTCACCCCGTGCAGGGACCGGGCCGTTCAGCCACCCCACGCTGCCGCCGTCCCATACAGCACTGGGCCGTCTGTGCCCCCCGCACAATTGCCCCCCACAGAATTGTCCCCCGCATCACCAGCATGCCGCCGGCCTGACCATCATCCCCAAGCAGGTAATTCTTAAATGTATTGGGGGTGTGGGGATAATTTTTAAATGTATTGGGGGTGTGGGGGTAATTTTTAAATGTATTGGGGGTGTGGGGATAATTTTTAAATGTATTGGGGGTGTGGGGGTGTGGGGGTGTGGGTGTGTGTGTGTGTGCGTGCGTGCGTGTGTGTGTGTGTGTGTGCGTGTGTGTGTGTGTGTGTGTGAGTGTCTGTGAGAGAGAGAGTGCCTGTGAGAGAAAGTGTCTGTGAGAGAGAGTGTCTGTGAGAGGGTGAGAGTATCTGAGAGGGTGAGAGTGTCTGAGAGGGTGAGAGTGTCTGAGAGGGTGAGAGTGTCTGAGAGGGTGAGAGTGTCTGAGAGGGTGAGAGTGTCTGAGAGGGTGAGAGTGTCTGAGAGGGTGATAGTGTCTGAAAGGGTGAGAGTGTCTGAGAGGGTGAGAGTGTCTGAGAGGGTGAGAGTGTCTGAGAGGGTGAGTCTGTGAGAGGGTGAGTCTGTGAGAGGGTGAGTCTGTGAGAGGGTGAGTCTGTGAGAGGGTGAGTCTGTGAGAGGGTGAGTCTGTGAGAGGGTGAGTCTGTGAGAGGGTGAGTCTGTGAGAGAGAGAGTCTGTGAGAGAGAGAGAGAGAGAGAGAGAGAGAGAGAGAGAGAGAGAGAGAGAGAGAGAGAGAGAGAGAGAGAGAGAGTGTGAGAGAGAGAGTGTGAGAGAGAGAGAGAGTGTGAGAGAGAGAGAGAAAGTGTCTGTGAGAGAGAGAGTGTCTGTGAGAGAGAGAGTGTCTGTGAGAGGGTGAGAGTGTCTGTGAGAGGGTGAGAGTGTCTGTGAGAGGGTGAGAGTATCTGAGTGGGTGAGAGTGTCTGAGAGGGTGAGAGTGTCTGAGAGGGTGAGAATGTCTGAGAGGGTGAGAGTGTCTGAAAGGGTGAGAGTGTCTGAAAGGGTGAGAGTGTCTGAGAGGGTGAGAGTGTCTGAGAGGGTGAGTCTGTGAGAGGGTGAGTCTGTGAGAGGGTGAGTCTGTGAGAGAGAGAGAGAGAGAGTGTGTGTGTGTGAGAGAGAGAGAGTGTGTGTGTGAGAGAGAGAGAGTGTGTGTGAGAGAGAGAGAGTGTGTGAGAGAGAGACTGTGTGTGAGTGTGTCAGAGAGAGAGTGTGTGTGAGTGTGTCTGAGAGAGAGAGAGAGAGTGTGTGTGAGAGTGTGTCTGAGAGAGAGTGTGTCTGAGAGAGAGAGAGTGTGTGTCTGAGAGAGACACCAACTGCGCACTGCAACTGTTAGGTATGTATAAAAACCTTTGTTTTTACTTTGGGTGCCGCGGAAAAATCCTGATCGCCTTGGGGAGCCTTGAAAAAATCCTGATAGCCTTGGGGAGCCTTGAAAAAATCCTGATCGCCTTAGGGAGCCTTGAGCGGAAAAAGTTTGGGAACCACTGGTCTAAACCAATCTCTCTGTAGTTTGGTGCTTTCTTAATCATCTGTGTGTGTCTCTTGTAAGTATGCAATATCTGTTTTTAGCCTTTTTAGCTCATTTAGAACCGTTCTCCTCTTGATGGGGTTATTTTACCCCCTGACATTCCATGAAATGACTCTCAGGGTACATATATACTGTATATTGTTTTTCTCCTTGTTCCCTATTAATTTTTTTTATGCTGCATTTGAACCTTCTTTTAATAACATATTCCCACGACATTGTTTCCCCATAAACATAAACATTTTCTAATAAAACTTTTAAATGTAAACTTTTAAATAACTTTTCAGTTTAGTGGACTTCTCCTTTTTTTCTCTAAAGAGATATTGATCTAGTGTAATTTAAGATCAATAGAAGTGTATAACATTGTTGAGTTTGCCCGCACCCCTTACTCCTCAGGAACGCCCCTCACCTCCCTTTCTCTGAACCCTGCTGCTGTTATATCTTTATAAGTGACCCTTCCTCCTTACTTCTGTTTGCGTCCCTTTTTTTTGTATGATAACTAGTACCTTTCCCGGAGTATTAGGCATTAGCTTAGTCATACAATAATTAAAATCAGGGAGAAAGGGATCAACATCATCTGCGGGTTACAGACAAAAGTCATTCTTTTCACGGTGTCTTTTCTCAGACGTCCGGCAGTTGTTCATCTGGTTGCAGAGTTGGTGATTGTCCCTCATGGAGACTGCGTTCTCTCTGTTTTTGGGACACTATTGAGTAGTCTAAGGAAGATCAGTATCTTTTTGCCTTCAAAGAAAGTGTTTGATCTATTTATTAGCAGTGGAGTAAGAACATGCAATAATTTTAGCATAAGAAAAATCAGCTTACGTTTCACACAAAATCCTAGATGGGCAAAATATCTCTGCTTAACAGTGAAGATTGGCAACATTTTGACATCATGTTTTTTCTGCAAAAAAGTTATTCGGGGGGAAAAAACTATTTGCAAAGTGGTAAATGCTAATATCTTACTAAGTGATTGCATTTCACACCAATGATCCTGGATTTTGAGTGACTATCATGAAACTTGACATTTTTTATTGGGATTGTTGAATTGTTTCACAATACTGTTGTTGAAATGCAAGCATGTGCCAACGATTAGAAGTAACATGTTGCAAGTAAATTTATTTGAAAAAAAGGGTTTATATTCAATATGAGAATAAACCCTAGAGAACAAAAGATAACCTTGAACTACTGATATATAAAATAATACAAAGAGCTAGACATTGTAGTTAGGGGAGCACCTTAATAAAGGGCACACGGCCCGGAAACGCATCGGTGTGTGATTTTTGAGCTCTTTATGGGTTATGTTGTATCCAGATCAAGAATAAAGGATTCATTTATTGTGAGCCTCCTCCTGTCTTTTTTGGCAGTGCACTGCCTTTCTCCATTTTTCAACCAAAGTTTGACACTGGTTAAAAAAAAAATGGGGAACCATTAATTAGTAGAGGGGATTGTCTCCATCAATCATGGGTATTCCAAATTTGTTACAGTAAATTGAACACATACACACATGTTGCATATACATTGACATTGAATTTGAATAAACACTTCTATTTGAGCCCGCATGTACATTTTCATTCACCACAAACATGGGGCTATCATTGATTGACTTGAGAGTAATGCCCTCGCTCATATTTTAAGGGCATGCCCTTAAATGAGAAAGAAGAAAATCCTTCTTGGGGGGAGGTTGGTAAAAGGGCACCGCTACCCTTGTGCAGGATCATCCAACAACATTTAAATTATATATTTCATAGATTGGGACAATCTACAGGGGTGAGCAAAGTGGGAGGCGCATGATTTTCTGGGCGGCGCGGCAGCTGCAGAGGCCCCGCGCTCTTCCCCGTGGCATTTAAATGAAGTGCCGGGGGATCACGCGAGACCTCTGCAGTGTCTCCTATCGTGTCTTCCTCGACACGTTGCCATGGCAATGTGGCGTGAAATGACGCCACGGTGTCATGTGAGGTGACGCGTCGCCATGGTAACACGCATAAAATAACGCCGCGGGTCTTGTGATGTCACGTCACGTGACCCCGCGCGTCATTTGACGTTGGATTTTAGGTAAGGCGAGGCACGGACACAGGGGCTGGCAGGCAGGGGCGCAGTACACAAAGTTTGTGCACCCCTGATCTACATGAGGAAACTGTGTATGACTATTCAACGTTACCAACCTCTGATTGTTTACTTTTAGAAGATATCAATTGTGAACCATTTATTTAGTTACTGTAATTACATGAGAAAATCGTGGTGCATCAAATTCTAATGTTGCTTTGGGACCCACCACCATTTTCTCCTGCTAAACCATGAATAACTGAAAAGGAAATATAATAATGGTTTATATAGTGTGTAATATAGCTCATCCGGAACAACATTTTGATAGCAATATTACATTATGTATGGCAAAGTATGAAAAAATAAAGAGATTGTTGAGGTCACATGACCAAATATACCCTTGGAACCAACACCACATACTACACATGTTTAATCTGCTCTGAAAAAAAAACCTGTGTATGGGTTACTATCATACAGCACAAACCTGACACACAAATCATTGCTTGACATTTTTTATTACAAAAATGTGAACATTTTCTTGGCCGCTCACATGGAAACTGCACTGGCAGCTAAAAGGTTAATTCTGTGTATTTCAATCTGGCAGAAAAGTACTGTACAGTACCTTGTGACCAGCATTAAAACAGCATTTACTACGCAATTTTAAGATAGAAGACACATTATGTCAATGTAAGACCTCTTACTGCCCACTTACTTGACTGATACTGTATGTTCAGTGATGGGCCATACAATAGTTAGATGACGTAGCACAGCGTAATGAAAATGGACCAATTTGCCTAAAGCAGCAGTTCTCAACCTTTTTTTACATTGTTCACCCCCTGCGAGCAAATATTTTTTCTGCAAAAACTTAATTAATAAATCGAATTGCCTACTCACCAGACTATTGCTAACAAAACTGTGTGATAGATTCCAGGAAGCATAGTGTCCTGAGCTCACGGGGCGAACACAGACTCAACATGGCCTCAAACTGCACCTCAATGTGTGCAGAAAGCAGTCAATTACTGCGAGAGATTCCAAAGTCACAGCCCAGAATGCTTTGCAAAAGCTCCTGCTGTAATTGAGAGGTAAGCTGCAGTTCAGGATCTTTCTACATGTACACTCCCCACACGGACTAAGGAACCCATTATACTGCCTGGGATCCACCATTAAAAAAAGTTTGGGGCAAATTCCTTGGGGATACCTCACAAACCTCCTGTTGGGGATCATCGGTCTAGAGCAGGGTGCGCAACCTTGGGGGCATGAGATTTTTGGGGGGGCGGGGGGGCGGCAGCGCAAAGCCTCTGTAACTCACACCTGAATTCAGTCAGCTTCAGGCTATGTGGCCAGGCAACGCGACATCATGTGACGTGATGTCACATGACCCCGAAGGCAACATTTGACGCCCATTGCCATGGCAATGCGGCATTAAATGATGCAGCGGGGTGACGTCACATTACCCTGCAGTGTCATTTGATGCCAGATTAAAGGTAAAGGGGGGCACGATACTGGGGGAGAGCAAGCGGGCGCAGTGGAGAAAGTTTGTGCACCCCTGGTCTAGAGGTGTTACGCCGGTGCTGCCCGCAGACCAGACCCGTCCCCTGAGCTGAAGGGGGAAGTGGTAATACACGCACCCGCAGCAAAGGGAGCGTGTCCGGAGTGTGGTATGAAGCGTTGCCAGGTGTAGTAAGGTAGACAATACTTGCCGGTACCGGTTATAGAGATAGAGTGATGAATGCCTTGCCGAGGTCAGGGAGTGGAGAGTGGAGATAGGTCGTAGTCCAAGCTGTGTTCAAGGGGTTACCAGAGTGAGCGTTGTCCAAGGGGTGCCGAGATCGAGAGCCAGAGGGGGTAGTCGTACAAGCCGCGTCAGAACCTGTGAAAACACTGAGAGAATCCAGAAGTACTTCCATACAGAGACTATGTCAAGCGACGAGTGATGGGAAGCACAGGCATAATAAAGCTGGGCAGGCCAATGGGAAAAGGGGGCAGGCCTGGAGGGACTGATAGGAGGGAGGTGTTACAGCCCAGCTGAGTGTAATCCTTGATTTGCATGGAACTGTGTGATGCTTGGGGGCGACGCCTCACTGCAGGAGCAGTGGTTAAAAGTGCTCTGTTAGGCGTGTGCTCTGTAAGCTGGGAATGCATGCACATAACGTCTGGGGCTGGCGTGCGTGTAGGTGTGCGTGCAGGAGGGCGTGGGCGTGCCCGGCGCTGAGCAGAGGAATCGCCGAGGGGAGTGATCCCCGACGGCGGCAGGGGCGAAGAGCCGTGGAGGCCGGTAAGGCAGGATTGTTTTGTGTGTCCAGGTGCTCCCTGCGGAGAGGGAGTGCTCTGTGTGGGAAGCGAGGAGAACGCAGATTCCTGACAAGAGGAAACCGAAAAGCTGTAGGATTGAAACAGACACCTATAGGTTTGAAACAAATGTATGTATCCAATCAAATGAGCAGTCCATCCACCAAAGGGATATAACGGCAGTGAAATGTTTAGCAGATTAAATGCAGGTGAAGTAGAAATATTTTTTAATATTTTTTGTTTTGACTTATTAAATTCTGATGGTAACCAAATGCTTTAGGTTTAGAGGATGTTTATGACCCTTCCATAATACTGTATCTTCTGGAATAAAACTATTTGTGTTACATATGTTGAACTCGGTGGACATATGTCTTTTTTCAACCTCATCTACGATTTATCTGTACAGGAAATATGTTATTTTGTGTTAAATTATTCTAATGTGATCATTAGTCAAACAGATAAAGGTATAGCACAAAATGTATCCGTTATGATTAGCGTTGCACAAGTCCCTTTTTAAATAAAAACACATTCATGTAGGAATTTAACCTAATCGGTGATTATATCTTTCTAAATTATATCTTTCTAAATTACATTCATAAATTATTTAAACATATTTTCCTGCCATGTAAGATTGTCTCTTGAATGTACTGTCTACAAGTTGACACCTTTGGGATTTCTCTTCAAAAACTGTGCAATGCAGAACATCAAACACATAACATATTATTATAGAACATATTTATAATAAAGTACAGCTCAATGTTGTTTATTTACAAAGTTTGCAAAATGCTTATATATTATATTGTGAGATACCTTCTATATACTGTAATACTCTGTATAGCATGTAATAAAATAAAAAACATTATATATATATATATAACAGCTCAACCCCGTTATAACGCGATCCGTTACAACGCGAATCCGCTTATAATGCGATGCAAGCATGGCTCCCAATTTTCGTATTTATGAATACTTTACAACACGATTATTGGTATCTTAAATACTGTATTGTACAATGCATACAATTGTACATTATTTCTAACGCAATCCGCTTATAGTGCGATGTGATTCTTTGGACCCCAAGCACAGCGTTATAAGGGGGTTGAGCTGTATATATATATATATATATATATATATATATATATATATATATATATGTATATATATATATATATATATATATATATATATATATATATATATATATATATAAATACATGGCACTTAAGGAGTTTACACTACCGACACACTTTATTAAAGTGTGGCCGGTACCGCAAGGCGGGATATTTCCCGGCTTGCTTGTGGCTGCCCCTCGGCGTGCCGCGCGTCATAGATGCGCGGTCACGCGTCTTCGGGAGCCTGCGAGGGAGCCCTGGTGTCCCGCGATCTGCGGGACGGCGGCAGGGGGTTCCGGGGGACCCGGCGGACCCGGTAGCGGTAGGGAGAGCGCCCCGATCGGAAGGCGCTCTTCCGCTGCTTCGGCGCATGCCCGTCACACTCGGGCGCGCGCCAGGCTACTGCTGCGGCCAAGAACGGGCAAATGCTCGAATAAACTTGGCCGCAGCAGTAGATGAAAAAGGCAAGAGGGAGACAATGGATGATAGTTAGAGACAGGTATCTCTTAGCATACAATGCTTCCACTGTAGGCAGGGATTCTGGGCAATCATCATTAGGGAAGGGCGATGCAGTACAAATTCATTCCCCGGAATTCCGTTGATTGTTTTGACCAGATCCGTCTCCGCCTACAAAATCCGTCTTTGTATATTGGGTACTAAAAAAACCCAGAGCGGATTAATCTGAATCTGCCATTGTCTTTAATCCGGGGTGTATTTTTAAGAATCCATATTACATCCAAAATACGCACTGCAGATTGTTAAAAAATCCCCACTCTTTCGCTCTCTCTCCCAAATCGGATTTAATCTGAGTGTGGATTTTTACCAATCCAAAAGTGAATTATTAGCCTTGTGGATTGCCGGTGATTGAAAAAAATTCAGAAAAAGGCGGATTTGTCTTTTTGAGACTAATCCACAGAAACGAACAGGACGATCTGACCTGGATCCAAATCCGCAAAAAAACATTTGGCCAACTCTTCTCATCATGACAGAGAGGACAAGATAAAAGCTATAGGTAGGCACCAAGCTAAATAATGGTCTAAAGCACCAACATATCACACCCTGTATGGTGCAGGTATGAGGTATCAGTAAATGGATCCCGTTATGAATGAGAGCTTGCAAATCAACATGTTCATTTCCGTAGTTGGTCAATGAACCAGAACTGATCATGAAAGATAATCTTGGTGACTCAATAAAGAATGTTAAAGGACTTGACATAAAATGACCATGAAATGCGTAAGGTTGCACAAGATTTTACAGCAACAATTAATGCTACTCACAGTTCTTTTTTGCTCAGTTTATTTCTTTTTCACTATACTGTCTTCCAAATCAGTACTGCATACATACTCCTCTGATTAGGATATATTTCATGTGATGCTTCGCATAACTTTAAAACAAGATCATGGTCACCATCAATCTTAGTAGTGGTGACGAGCCAATAAACAATGTTACTGTATGATTTGCAATATTCCCCATTACTAATTTTCTCACCAGAAATAATGTAGTCTGATACCACTGTTTTCTTCCTAAAATTCAGTAAATCAATATATGATGTATGAACATGATGATTGGCTCCTCTATTCAGGTAAAGTTTTATTGAGCTTTAATCATTGAGGGGAAATATTTTGCCTTGATGTAGAAATTAAAAGGCCAAACAATTTGCATTTAATTACTTTAGCATTAGCTACAGTATCATATGGCTCATTTCATGCAAAAAACAGGTGCCATGATGTTGAAAGCACAATGTGCAAAGGTTTAAGTTGGTTTATTTTGGCAAATGATTCCTCCTCGTTTTTCTCCTTGATCATCCTGAAAATATCCTGCCTCCAATAATGTCTATTTTATATGGCTTTTAACTTCTGCTGCCTTTTTCTCTTAGAGACATTAAAATTCTAATTATACCATTCTTTCTCTTAATATATAGTATTCTGAGAAACATATTCTCTCTCCGTGGGAAACTAAAGCCATAAATGTAAAGGGTACACAGGCGCCTTTTATGTGGATTTCAGCATTTGACATCAATATATATACAGTATGTAGCCAGACTTAATGTCTTTGGTGCTGCAGGCTTAAAATGTGTGGTGCTGTAGACAGTGTAGGGGTGCATGCATGCGAATGGGGCCTTCTACAGCCACCACAGTAACTGCACCGGAGACAGATAGTTTATCTACATCTGTACTGCACATGTTATCACAATAAGGCCAGGAGTCATCAAACCCCTATTTGATTATGATGGCCAGTCTGAAGGGAACACCCATTCAAGAGCAGTTACCACCAAATCATTATATTGTAAACAGCAGTCGAAGTGTGATGTACACTACTTTTTATTGACAAGCGAATTCTTCTCAAAAGTCCCCCCTTTCTGTTTTATAGCATAAATACTGCATGCCATCTTTCTCAAATAGGATACAAAGGATTTGCCTCAATATTTAAACAATTAAAATATTTTTAGACACCGGCACACAAATTTGCAGTGGTCACATCGACCACTGGCTGTGAATTTGTCTACTAACGCTTGAGAATACAATAGTGGAACTCCAATCATGATTCATAATTTAGGCACTTATTGCGTGACACATTGGTCATACACCTGTACGCTCTTGGTTTCCAGAGATACAGATGTAGCCAGACTTACTGTCCTCTGTGCCTCTGCCTCGTGTTGTAGCGGCACAGAAGGATTCATTCTTGCTGTGCGTCCCATTCCGAAGCATGGAACCCCAGCAGCTCCATCGCAGCAGACACTGTCCCCGGCGCCGTGGGCATTTGCTTCTTCACCCGTGGTGCTGAGGACAGCAAGTCTCGTACTTGACATCAGTTTTCCCATTGACGAAGTTGAGACATTAGGGGGTCTGACGTAAACAGCATTAGGGTCTAAGCAGCCATTTGTCTGACTATTTTGTCAGCCATCTTGTTATTGTTTTAGTCCTTGTCTGTCATTTATGTTGTAATGTGCTGTGTTTGTGTCATCCATTTTTTCTTCTGTCTGTATGAAAGCTGCATGAAAGTTATAGTGGGTTAAAAGATGTTTCGCTCTCAGTGTTTACTGATACCAGCCCTAGCCAGCCCAGCTGCAGAAGGAGGGAGGGGCATACAG
This sequence comes from Ascaphus truei, assembly GCF_040206685.1. Taxonomy (NCBI): domain Eukaryota; kingdom Metazoa; phylum Chordata; class Amphibia; order Anura; family Ascaphidae; genus Ascaphus; species Ascaphus truei. Next base: position 397,266,995 of record NC_134486.1, read on the forward strand.
CCTTGAGGAGTGAGATTAGAATTACAGAAGACTTCTCACATTTAAGTGCCAGGTAAAGTCTTGAGAAGTGAGATCAGAATTAGAACCGACTTCTCAGCATTTGAGTTTCTGGTGGACTCAGAGATAGAAATCATTTCTTACTTTCAATCCCTTAAAGAATTATGTATCATTTAATTTTTGTTATGTATCACAAGATTATGTCATTTTTGTTGACGCACACTTACATAATTTGTTATGTATTACAAACTTACATCTGATTTTGTATTGTTATGTATTACAAAATGATGTCATATTTAGTGACGCGCAAGCCCCCCCAATAAAGGGGTGGGAGCTTTAGTTTTTAGGGTATAAATGTATCTCATACCGTATTATCTGGGAGAGAGCTTTTTGTTGTGAAGCTGTCTCCGCTGTGTGCACTCTGAATAAACTCATTTGATAACTAAAATGTTTTTTGTAACATTTTTACAGCTTTCACACCATCTCAGATAATGAGTAAATGATCACTGACATTATCCCACTATCCACTGAGTGTTCATAGTTGTAGACATGCATGGTGTTTGAAAGACGTCTGTTCTCTGGTAAGGATCCAAAGAAAACTACAGATAAAATAGTCCACATTGCTGCTACAGTCATTAGTAGGGTGTTTTTGAGCAAAACACATTTTATTACAAAAACTTCCATTGCAGCAGAAAGATAAAGGTGACGCTTACCAGCAAAACTGCTTCAAAAACAAAGGGTGGCATTATTTTGTTTTATTATAGGCTAGTTGGACAGCAAATGTTGGCAATCCTTACTCCTGGCACCTCACCTACACATTATACAATAAAAATAAAACGAGCATTTCTTCTGGGGTATTTGCTTCAAATTAGGAAAGAGGAAATATTAAAGTAACCACATGGTTATTTAAGGTTTGGCAAATTGAGAGTCTTTCTTTCCACGCAACAGCTGAGGATGGGAAGATGGGAGCGGAAGCCAAAGCTTTGGATGGAACTGTAGCGCAGAATTCACAGCTGCAGAAAGATCATTTTTCTAGTACTCTATCATCACCGAGCTTAAGAAATTGTGCCGGCTTGGCAGATCTCTATGGCATTATTCTATGACACAAACTCTGTACACTTTTTGCATGCTTTGCCAAGTTCGTAAACACAGTTACCAGGACAGCCTTTGGCTGGTCTTTGCTTGGTATCATGCCGGTGTTTGGTGCATTAGTAAAAGTTTGGTTGTCATTACAGAATGTGTGTGACTTTTCATCCAATCAATTTTCACCAAAGAAAGTGTTTGATCTATTTATTAGCAGTGGTGAAAGAACATGCAATAATTTTAGCAAAAGAAAAATCAGCTTACGTTTCACACAGAATCCTAGATGGGCAAAATATCTCTGCTTAACAGTGAAGATTGGCAACATTTTGACATGTTTTTTCTGCAAAAAACATATTCGGGGGGAAAAAACAACTATTTGCAAAGTGGTAAATGCTAATATCTTACTAAGTGATTGCATTTCACACCAATGATCCTGGATTTTGAGTGACTATCATGAAACTTGACATTTTTATTGGGATTGTTGTATTGTTTCACAATACTGTTGTTGAAATGCAAGCATGTGCCAACGATTAGAAGTAACATGTTGCAAGTAAATTTATTTGAAAAAAATGGTTTATATTCACACAAATGAATCAATACATTTCCCAGAACAAGCTGGGAATCCATGTATGTCTTAATACACAACACATACTGTAATAGGGAAATGTTGTACTGTATAAACATTATAGATGCCAAACGTACAAGTACTTCTTCATGTACAGTATCTAACTTCAAAATTAACTTTTTCTGTTGCTTAAAGAGCCATTTGCAACATATCTTTTTGAGCATACAGTAAGTTGGGGATAGTCACTAAACAGCAATACTGCAACTACTAGTATAATTCCAATGGGAAAATCCTAACCCACCTAAATGTTTACCGAATTTGATATTAAACTAATTGTGTATACACAATGAGATAATTGTGGCCACTGGCAGTATAGATTATAGACAAAACACTCTCCTGGTTTCCTATCATATCCCGCATCTCACACTCAATTCTCCTCCTCACTTTTAAAGCTTTACACTCTTCTGCTCCTCCTTACATCTCAGCCCTAATTTCTCGCTATGTTCCATCCTGGCTCTAGCGTTCTGCTCAAGGATTTTTTCTCTCTACCCCCTCTGGATCTAAAGCCCTCTCCCGTCTTAAACCTTTCTCACTGACTGCCCCACATCTCGGCAAGTACATGTGTTGCAGATTTACTTAATGTAATAATCATACTGCTAATTATATGTAGCAAAAAAAGACAGCAATATACATGTAACGTTGCATGACTCCCAATGGCTTGTCTATAATGAGACAATAAGGAGAACACACAATAACTAAATAAACTTTCATGGGTGCACTGCAGTTTTACAGATGGGAAATCGGAGAAAAGATTAGACAAGCAACATTTCTATTTTTACAGCATTAGCTTTTTGATCCTTACATGAGTTTTAGTAGTTACAGTAAGTGTGTTGCAACATGTTATTTCATGCATAGAAACATAGACACTTAAAGGGTTATTAATTAAACTGTGATAGTCCCATTCTGGGTACTATCGCATGGAAACTCCCATAGGAGTCATACCTTAGCAAACTTGACACCCTCTACAATTCAGTATGCCATTTTGTCCTCCAATGCATCTACAATACACATCACTGAGTCGAGGCACAAAGTTAATCTTTCCTGTCATGCCTTCAAACACTTTCTGGGCAAGCTACCCACCTATCTGAACAAGCTCCTCACGCCTACCACATGTAGCACTTAACATCCGAGATCTGACTCCAAAAGACTGTTCATGGTCCCAAGGCTCAACAAAGTATTGGAACGCTCCTCCTTCTCTTACCGTGCACCCAACAACTGGAACAATCTACCGGCGGCTCTCACAGCCGCCAGCAGTCTAAGTTCTTTCAAAATTAGTTGTCTCACATTTTAATCTGGTCTGTAACTGTTACATACGCCTATAACATATATTATCTTTAACTGTGCATGCAATGTCTTGTATATAATGCATAACCCTGTTCTCTTAATGTAACTATGTATTTGTAACTATGTATTTGTCATCATAACTCTGTGCCCAGGACATACTTGAAAACGAGAGGTAACTCTCAATGTATTACTTCCTGGTAAAACATTTTATAAATAAATACAAAAAGAAAAGAAGCGCATGCTCCCATAGCACAATATGCTCTTAATTTTTTTTAATAAAAATGCTAAAACATAGTATATATACATTCACAAAGAGAAAAGAAATCATAGCTCATCTGAGTAAATCCTGGTGAAGAGTGTCAGTATCAGGAGGCTTACATTCGTATCCCATTTGGTCCGTGACTGTCACAAGGCTCTGCCCGTCTTTCTCATGCGTGTGACATATACACGTCAGTATTCTGACCTCAGTATGGGGCCTCAATGCTTCTTCATTCCCAATGCATTTTGTTACTGGTAGCACCTTCAGCAGTGGATGCAGTTGAGGAAGACGGATGGAGCTTTGTGATGGACGCAGACCAAATGCGAGACAAATGTGCTCCGCCTGATACACCATAATGTGTATAGTGGTTGTGGCTTTACTTTATTTTAATATACTGTATGACAAACATTTAATAGCATAATAATTGTATAGATTGATGTTTACAGCACGATCATTACATTGTGGCCTTCAACAATTAGAAACAATGTATCCCATTCATCCTTAAGAATTCTTTTATAGAGCAAAGTTAGCTGGTAGACAGTCCCCAAGCTAAGGGACAGACAGAGTTGGCTTCAATATTCATTGGATAATTTCAAGCCATTTACTGTAAGTGGCTTAAAGAAAAATAAGAGAAAACTGTTTTATAGATCTGTTCTTAGCTGCATTGTAGGGATTTGGAAAACAAATGTGTATTCAAGAATTGACAATATTGCTACTAAAAGTTATGTAGGCCACAAGACGAAGAAAGTGGATGTCCTTCCAGTTTTGGTATGTGCAATGAAAATATACAGTATAACTTAAAGTTTACAGTATTTTCAGCACATATTTTTTAGCTACTTTTTTGATTAAGTTACTGTATACAGTACAAAGAATTTGGTGCCCGTGGGTGGAGTACAAAGCCATGAAGAACATTCAAACAAACCAAAGAAAATATACCCATATACCCAATGAAAGAATAGAAATGACTGAAAGAAATAATATTTTTATTGCCATGGCGTCTCGCCGTCATTTCAGACTGACATTTGCTGATGGAACTTGCGTAATGAGTCCAGTGGTCCATGCTACAGTACACATTACATTTGTTTATTTAGCAAGCTTACTGTATATATTTGCAGCTCGCTTTCAATTGATCACAGTGCTAATTGAATTGTTTAACTTTTTCTCCAGTGAGTCATTTTCCTTTCATTTGTATGTATGTACTGTATGTATGTATGTTGTATGTATGTATGTTTTATGTACTGTATGTATGTTGTATGTATGTATGTATGTATATCATTATTTATATAGCACCATACAGGTACATACAGAAGCACTTTAGAGCAGAAATACACAACATCATAATATAACAGATAATTGGAATAATTGAAATAAGCGCATCAGATATAGCACGATAGGAAATTGAATCCATGCCCCAAAGGGCTTACTATCTTAGTGCTATCTGAAAGTATTGTATAATGGCAGCAATAATTGCATCCTTGAGCAAAGCTCTGCACAACAAAGCGTGAGATGGTTACAGCCACAAAGCTACACTATTGTTTTGTTTTTCTTGTGGGTGGTCTATCAAAAACGGTGCTTTTCATTATACGTGTGAATACTTTTTTTTAACATAGGCCCATTCTTAGCTTACAGAAGAAGATAGAAGAAGATAGAAGAAGGTGATAGAAGAAAAAAGAAAGAAGAATTTTGTTACCTGTTCCAGTTCTCCAAGGTGGATGGCGTTGGATTAACTTTGATGACGTTGCGGTATGAGAGCTTCCTGAAATGCCGGAATTTGGAGGGTCAAAGCTTGTATAGGTAAGAAAAATATTGAATGTGTGTAAATGTCTTTTTTCAGGTTTTTTGATTGTATATTTTTATTTTTATGTTTTTTCTTGACCATTGACTGATAATGTATAAATCGGTAACCTTTTAGGCCTCGGGCATGGTCAGCGCCCATGCTGAGGTGCGCTGCTGCTTGGCACTGAGCTCCTGCAGCCGCAATGAGAGCGGCATTAGCAGGGGCTCGCGCACGCTTCCGCACGCCTGCGGAAGCGTGTGTCTTAACAAATGTTAAGTTTCTTCGCTTGCCGGAGCGCAGCGCCGGTCACGTGAGCCGTTCGCCCAATGAGGGCGAACCAGCTCCGTGACGTCACTGGCCCGCCCCCAGACACGCCCATGGACGGCGCGCGCTCTAAGGCCAGGGAAAGCACCGCTTTCCCTGAGCCTCAGCGCGTCTCCGCCCGGCTTCAATCTCTATGGACTAAGCCTTAGGGTACAGATCAATACAGTGACAGTCAATTCCTTTTTTGGCTAAAGCTTTTTTTTTCTATTGATTGGTGTTTTGTATTTTTCTGTTTATTGTTTGGCTTAAATAGTTTGTAATTTTGATGGCTTGTTTTAATTTGATTTTCCGATTGTTTCGCATTTTTCTTTAATGATTTCTTTTTGTTGGCTACTGGTTTTAATTGATGTGTTACCTAGTGGTTTTTAATAATTCATTTATTTGTTGGCTATTGTTTAAAATTAATTAATTGATTGGTTGGCTAGTGCTTTTATTTAATTGGTTGGCTAGTGCTTTTATGTCTTGAATTGTGGTGTTTAGGTACTTGTGTATATGTTTTATTATTGTGTATTTTTGGTATGATGAACCACTATGCCAATAAATGAGTACAGGGTGGGTATAGTGGTCTGGGGTGGGTGGTTAGGCCTCCCCGGTGGGTAGCGGGGGAGGGTGGGTTACCTCCTTAATTACTATAGTGGTTAATAACCGCTAAGGTGATTAAGGGGTTAGGGGCCATTAGATTGTATTATTTATTGTCTTCTTTCTGTCAACGGAGGATATGGCCCTGCAGTATGCTGATGAGGACACCCTTCATGATGGCAGGGGTAAGTGGAAAGGTGTATTTACTTTATTGATGCTGGCTGGCTAGTGTTTGATTTAAAAATGGGCAAATAAGCTATTATCCACATCTTGATAATAGCTATTTTAAACATTACTGTACGGGGAGGGCGTTGTATTTATTTAAATGTTAGTACAATAAATATTTGCCCCATGATTGGTACCGCAGGCCAGCAGGGACCACCCGAGGGCCCCCAGACACCCACGGAGACCACCTGAGGACCCTCAGAACCCGCTGACACCGATGAAGAGAACATAAGAATCACCAAAAGCCTGTCCTGTTCCCCACAACATCACTGAAGCTCATCTCTCCTGGACCCACACAGGTAGCTAGCACCACATGGACCTGTTGCCTAGCCAAGATCTGCCAGAGAGGGGTGTGGGGGGAACAGTGCTACATATGCAAAAGAGTTGGGGACAACCTCAAATCATATTATCAGCAGTCCGTCACATTTAACATGGGAATTAATGCTTTTGTTAATACTTTACTATACCTGGTGTTAGGTGCTGGAAGCAGGTAGCAGAAAAGGATAAACCAATCAGTTTGCCTGACATACCATGTGTTTCCTTTCCTTTAAGATATCTCACCACAAAAAAAAGGGAAGGAGTCACATGGTACATCAACCATTCAGGATGGTTCATGTGTCGTGATTCCCTCACTTTCTTGAGAAGTAATATTCAGGCAAGATTGAGGGGACCACATGGTACATACTCTAATCGGATTGGTTGTGTACCATGTGACCGGTCTTTTGTGATGCCTTATATAAGGCCCAGGACATCTCAGAAGACAGGAAGAAGAGGACTGCCTGAAGATAGAAGAGTATGTATGTATTTACTGTATATCTTTACTGATATAGCGCCATCCGGATACAAAGCACATCACTGCAGTAATAAACGTGACATAATAATATAACACATAGTGGGAATAAGCGCTTCAGACATGAAAGTAACAATAAGAAAGGGAGTCCCTGCCCTGAAGAGCTTACAATCTAAGTGGTAAGAAGAAAGAACTTACAGAGACAGTAGGAGGCCCCTCTTGTTTATTATGTTGTAGATAGGGACAGTACCCTTTAAGTTAGGATCCCCAAAAGAAGGAATGGAGTCCTGAATATTTAAGAAATAAAATATGGCACGCCACAGAGGAGGAAAAAGCAGGGGAAGGTTGCAGAAAAAGTTGGAGCAACTGTCCCGGGAGATAAGCACGCTCAGGTACGTGTTCCTGTACCAATGTGGCCACTAATGTGAGTAAACATGAGGATCACATGATCTCCTACTTTGCAGAATGACGTTCCACCGCCCATAGTGCTGAGCAGGAGGTTACTGTTTTTCCCCAAAAATTGTTCTTACAGTAAATCAATGTTGTGTATTACAATCGAGGAAATATGGTAGTAACAATATATTGCATGATGGTTCCTGAGATCAAGGAGCAGATTTTTGTCTATGTTTGGATACATTTCACAAATGACCTCATTTCACAAATGACATCAGAATTGACATAAATGAGGACTCACAAATAACATCACAAATGACATGATCCCATCACCTCAAGCTACCACTTCATCTTGGACACTGTGTAAATCCAATTTGCAACATCAGCAAAAATAAAGGAGAAGCCGAAGTTCTTCAAGAGCGCAGATCATTGTTGGAGATGAGAGTACAAGGTTCCACTAGCACGCATTAGAGGCTCTCGGTCGAACACCTTAGGATCACAGAGGCAATTAAACTATTATGGGTGGAGTTGTGGTTTTAGCAGGGGATTTCGCATTAAGAAACAAATTTTTTTTAAATTAAATTATCCATTTCTAAATCTCAGTATTCTTTGGTTTCTTAGAATTCCGAAGCCATGCCAGGTATTTTCAGCTAATAATGATATATATAGCACTTGGCTCCAAGCGACAGTCCTTAATTTCCCCCAGCAGGGATATGACAGTTACAATAAAAAAGGTCTGACAGAACTGAACTAACCACAGCGTATGCTGAATAAGAAGCATGTGCTACAAAATTTGTTTTCCCCCAGGATATGAGTTTCTCAAGGGTAAAACAATCATGGGAATTGTACAATAAAGACTGTGAACCATAATTGAAGGTGGCGCCTTTATGTACAGTGACACATTTATTAAACCCTGGTCTAGTTCACTCTCATTTTTGCACATGGTATTTATTTATGGTTATATGTACATACTGTACATATATATATAAATATATATATATATATATATATATATATATATATATACACAGGCACGCACACAGGGGGGTCTGCCAGGGTTGGCGTCCCGGGCTCACGGGACTCATGGGGCCTGGCCGCCCGGGCCTCCTGCGTGGCCGTGCTCGTTTTATTAAAAATAAAAAGTGCCTAGAAAAAATAATAATTGCCGTCGATCCCTGTGTGCATGCGCAGAACCGAGGTCTCAGCACGCATGCGCAGGGAAAGCAGGGTGTCCGACCTGTTGCCTGTGAGCCCACTCCCCCCCCCCAGCAGCCGTGGGGACCGGGGACCATATACCAGGGGTCATGGGGGGGGAATGCTACACACGGGAATTAGCACACCAGTCTTACCCCCCTCAGCCTACCTCTCTAGTCAACCTCCCGCCCTCCCCCTCCCCGAGCCTACCTCCCGCCCGGGCAGCAGCCACTGCGGGGGAAGCATCTGGCTAGCAGGGAAGAATGAAGCAGCACCCACCCAGTCAAGGTAAGTAACCCATCCAGGCAGTCACTCAGTCACCCACCCACCAAGGCAGTCATTCAGTGACCCACCCACACATAAAGCCACTCAGTCAAGGCAGTCACCCACCCAGGCAGTCAACCCCACCCAGACAGTCACTCAGTCACCCACTCAGTCACCCACCCATACTTAACCCCCTGGCCCATACTTAACTCCCCCAGGCCCATACCTAACCCCTCCCCCCTGGGCCCATAACAAAGGCCCATACTGAATCCCCCCAGGCCTTTTGTCACATTGGATGTAGCATTGGGTATCTTTGTCTTTTTTGAAAAAATTAAAATACACAGATTGCATTGTAATATTTTTTTCCAAATTACAATAAGAAGAAAACAATTTTTTTTCGTGGTACACTGGCGACACACTTTATTCGAGCTCGGCTAGTCCCACGAATTCGGGTATACCCGGGTGTATTGAGGTTTGTGACTGTTTTCTGCCCGAGTGCATTGAGGTATTTTCCGGCAGGGATTGAAGCATTTTATTCCCGCTGGCTGCAATACTGCACAGTACATATATATATACTGCATTACAATTCATGAATTTATGCCATCTGGTAGACACGCGAAGCATTGCAGCCTATTAAATCCTAATCATTATCATTTAACAGATCAGCCGCCCGTCAGCCAGGCATGAACCCAGGCTGGGAAGGCAAATGCAACGGGGCTTGTCAGAGGTGAGGAGCGGCGCATTCCAGGTATCTGCCAGGTACATACCGGGTATTTGCTCGAATAAAGTGTGTCGGTGCAGTAGGTGCGCTATGGGTTGGGGGGGGGGGGACTGTTCCTTTCATTTTTGCTTGGCCCTATGATTTCTGTATATTCTAAATGATGGCCCCACAGCTGAAGATATTGTATGAACATACTGATCCATCATTTAGCTTTGTAGTAGACAGAACTATTCACTTTAAAAATCAAAAAGACCACAGAAAAAATCAGAGCAAGTGCTATAATTATGTGATTTCATTTAGATGCACTAAAGGCTGAATTTACCATACGGTACTGTATATGTTAGCATTTAATTATGTGCCTTGAAAGTCATATTTTGCAGTGTGCCTCACGTAATATTTAAAAAAAAGTCGTCTATTCTCTGCTGAAAATGAGAATTCAATACTGTGTATTAAGTAACGCTAAACATTTTCACCCCTGTAGCTTCTCATGTGTAAAGAAGATTGAAATGCAGCTGGCCCCAATGTGCAGACCCTTACCAAGTCTACCGTGTTGACTTTACATGGTGTCCACTCCTCATGTTTCATAATCCATCATCATCAAAATAGCAATAAGTTTGTATAGCAGTTTTATCCCAATGGGACTTCAAGACACAGTCCCTGCCCAGATAACCTCGCAATCAATGTTTTTGGTGCCAGAGGCACAGAGAGATGAAGTGTACTTGCCGAAGGCCACAAGGAGCCATTACATCAGGAATTGAACCAGGATTCCCTGATTCAAACACAGTGTCATTATTCACAGAGTCGGTGTCTTTACTCACTGAGCCACACCGTCATCACACTCAACAACAGCAATCGGCGTTAAGGTTCAGAATATGTGAGTATGGTAGCAGAGCAGGGCAGCAGGGGATGGCAGGTGGCAGGAGAAGAGGACGGAGAGGACGGAGAATCAGGAAAGCAGAGCAGGGCGGCATAGGAGGAGGGCCGGGGAGGAGCGCACCTCAGCGGTCCTACCTGGAAGTCTTCACTACTGACTTCGGGTGTTTGCCGCTGCTGCAGCGTTGCTCCTCCCCGGCCATCCTGCTTGGCTCCTGCCATCGTCCGCCCTCTTTTCCCACACCGCCAACCTCCTCTTCTGCCACCCCTGCTCTGCCCGAGTCATCCTCCGTCCTCTTCTCCCGCTGCCGCCCGCCATCATCCTCCTTCTCCTTTGCTGCCCTGCTCCACCTCAGACCATGAAAGTCAGCCATATAGCATTGTTAAGGGGTTGAGACAAAGGGGTGAGAGTAGGAGGGGGTGAGAGAGAGGAGGAGGAGCAAGGGGTGAGAGCAAGGATGATTATGGGAGGGATGAGATAGGATGAGGAGGGGACAGTGAGAGAGGATGAGTGAGAGAGGGGATGAGAGAAGGAGTGGGAGTGGGGGTGAGAGGATAAGGAGGGGATGAGAGGATGAAGAGTGGGTAAGAGGATGAGAAGGGGAGTGAAACAGGATGAGGAGGGGGTGAGAGAGGATGAGGAGGGGGTGGGTGAGGATGTGGAGGGGGAGACAAAGAGGATGAGGAGAAGGGGGAAAGAGAGGATGAAGAGAATGGGAAAGAGAAGATGAAGAGGGGGAGATGGAAGATCTGCAGGAGGCGGGGAGAGAGTTTGAGGAGAGGAGAGTGGGAGGGAGAGAGGATGAGGACGTGAGGAGCAAGGATGAGGAGGGGTAACCACTGATTGAGCTGCCTGTGCTGGAGCAGGGATATCCTGAAAAACTGACCTGTTGGTGGCCCTTGAGAACTGGAGTTTCCCAGCCCCGATCAAGCCCAATGTAGGCAGGTGGTGGATTTACAATGTTGCCACCCATAGGCACTTACCTTTTTGCCGCACAGGCCTCCTCCTCTTGCAACATCCTGACATCATGTAGCGACGCGTTTCCATGACAAAGCAATGTCATGTGACATCACCTCTGCACGCATCTCCTACACTCCCGCTGGCCACATTCCTCTCATTAACATGCTGAATTATGGCAGGTTTACCTGCATTATCGTTGTGAATCTGAGGGTACGTAACTCGGGGAAAATAAAGCCTGTTCCTGTTTTGGTTAACATAGCATTATTTTCCCTGATTTAATGCTTCCTAATTAATATTATTGAAGACCTGTTAAATGATTACTCAAAGCCTTATTGTCTTTCGGTATAACACCTTTGCATAGTTTGTTTACTTTTAGGTAAATAAATACCTAAATACCTAATATACAGATACTGTATAATTAATGAATGACTTCCAATTGTTTTTCATCCATTGCTGGTTGACAATTGACAGTATTGTTTCATGGATAAAACATTCTACCTCAGTTTTTTTGTAGAGGAAATACATAATTTAGTTGTGCTTATTACTGTAACTCCATAGTGTAAGCCAGGGGTGCGCAAACTGGGGGATGCAAGATTTTCAGGGGGGGAGGGCTCAGAGCTTACATAGGCCCTGCGCTTCCCCAAAGGCATTTAAATTAAATGTCGGGGGAAAGGCGAAGGCCTCTGTAAGATCCCTTGGCTCAGACGGCTCCTAGCGACGCGGTGTCAGGTTACACTGCATTGACATGGCAACGTGACGTCACATGACATTGTGACGTCAGAACGCTGGAGCCAAGGTAAGGAGGGGGGGACGTGAGCAGAGGGGAGAGCCGGCAGGGGGGCGCAGGAGAGAAAGATTGCGCCCCCCTGGTCTAATCTAATAGAGAACTTTGAATATGGCAGGAATCAGGATACGCACTGAATAAAATGTCCTTCTTGTACAACGTTTTGTGTCTGGTTCCAAGGGTTATACATGTTTATTTGTACTTCTATAACAGCCGGTCACATCCGCCTGCGGGTGGTGTTTCTGGATGGAAAAGCGTGGTAAATAGAGTCCCATAAACACGAAAGAGGCTAAACAGAATTACAGTTTGTAAACGTTGTGTTGGTTCATCCACATTTCTTTAAAAAAAATCGAAAAATAACCCCTTTGCTTCCAGATAGGTCAGAAGCTCATGGCAAACGAATCCTCAAAGTACTACAACACAACGCTATACTCGGACACCCTGAATGCTTTCTAACATTCTGAATATTAACGCTGGTCGCTGCTGTCAAGTGATATGACACTACGTATGAATAAGTGAATCCTGGATCAATTCCTGGTGTCGGCTCCTTGTGACCTTGGGCAAGTCACTTTCAAGTCTCCCTGTGCCTCAGGCACCAAAATCATAGAGTGTAACCTTCCTCTGCGCAAGGACTGTGCCTGTATAAATCCTTTGTACAGCTTACTGCGCACAATACTGTACAGTAAGTGTAAAGCGCTTTGAGTCCCATTAAGAGAAAAGTGCTGTGTGAAATAAAGTTATTATTATGATGGATTAGGAAGCATGAGGAGTAGAAACCACATGAAGTTAAGACAGTAGACCTGATATGGGTCAGCACATTGGGGCCAGCTACATTTCAATCTTCTTTAAACATGAGAAGCTTCAGGGGGGGTGAAAATGTTTAGAGTTACTTAATACACAGTGCAGAATTCTCATTTTCAGCAGGGAATAGATGCATATTTTAACATTAGTTGAGGCACACTACAAAATATGACTTTCAAGGCACATAATTAAATGCTGACATATATAGTATGAGAAAATTAGGCTTTGGCTACAGTAAACCCTTCTGGGCAGTCCTCACAGCCTCATGACCTGTCTCTGCAGGTTCTGCAACAGATAGCACAGACAGGGAGCAAATTCCTGCTTTTTAAAGACCTGCTCTGGAGTTAATTGTCCATATTTTAGCATAGCATACATCTCTGGTGTGGTCTGCCTGCCTGCAGAGTGATGGAGTTAACCCTTCAGTCCCTCACATATCCTCCCCAGGTCAGGCCTGCTGGGGTGAGCTACCGTGTAAACCAATCAGTGTATCGCATCTTACGGTGATGCCCTCAATCTGAGCTCCTTAAGGCAATCTTTTTTAGGAGATTCGAAGACCTATAGTCGCCATTAGACATTGACATGTGTGCTGTTTTTCGGCGGCAGCTCTCCAAACACATCAATGTCCTTGTCGGAGAATTCCAAATTCAATTTCTTCTTCTTTGACTTCCAGTCCAACAAGTCCTCGAATTTCACTTTAATTCTTTCTGTTCCTTCCACACCGTCAGACTGTTTTCCATGCTAAACCCATAAATCTGATTCTCTTTGCTTTTATGTCGCTGAAAAGAGCGGTGAGAATTGGAACTCTTCAAGGACAATGTTGAACGTTGTCGCTTCTGCTTTCCAATCTTTGAACATTCCAACTCTGAACTTTCATGGTTCTTCTCACTGCAATGTCTTTTCTAAAGACCATTTTCACAAACTCTTTTACTTGCTTGGCAACGAGTTCTTCTACGCATCGTGTGATCTCCTCATCCCGAGCACTAGAGTGACAATCTGTATCTAGCACAGCACCATTAATATCCAGCACCTCAACATTGATGGAGTTCTCATCAACTCTGACTGTACCCCGTGGCATCTCTGCTTTGCAGTCGGCAGACTTGTTGTCTTGGGCCTCTCTTTAGGGATGCGTTTATTTATTCAGACAGATGCAACGCTGGACAAACATTGACACCCTTCTCAGCGTGAGATTGCGGATACGTTCCTATTACATGCTAGTCACAGACTGAATCTTTATAGTGGCTGCTTTCATAGCATGACTGGAGTGCAATCACACATTGCTTCAAATGACTATACTTCTTCCTTTATAATTGCATCCTCCAATTAGACTGAAGAACGCAGGCTGCTTTATTCCTGCAGTAAGTTGTGAGCGTTGGTGCAGATAACTTTCTCTCTCCATCCTTCCTTGGACAAGAGCTCTGTAGTATTTTTGAATTGTTAGAATACCTCTAATTATTCCAGTGCGACAGTAACTGCATCCTTGACTTTTTTTGATCAAATAGTTTCTTCACTTTTTCTAGCTCGTGAAGCTTTCCTTTCACTTACCTGGTCAGGCAAATCTGAAACTTCTTCTTTCAAACTTGTATTCTCTCTTTTTACAGTTTTTAAATTAATTAAGATATTTTCATCAGCATTCTTCAAGTTACACCACTTCCCTTTGGCACACATCGCTTTTCAATGCTAAGATAGCAAACTAGTGCTCGAGTCAGGACATTTATCCTTGCTTCTCATACTGTGTTGTTTTTCTTCTGATGCACTGAAGCTGGACTCTTTGCTTTGGAACTTCTTTCGAGTTACACACCTCTGTGCTGAGTGTTAACTCCCCACGACTCCCCAAAAAAACGCAGCTTGGACTGCTGCTTTAAAGCCAGGCTCTGAAGCTAATCCTAGCACAGCACACATCTAGGGCGTGGTCTGGCTGCAGAGTGAGGGAGATAACCCTTCAGTCCTTCATAATATATATTTTTATATTTATATGATACAGTATAACATAAAGAAAAACCATGTGCAAACATGAGAGGGAATCTGACCAGGGTTTATCAAATGTGTCACTGTACATAAAGGCGCCACTTTCAATGATGGTCCACAGTCTTTATTGTGTTATTCCCAAACTTATATTACAGTTGGGGAACTCATATCCTTGGTGATAACAAATGTTTTAGCACATGCTTCTGACTCAGCATACGCTGTAGTCAGTTCAGTTCTGTCAGACCTTTTTCATTGCATTATCTTCCAATAATGAGATGTTACAGTAAGTATATCTTGTCACTATTTCCATTCAAACCCTGGAAATGAGCAAAAACTGTAACGGTGGCAGAGGAGGAATACTTTGAATATTCAAATTAGGTTGTATCCCAGAAACCTCAGGTGTCTTCACAGGTATTTCTCCCAGTGTTGTATGGAGGAGTGTTTCGGGTGGTTTATAAGTCAATAGATACTGTACTAAAGTAGTACAATCCTCATCCTCCTCTTTAAATTTAAGTACAGTACAATTTGATTTCACTAATGTAATGTTAAGTGCCTTAGTTAACTTTAGTACTTATGTGGTGTTTGGGGGTTTGGCCTCTTTTACTTTTCATTATTACTAACGCCCATTATAGTAAATGTAATGCACTTTTTGAAAGAAAACATTACTGAATATTACGTTATTCGCCTATGACATTAAGTTTGGTTTTGTGGGCGGCGTACAGTAGGTGGAGTAAGAGCGAATCCAGAGAAATGGGCCTGGAGTAGCAATTTTTCTTAGGAAACAAATGTTTTAGACATCTGAAACTGAGGATCCATAGTAAGGAGAGGCTATCAGGTTTTAACCAGTCTAGGTGAGAATGTAGGAGGTAGAAGGCTTTCAAGGGGCACCATTGCTCATGCATTGGGTAATAAAGAACGACGACTCCTTTTGATAGGTGACCGGTTTTGCAGCGGTTGAGACAGAGGTGATCGTAGTCAACGTTTTTAACAAGATTGTATTTGGTAAGAAATCTGTAGAGCAACACATGGATTGGCTAGTAGGGGCATATAGCTAGAAAGTCGAGGGGTTGATAAAACAGTGGACCTTTTGATTGTAACGCCACAATTCAGATGCAGATTTTTTGGAAGCCTAAAAGTAAAAGCTTGAGGGAGTCATTTGTCATGAGGGGAAGTCTGTCGGGATGAGTGATTGCGAGATGGTGTTGAATAGTGCACTTAAAGCTTGATGGTGCTGAGTGATAATCAGAGGGAGGAGATGAAGTAGAATACTCCTTCTAGGCAAAAAGTACTCACATGGAAAATGGATGGAAAACTGGTAGAAGGCGTTCTTGAATTTGATCTAAACACGTGAGCAAGCTTTCCTGGTACTGATAGCAAAAAAAATTCAGATTAATTGGTGCCTAGTGGGAGAATAAATTTTAGGCATAATTAGGTCACTAAGGACTGGAGAGGGAGTGGGATTTGAATCATCAGCATCCCCGGGTGTTGAAGTTATTGTATATTTGGGAATTGCCCCTGTAGTGGATGGTTTTTCCCAGTCTGTAAATTTGGGGAAGTTGCTTGAAGGATTGGATATGGAGCATGCCATTTTAGGTAGCAAGGGAGTAAGACGTATAGAAGATACTAGCTGGGATTATTGCATTGACAAGAACAAAGAGGGGATACTTGGGAAAAGAAAACCCATAGTTGATAGGCTGCTGCTTTGAAATGGCAAAGTGATAGCAGAATATCTAGTTGTACAGTACATGGTTCTCTTGTCTAGGCTGGTACTGTATTGATCTGGAAAAGAGCAACTGTGGTTTTACCAGAGAATGAACAGTGATACATTTACTTTCTTCTCTATATCCCAAATCCACTATGTTCTTGAGATAGTTTTCCAGTTGGTTTCTTCTATGTGGGAAGGAAGACCAGATTATGTCTCTGTATATGCTCTGTAATAAAGACATACAATACAATACAATATGCTCAATCCTAGGGCAAATTCAGTAATAGTAAACAAAATTGAAAGGGGAGTCTTTAGCATTGAGTATAACTGAAATATCACCGTAAGATTCTGTTCTCGATGTGGTCTTGGGACGAAATGTATGCAAGCTACCAGGTTTACAGTATATCCTTGCCTTCTAAGATGTCCTTGTGACAATGACTGGGCACTAACTTAGAGATAGTGATGCAGTATCTAGCAGATTATAGCTAGGAGGAACAACTAGTTGATGGTTGGTCTTATTGATGAATGTGAGACTCCCGTGTAGATAGCTTGTAAGGAGATTGTAGATTTGGGTCAGAGTTGATAGAGAAGGGTGCTGCAAAGGTACTAGAGGAGAAAAGGAGCAGAGGAAAGGCCCTGAATTTAACACAGATCATACACTATGAAAAGCAGGGAGGAGGGGAAGAAACGAGGAGGTCTGGTGTAGGGTAGATTGGAGGATAAGTATGGCTGGAATGGCATGTGGCATTGCTGCAGTGGCAATGTGAGAGTGAGGAGTAGAACTGGAGGCACATTTAAATGGATTGGTGTGGGGCCTGCAGCTGCTCCCACCATCATAGGCCTGGAGCATTATAATTAACATCACGTTAAGTAATTTAATGGAGCTTTATGGCTCTGGCTCATAGTGCACTGTTGAACATTGGGGGGTAATTATTAAAGCAGATGAAGTGCTCATAACAACAGTAAGACAATCTACATGTAGCTTGTATTGGAGAAACAGAACAGTGTGTATTGTGCATCCCCTCACTGAGTGTCACATGTAGAGTGGTTTCTGCACCCTTCTACTCAGTAATTTAAAGAGAAGCATACATTATATAGTAAGTGATGTGGTTTGAAGGATATAGGTTTTCTTTGATTTTTATCAGCATGTACAAACTACCTGTACTACTTACTTACTGTAGCTATCAAACTGGTAAATTAAGTCTTAATAAAAAAGGACACACTTGGAAAAAGGGCATATTTTTAAAGCATGGGCTACAGTCAATATCTCACTTGGGATATTATTTGATTTACGTATTTGCTTCTCAATTTTGAATTGCAGAAATGATCCCTAAGAATGATTGCATCTATTTTCCATTTCCGAGTATAAATTAGAAGCATTGTGTAGCATGTACGACAGTTAATGTCAGAAGGGCTGCCCATTGGGAGGCAAAGTTATCATGGACAAAAATTGTTCTTGACATTAAACAAAGAAAATACCAACACATGATCTGGCCACCATATAAACTAAATGTAAAGAAAGGACACAAATCTCCTAAAAACAGGGCGAGCACTATATCTATTGAGACAGGTGTCAGAAATAAAATATACAATCTAGCAGATGTTTACTATATCATTCTACTCAGAGAATAGGTGGGACTGTTCACATTCTAAAAACCTGAGAAGCAGTCTCGATCCTTATCAAATCATCTGAATGTTTTATATTCTCCTGGTGCAGTTGAAATGAAATCAGATGGTAATAATTAGAAGATAAAGTGCTTGACTTACATACCACTGGTAATCTCATTACGTCTCCTGGGATTACAGCACACGTGCAGTGCACAAGTATCACACGATGTATTGTGATATGTTAGATAAATAATAGACTAATAATTAGATTAGTAACATATTTTCTCTCTTCTGTTATTTTATTTTTTTCCCCTAATGGGAAATCAGTCAAATACGTTTACGGCATTTTGTTTTTTTCATACGGAGCTAGGAGTATCCCAGCAAATGACCATATCATATCTCAGATCATATGACTACATCGCAATTTAATCTAGGATGCCCTGGAGGAGAAATACGTGATTGTTTTAATGGATACGTTTCTAGGGAAACTCGCCAGCCAAAATATATACATTGGAAACACCTGCTCGTTCGTAAGATGTCTTCATTAATTAATTTGTGCAAAAGTTGTCAGTAATAATGCTATAACAGTTAAAAAGCACTGTGGTTTTCTTCATGAAGCCCTTTAGTGACCTTGTGATATTAAGCAAATATTATAAGAGTGACTGGTTGCAAATGAGGACCTTGTGATTTCTGCAACAGTTACTGTATAGTCGGACTTATTACAATTGCAAAACCTTTCCCTCGCCCTCTAGAGTTCAATAGATGTCCCTACGTGAATTTGGAAGGCTGAGGGGTAATGGTACATCTACCCAATGTGCTGCCAGTTTTCCACTTAATTATCTTTAGTGAATATATATTTTTATTTCAATAAGACCCTGTGGCAGCAGAATGAAAAAGAAACTGGCAGACAGTGTGATAATACCACATTACACGACCGCTGGTGCAGGGTATTTTCATCCCAAGGATGTCTGTGGTGGATCATTCCAAGAACTCTGGGTCAAGATTTCCCAGCACTCAGTGGCTGTCAATCACTGGCGAGCACTGAATAGTTGCGCCCTAGAATTCTTGGCACAGAGCATTCTAGCACACTGGATAGAGGTCGCCTGCGGCTTTGGGGATATGGACCCAAATATTTTCTTGGACCGTGGCTCCCTTTCACACGTGCTGCTACTTAAACATTAGGAGCTCTTCTTTGACCATTGCTGGCACAATCACCATCAGTGTGTAACCCTTCTACAACCTTTTGACTGCAATTCCTCCCGATCTAATGGCAACCTCACTCCCCCACCTGTTCCATGTCATTGTATACAGCACAGAACAGGAAAATGAAGCTGCCAATATAATTTAGTATTTTATATTTTTAACATCCCCCCCATGTCCCATATTTCCATTCATCTTTGTTTATATAGTTAAATGAAATGTTATGAAATAAAGCATTTGAAACACAAAATGCTTTTAGATAAGGAGGATAAAGTAACTTGGCTAAAGTTACAAAGAGATGGCACAGAGATTTAAGATGCAATCACCTGTATCAGAGGCAGGGATCACTCATTTGCATTCTGTTATTCTGTATCTTAGCGTAAATGCGCCTTCATTTAAAATATAATAAAAAAGTAATATAATGATTAAAATATGGACCTTATTTGTAACAGCATCATAACTAGAAATCTCTAGGGGCTTCTTTACTGGAGATACTGGAGGCGCAAAGTTATGGCTTGCCGGCCTGACCAAAAAAAATAATGATTTAAAGAATAAATATCACAGTATAACCAATTTATCATAGTAACTGTTCTGAATTAAAATGTGTTATAAATAAGAGAACATGGGTGGAGTACTTAAAGATCAGTGCAGACAGGGCCAAATTGCTGTTTTAAATTGAGAGCAGAACACTTCGGTCTTTCCTAATAAAAGTACATGTATTTCTAAGCCATCTGCTGATTCATCTGAACACCACTGGACATGTTACTATGGAGAGTGAGAAAGCCCAACAGAAATAGATAAGGGGAGGAAAGGCGAAATTAGAGAAATCATATTTTACTTTAAACCTCTCAAATTTCTGATATTTAAAAAGAAAAAGAAAAAAATATTGACAGGAATTAACCCCTCATATGTTTTGAAAGGTCTGGGCAACCTTTATGCATATACATTATGGGTAACAGCTGACATTAGCCACTATTCAGTCTACCGTATGTATAATTTTATTTATATAACATTAGCAATGAACAAAGAAGTCCAGAGCAACATCCAATGTGACAAAAATATACAGTGAAATACCTATATATCTCTTGAAAAAGGGGTCATTTAGTTAAATTGGCCTTTGGCCAAAGCATAATTGGCATTTGGCCAAAGTGCGATCCACTTTCAAGGCATGACCATAATATTGCAGGTCCTCTACACTAACTGATTAAAATCCTCATTTACCTCTATAATTAGAGGAAGGATGGTCCTGGCATTGAACCTGTCGCAACCAGCTGCATGAAAAGAAAACCTGCTTACCTGGAGGAATTTTTTACCTGTCTGCACCATTTTGTCTTACTAATAAAGCAATTTTCATCGAATCCTTGTGACCCTGGATTCACTACTTGCTTGCACGGCTGTGCTCCATCCTCTTCCCCTCTGGGACGACTCATCCTGCCTCTACCATTTGGATGCACGCTACTGGAGGACATACAGGTGACCCTATGTGAGTTCTCACCAATTTTGATATACATTGGCTTTGCTGGGATATTACACATGGTTCTACATACTCTGGAGAAGCAGTCCTAATAGGAGGTGACGTAGTGGGTAGCATTTATACCTTCTCACATGTATCACCTACCAGGACATATTTCTTATGCATCTCACGCAGGAGCATATACCTGTATATTCCAGCACTCACTGTTACTCAGGTCACCTGTTTTCATTTGTTTTCTTCAATCAAGCTATACATTGAATATCCTATACTTATGTGTCTAGTGTCCTGACACATTTGAGCACTGTAATCACGGAACTTTGTTCTATAAACAATATTATGTTTTTACACTGTTTCTATGGGGGCTAATGATCAAGCATAAAAAAAGCAATGAATATGTTGAAATGTTGTTTAATTTTGACATGTTCTTCATTTCTCAATGTTGGCACATTTGCAAGTTAAGATGAATGCTTAGAAATAGCGTGCACGGTAATGAGCTTGTTGAAATAGAAGTTAACCTTGTTTTTGCAGCCTAGGAGAAACTGGAGGTCTTCAGCAATGGAACAATTATTTGAAAAAAAAAAAGAAGAAAGCTACAGTAGCCTGAAGAGTTAGAGAAATCACTGGAACCACAGAGCGAGACCAAAAAGTAAGTGCACCCTAAGGAGACACAACTCTATCTGCTCAAGGTGCAGACTGAAAGAATACGCAGAAATACTACTGTGCACCATCAAGAGCAGCATTCAATCAGGTGTATCCATCTAACGGCAAAAGTGATGTGCCATGATGTCATGAGGTCTCGACTTAACCCCTAGGTAAAACAAGAAAAAACACAAAAGCGCACCAAGATGAGAGATAGATATTGTATTAACAACAAATAATAAAATTAGTAACTTACATATAACATTTCTTTAATAATCCCCGATC
Organism: Ascaphus truei; assembly: GCF_040206685.1. NCBI lineage: Eukaryota > Metazoa > Chordata > Amphibia > Anura > Ascaphidae > Ascaphus > Ascaphus truei. The sequence goes on from NC_134486.1 coordinate 397,288,805, forward strand.
TGGTGTCTATCACAGGAGTAGGGCATCACATAGGAAATATGAAGGGTAATCTCAGTTCTGAGAGATCAGACCTGCGCGCTGGGGCTGTCTCTGTTTCCTCTCCTGTCCTCCACGTGTGGTAGCGTGGTGCAGAGTGTAGCACACATGTGCAGGAACCGGGGCCTTCAATAGGTGTCCTTAGGATGCCTGTCCGTTTTTGATAGCATAAAAACGATCGGAAAAAAGCAGGAACGGTACACTTGAGTGTGTACTGATGGTGGGTAATAAAACCGCCAGCCACAACAGTCGCGATGCGTTTCGTTTACCTAAGTAAACTTCTTCAGGCGATCGCCTGAAGAAGTTTACTTAGGTAAACGAAACGTGTCGCGACTGTTGTGGCTGGCGGTTTTATTACCCACCATCAGTACACACTCAAGTGTACCGTTCCTGCTTTTTTCCGATCGTTTTTATGCTATCAAAAACGGACAGGCATCCTAAGGACAGCTATTGAAGGCCCCGGTTCCTGCACATGTGTGCTACACTCTGCACCACGCTACCACACGTGGAGGACAGGAGAGGAAACAGAGACAGCCCCAGCGCGCAGGTCTGATCTCTCAGAACTGAGATTACCCTTCATATTTCCTATGTGATGCCCTACTCCTGTGATAGACACCAGATCGGGGATTATTAAAGAAATTTTATATGTAAGTTACTAATTTTATTATTTGTTGTTAATACAATATCTATCTCTCATCTTGGTGCGCTTTTGTGTTTTTTCTTGTTTTGCTGATATTGGTATCACCATCGGGGTTCCGGTGGAGACCACATTTGGAGGTGGGGGAGACACCTCATAAACACAGAAGCAGCAAGAGAACTGAGAGGGACCAACAATCCAAGCTTAAAGAGCCAGAGCGCGGACTGAACTTTTCATTAACCCCTAGGTACTTAAACTCTTAACCAAAGAGACACAGAGTTCAAGTCGGGGTAAAATGGTTGCAGCTTTTATTAAAATAACATACCAAAAAATACCCGGAGCGCCAGATTTCACCAGATTTCATATAGACGCCCAAACCCACCAGCCGTAATCAGCCTAGCAGGAGATATAAAAATATCGCCAGCCAACCTGGAATGACATCACCATTTCATAGATCACTTTGATCGTCTTTTTTTATATATATGTAGCCCTTTTTGTGACCGGCCTGACCCACCCAATCTCACATTGGCCCCTTGTGGTCTAACCAGTCCCTTTCCTTACGGCACACCTCTTCTAAGGGACTACTGGTAACTGTATAACACCTGTGGCTCCAGGAGATCTGAGCCTCCGCTAGCTGGGAGCCAGGGGAAACCCTTACCATTTACCTGGTGCAGCGCCTCCACTTACCCAGGATCCCCGTTATGAAAGATAGCCCTGGGTAAGAAAAACAATAACACACATATGCGATAAACCAATAACTAACACTTTACTGAACACACATATAACACATTACATAACATCATGCTCTATCCGCATCACCTTAACCGTATCACCTCAGGCCCAATGTCTGGTGTTCCCACCCAGTGTCCTGTAATCCCCCACACCCAATGTCCCGTACTCCTACGGAGGTCGTGGGTGACTGCGCAGTCACTATGAACTAATAGGCCTGTTGGTGCACATATAATACAGAGGTACCTTCCGAGCACTCCGATGCTCGGGCCTGCAACACTCTTCTCAAAGGGTCAGACGTGCGATGCATCCGTCTGATCCTATCCAGTTACTTCTCCAGGAACCCCAACGAGGGTCCCACCGCTTCACGGGAACACAACCGAATCACGGTAACACCACCGTCGCACGGGAACAGCAACCGCCGCTATCCCTATCTATCCCTAAAGTGACAGGAACCCTAACCTAGGGCCTGTCCCTGATGAACCGCAACCTGGGGTGGCTTGGGGAAAACTCCTAGGGCCTGTGGAGTAATAACCTGCCCCACTCCCCTAGCTACCCACGTCCCAAATCCTCCCTAACCACTAGCTACTCGCTACTCCTAACAGCCTGCAGCAGACACACAGCTCTCACCGTCAGCCTGCAGACTTTCACACACGCTGCACACACTGCGCCCAGCACATGCAGCGACAACACACAGCAACGATACACACAACATCCACTGGAACCCGCAGCAAATACCCACTGCTCGCACTCTGTGCCTATTTGCCAGTGCGCACAGCACTACCCGCTGTGGCACTGCCAAACCTGCACCTTACACACCTAAGGGTGACCTCCTTATCTAGGGCCGTCCCTCTTCAGTTACCCCCTGCCCTTACCGGGAATTGGGGCCTGCCTGGGGACCTAAGGAGAACCCTTACCTGGTGCAGGAGCCACTCGCTCCCTGCACCCTTCCTACTCCTTCCTCTGCCTCTTCCTGACTCCTGTGCAAAGCCCGGGAAATGTATCTATATTCCCGGGCTGAGCTTCCTCCAGCCCTATTGGCCGCAATGAGGCACCTGGTGCCTGTCTCCCTATGCCTCCTGGGAGTTGTAGTTCCCAGGAGGCAGTCTGAGTATTGGGGCCGCGTGCGCACTTGCCTTGCGCATGCGTGAACTACCAATGGCCGCCACAACCTCACTCTCCTCTTCCCTGCCCTCGCGCGATCTACCTGGGGCCTTCCCTGCGCATGCCGGTCCCTGCGCATGCGCGAACCTACGCACAATGGCGGCGCCCTCTTCACCAGCCGCCGGGCCGGTGGCAACGCGATCGCGTCCCCGGCAACCGGCCTGCGCCTCAGAGCACCGCTCTGCTCCCTGCACTGGCCCCCACCCTCGCGAAGTGCCGGCGGGTCCGTCGCAGCCTCCGGCGGCACCCGCTACCACACGGCACTCGCGGAGGGGGCCAGAAAGCTTAAATTTACCTCAGGGCTACATTTTCCCCCTCGCAGAATCCCAACGACCTCGCTTGGGTAGCAACCATACAGAGGGTTATACAGTGGAAAATACATGGCATAAATCATTTCACATGTAGCATGCATTTTGTCATCAATACTCATATGGATACCCGAGGCCAGCTGAGTCTCAGAGTGGAGTGCCCCTAACTGATTGGGTGAGGGTATCCCTCCTTGACACCTGTGAGTCTTTTGGAACTCAATTTCAGTCCCTTGCAAAAACCCACCTTCTCCCCCTCGCGGAAAAATTAGTACGGGGTCCTGGGTATTGACCCTTGCCGGATCCTCCGGTCTCGTCTCACGGGAGACAGGGAGGCTCAGTCTCTTGCCTCGGTCCACCACATGGCGAACATAGCGCTCCATCATGCACTTGGGAGAGGCCACAACTACCAGAGCGGTCTCAACACAGTCTTTGTCCGCTCCAACCATACCTTTAACGGTGACTACTTCTTTGGACGGTACAACTTCTTCGGGTAGGCCCGGGTCTTGAGAAGGCCAAGCTTGGAGACTCCTCGTGCAGGAGTATGTGTCGCTCCGTCCACTACACCGGATACATGGATGAGGTCGTATTCGTTCCATGATCTGCAGAAATCTTCCACCAGGACGGGATGACGGGGTGAGCCCATCGCCCGGGTGACCCTACCTTTGGAGTCACCAGGCTCCACGATCACCGGGGAGCTCACACCCGACACCCCTGGGGCAGTCAACTTACCCCTATCGTTGTCGGCAGGTACTGATCCCAAGCCTGGGACCGCGGGTACCTCGGTGGTAGGCTGGACTGGCCGTTGCAGGGCACACGGGCCCACATCATGGTCTGCATCAGTTGAGGTGGTTGGCTCAGTGACCTCACTGGAGTGGTCCGCCGGCAGGCGCATCACCACACTCGGTTGGTCGCTGGAATCATCACACATGGGCGGGGGTACAAACACCTTACCCTGGGCCTCCGGAATCTGTGGTTCTGGCATCAGTGGTTCCTGCTCGGGAACCGGGTTTGGAACGTCCATTTGGGCACACGGCCCCTCCACCACCTCCATCGCTGAAGTGGAAAAATTAGTAGCGACTTCACCCACCTTGGTGGCATCATCAGGCGCATCTTTCTCCGCAGGTTCCTCCATCAGAGGTTCCTGCTCTACCATTTCAATGTCCCCTTTGAGAGGGTCTGCAACAGTGGTCTGGACACACGGGTCCCCGGAGGCCTCTGGAATTAGGACAAACTGAGGACAAGCATAACTTACTGTAGGAGAGAGGTCCGGCTCCTCCTCTTCTTCCTCTGCTGGTTCCGCCGCCTGGGGCAGGATCGGCTTTAGGAACCAAGCCCCGCAACACTCACATTGGGGCTCCCACGCCAGTGCCTCCCTCCGGTAACAGCCACATTTGAGGCTAAAACACTGGGTAAACGTTTCTCCGTCCACCTCAGTTGACCTGAAACCTAGCTGTAACTGGGACAGTTCGACTCCCTTTTTAAGGGTTTCACTCAGGCAGGGGCACATTAGCCCAGTGACATCTATTCCCGGTAATTGCCAGGGCTCATACACATCAGGGTGTAACCCCTGACAGTCTCTCTCATTCTCGGGGAAGGAACACTCCATTTCTGCAATAGTGTCCTCTGCCGCCGGCGGTTCTATAGGCTGCAGCGGTTTGGGTTGCAGGAACTGCGCCACACAGTCAAGACACTCGGGCCCTCGGGTCAGTTAACCAACGGGGCAATCACATCCATTCAGACGGCCGTGCAGGCATTCTTCCCCGTCTACCACAGTCATCGTGAGGGCAACTGGTGACTCAGATGCTCCGTCCATCCAGCCACCCGTCACCTTCCAGTCTTTTAACGCACACGGGCATACCACCATTGGCAAGACTAAATGGGGGGCCCGTATGATTCTATACAGCCAAGGGTGTTTTTCTCGGCATCCCTTGCTTTCCTTAAGGGGAACAGAAATTGCTGTTTTCTGCTCAAGACACTCCCCCTGGCGGACTCTAGAGGAGGGGCAGCACAGTCTTTTGGGGAATGTTGCGAGCTTGGTACCGAGTCACTCACAGTGTGGGGGCGGGGCTCGGGTTTTCCCGCCAGTCCTGGATAACTGTTGGCAACATTTTCCCGCGCGGCCGGGTACTTAGCACGTGGCTTCCTCCGCCTTGAGGGCTTCCCCATGGCGAAACAAAAATAGGACACAATTTAGAAAAAAACATACAGGGCACCCCAGGTCTGATATCTCAGCAGCGCCTCCAAATGTAGCCCTTTTTGTGAACCGGCCTGACCCACCCAATCTCACATTGGCCCCTTGTGGTCTAACCGGTCCCTTTCCTTACGGCACACCTCTTCTAAGGGACAGTAGGAAGGATCCGAAGATTCCAGCGGTGCACAGCTTGTAGAGATGAGAGACCAGCAAGGTGTGGATTAAAAATGAACTTTTATTGAAAAAACATATGGTATGGGGGACACACTCTGACGCGTTTCGGACCTGCGTGGTCCTTAATCATAGAGCTGATTCACGTCTCCATTACCCCCTGTCTTATAGTGTAAAACCCCTCCCCCTTGCGTCATTGCGCTGTGTGTTTTGGCGCGAAAAATCGATAACTAGTCTATACCTAACAGCTGTGTATGCGCGCGTGTTGGAGGGTGCAGTGAATATTAATTAGCCATGTGTTGTTCTCTACTATCAACACACGCACGCACGCTGTGGGTTGCTAAGTGACCGCAGTAAACACTGCCTACGTCATGACATTGCGTTTATCAGCGTAACCCTGTCCAGCGTGTGAGAATGTGCAGTGAATATAAATTAGCCATGTGCTATTGCCTCTCGTAAACACACGATGTGGCTTGCTGGGTGGCCGCAATAGAACACTGCCTAGGTCATAACGCTGCGTGTCTTAGTGCAACCCCAATCAATCATAATGAATTATGGTGAAATCATGGCGACACAAAAATAGGACACAATTTAGAAAAAAACATACAGGGCACCCCAGGTCTGATATCTCAGCAGCGCCTCCAAATGTAGCCCTTTTTGTGAACCGGCCTGACCCACCCAATCTCACATTGGCCCCTTGTGGTCTAACCGGTCCCTTTCCTTACGGCACACCTCTTCTAAGGGACTACTGGTAACTGTATAACACCTGTGGCTCCAGGAGATCTGAGCCTCCGCTAGCTGGGAGCCTGGGGAAACCCTTACCATTTACCTGGTGCAGCGCCTCCACTTACCCAGGATCCCCGTTATGAAAGATAGCCCTGGCTATCTTTGGCCCCTTAGCGACGGCCCGATCGCGTCCCCGGCAACCGGCCTGCGCCTCAGAGCACCGCTCTGCTCCCTGCACTGGCCCCCACCCTCGCGAAGTGCCGGCGGGTCCGTCGCAGCCTCCGGCGGCACCCGCTACCACACGGCACTCGCGGAGGGGGGCCAGAAAGCTTAAATTTACCTCGGGGCTACATATATATATATATATATATATATATATATATATATATATATTAGAGAAAAAGAGAAAAGAAGCGCCCGATCCTTGTGTAAAATCAGATGAACAAAGTTTTAATATCTCATGGACAAGTCCCAGTGACACTCAGTGTCATTTTTACCCACATTAATTGGCAATATCTTTTTTATTGCTTTTTTTTATTTTTTTATTTTTATATGTTATGCACACTTCTTTTTTGCTTTTGTGTTTTTATCTAATAGTCACTTTTAGTTTTTCCTGCCAGAATACTTTTAGTTATTTTCACACCACTGTTTATTGGGCATATTTGCCTGGTGCAATTTCTTGCCACATCTATCAGGGCTGCAGCAATTTAGGTGTAGTGTGTGAAGGGCGCTGTCTATATTTTCTGTCACATATATATATATATACATATATATATTTAAACACACAATAACAGAATACAAACAAGTAACACCAGTCAAATAACAAAACACAAGAACATGAGGGTGGGATCCAAAGCCACTAACAGGAAAGAGGACAAGTGATGTTCTCCGCCCACCTATATACCACCTCCCTAAGTCCAACACGCAGAGGGACCACTCATATAATTAACCCCATCCAAGGGCGTCAACACACTCCCCATCATGCCCCCCTTCCTTAATGGTACAGGGGCCTACTTACAGCACAGTGCTAATTTATATGCATTGTACAATAATTACATTATAGTTCATTGTTGACACTTGAAGAAGAAACCTGACGGTTTCTAAATCTCTGTACGCTATATTTTCATTTACAGTATGAAGTTCCTTAATGTAGGTAACTGAAAAAAGTAGCACAATGTACAAGGAATCTAACGTTGATTTGATTACATCTCGGCGTAACAAGGAAACAATGTAATACAATATTATTATTGCTGTGAGTAGAGAGCCGTGTGAATGAATTGCAGTTGGATTTAAGTGCAGTTGGATTAAGTGTGGCATTAGACCCAGAAGGAAAGTGGTAATATGTTTATATTACTAGCATTGGTGGGTGAGTTTGGGGAGTGTACAGTGGGTTAATTTATTTTGAATTTGTGAGATTTGGAAGTCTGTAGCAAATGCCCTTTTTTTCTTCCTGTCTGGTTTGAGAGATTACATTGGGTGTGTGTTAGTCAATTGTTTACCTAACACACCTGATTGGTGTGTGTGTATGTCTTTAAACAGAGGCTTGTAAACAATTTTTGAGCACTGAGCTGTGTGAGTGAATTACAGTGTGGTTCTAAACAGACGGAGTTAAAGTAAAAAAGATGTGAAACAAAGTATATAGAAGTACAGAGAATTGTTAGAACTTAATACTCCATTGTTGCAACAATGAGCAGGATTGAGAATGTTACTCAATGCACATCTTGCCACATGTATGTGCACTAGGAGCAGTTGTTCCAAGGAGCAGTTAGAAGTGTGAGCAGGTGGTCTCTTTGGAGTCTCAGATTGCTGATCTGAAGAGGCAACTTGCAACATTGAGGGACATTGACAATCTTGAAAGAAGTGTATTGCTCACTAAGTACAGTAGAAGCTGGCTAGGACTAATGGTGAAGAGGGTGGAGTGGTGGCTGAGGACAAAGAAGACATACTGTAGGTAGTTGGGTAACAGTTAGAAGGGGAAGCGGAAGAGGCAGGGCAGTCCTGAGCTGAGCCATTCCAATAGATTTGCCAGATTGAGTGGGGGCATTAGGGCAGTAATGGCAAAGGCTGAGGGGAAATGATTCCTCTAGCAGCCCGTGCAATAGTTTCTCCAGCACAGGGGAAGCCCATGATACTCAGAGTCCAAGACAGGTTGTGCTGACAGAGGACTCCATTATTATGTAGGTAGAGAAGGCAATCTGTTGCCTTAATAGCATGAGCCAAACACTTTGTTGTCTCCTGGGTGCTCAGATACGGCTCATTGCGGATTGGGTAAACAGGAAGTTGGGAGGGGCTGGAACTGACCTACCGGTCTTGGCACACGTTGGCACCAATGGCAAAGTTAGAGAAAGATGGAGGATCCAAAAAAATGATTTCAGGGATCTAGGCCGAAAGCTTAAGGCAAGGACCTCCAAAGTAGTAAGTTTAGAAATACTACCACTGCCATGCGCTACGCCAGGAATGCAGCTGGAGCTTAAGGTTTTGGGTTTTTAGAGCACTGGAAGACCTTTTTTTACACGTGCTATCTTTAGAATTGGGATAAATAATAACTCAACTAAGAGGGATCTTCTGTGCTAGGGGGGAGGACGTCAAAAAGGTTGGAGAAGATTTTAGACTAGGAAGGAGGAGGTACGGAAAAACAAGAGGTAATGGACTAGACAGAATAGATAGGAATGAGATAATAGCTAGGGGTCATGCAGGTAGAGTAGGGGGAAGTGGTAGTTTGGCAAGCAGGGAGGCACCCATATTAAATACAGATAATACAATACTAGTAAACTTCTAAAGACAAAATACAATTGGAGTAGAAAGGCAGAAGCAGATAAGATAACAATAGCACCGGCTGATAAAAAAACTTAAATGCATGCTTGCTAATGCAAGAAGCCTGGCATAAAATGGGGGAGCTTGAATTAATAGCTTGAAAGGAGCAGTATGATATCATATGCATTATTGAAATATGGTGGAATGAAACTCATGACTGGGAAGTTCATTTAGAGGGTTATTCCCTTTTTCGGAGGGAGCAGGCATATACAGTACCGACACACTTTATTCGAGTGTGGTCGGTACCGCAAGCCGGGAAATCTCCCGGCTTGCTAGTGGCCGCCCCTCGGCGTGCCGCGCGTCATAGACGCGCGGTCACGCGTCTTCGGGAGCGTGCGCCCCCTGCACGCGCGTCCAGGGGCTCCCCGAGGGAGCCCTGGTGTCCCGCGATCGCGGGACAGCGGCAGGGGGTTCCGGGGGACCCGGCGGACCCGGCAGCGGTAGGGAGAGCGCCCCGATCGGAGGGCGCTCTTCCGCTGCTTCGGCGCGCGCCCGTCACTCTCGGGCGCGCGCCAGGCTACTGCTGCAGCAGAGAACGGGCAAATGCTCGAATAAACTCTGCCGCAGCAGTAAAAGAGCTGGTGGAGTATGTTTCTATGTTAAACCGAATTAAAACCTATTATATGGGAAGATGCTTATAAAGGGATTGATTAAAATGCAGTGGAGGTAAAAGTGCAAAGAAAATATTTGTAGGGATATGCTATAGCTCACCAAATATCTGTGAGAATGAGGAAGCCAAGATACTTTTGCAAATGGAGAAATCATGAAAACTAGGTCATGTTTGTATAATGGGTGATTTTAATAATCCAGACATAGACTGGAGCAATGAGATTGGCATTAGAACTACAGGTGTTTACTGGTGCTAAAAGACGGTGACATGACCCAAACAATCGAGGCAGTAAACAGGAGAGGGACAATACTGGATTTGGTAATATCAAACAATGTAGAATAAATAACAAATATTCAAGTTGAAACATTTGGGAAACAGTGATCATAACATGGTCTCTGTGACAGGGTGAATTCATTACCGCAACACTATGCCTGGGAGACCTAAGTATAGGTCTGGAGTCCAGCAGTGACCTGGTTGATCTCAGCTTGAAAAAGGCTTGGTGAATTGACCAGGTCCAAGCTGCCCCATTAAGAGGCTTTAAGAACCCAGAGCTCTAACTTGTTCCTGGTTCCTGTCTGAATCAGAGAATCACATTCTGAAACGCTGGAGGGAGACAAGGCTGCAGCAAGGTCTGTTATAGTGGGACACTTACTCTTGTTCTTTGATGAGATTGGCACAACATATGGCATGGTATAAAAGTGCGTGTGAGACAGCCCAGTTTTTTCCGCTGTTTGTTGTTGCATCTGATTTGAGAAACCTGATACAGTACATCGATTCAATTTGATAATAAGAACTTGATGGACGAATGTCTTTTTTCAACCTCATCTATAATGTAACTATGTAACACACAGTTTATATTTTGATTTACAGACACCTAAACAGTAACATTTCCCCTTTAAAACACGGGAATGATAAAAACAGTTAAAAGGAAACATCATGCGTGTGGATGTAAAACTTAGTTTGTTTTGCATGACTGTGCAAAAATTTACATTTCTTTATATTCCAGTATGAATTATTTCAGTATTTCAGTGTTTTTATATTATCCAGATATAGTATTGTATTGTATTGTATGTCTTTATTTATATAGCGACAAAAGTGTACTCAGCGCTTCACAAAGAATACAGTACAGGGAATTATAATAATACAATAAGCGCTGCAAAATCAGACAATAGGAAAGGAAATCCCTGCCCCGAAGAGCTTACAATCTAAGAGGTTTAATGGGAAACTTACAGAGACAGCAGGTGAGGGACTAAGTGCTTTAGATGAAAGTACTTGGTCACAATGGGTGGTAGGAGTGACTGAGTGTGGGACATTAGCCATGAGGGCAGGCTATCGGGATGCTTGATTTGTGGGGTAAAATTTAAGGAAGGTCAGTGTTAAATGAAAAGGTTAACACCATTTACAGGGGAAGAGGTGGCAGGGAGGCATGAGTGAGATCAGGTGTGTATACTTGGCTTCAGGCTTAGGGGAGATCCCCAGCAGGAGGAAGGAGTAGATAGAGGGTGTGAATAGAGGATTTGTGGGGGTGTTTTTTATTGAGGGGTAAAGAAGTTGTTGGGAGAGAGGTGTATAAATAATGGTGCAGTGGGGAGTAGGGATGTTGTAGAGAACAGAAATGCTCCCAAAAGAGTGAGGAAGCAGTAAACAGAAAAAGAAATAGGGAGGGCATAGTGAGATGCAGGAGGAGAGAGTTCCAAGATACTGGAGGATATAAGTGTACAAATCAATCACAGATGTTAAAAGTGAATGTCTCATAGTGGCAAAGTTGTAGTGCAGAGTCCAGATCTTCCTCCAATCTTCACCTCCAAATTCAACTCCAAAATTAACTCTTGTAGACACTTTTGATGTACACTTATGATGTAACGCTTTTGATGTTACACAGCCTTATGGCTCACAGCCATGCTACAGTGACTTAAGTACCGTATAGTATAGAAATTTGGATCTGTTCTACAAGTACCTCCAAATTACATCTAGCCTCCATCTCTCAGCATCACATTTTTCATGGCCTCTTTAGTTTAGGGATGAAGCATCACTTCTTCTTTTGGGGTTCCTCTATTTTTAATCTTTTTTGTGGAAAACCATAGGATAATCGGTACTTATTATACAGTAGCTAAAGACCTCTGTCCATGGTGCTGAATGCGATGGGTTTTATGAGTGAATTTTAACTTTGTGTTAGCTTAATGCAAACAAGTCAGATTTGTATTGTTTGTACTGTGTATATCTTTTATTTCCTCTTATATTCACATACTGCAGAAAATATATGTAGGGAATATTTAGTAAGCATTTCTATTCTATAGAACCAGTCACAATGCTGGAATGGAAGGTACAGTATCTTCTGCCTCTGGAAGGTGTCTTATGAAATACAGATATAGCCAGACTTACCTTCCTCAGACACAAGGCAAAAAAGATGCTGGCTGCCCAAGTCTGGCTATATCACTAGAAGCAGAGAGATGATGAGACAGGCAGTCTCAAACTAGTGCTTAACAGCCTCCTGCATCAAGTTAATGGACACCAGCTTGATGTATAAACAGGAACTAGATCATTACCATTCGTAGTGCTTTAGTGAGTAGCATATTTGCTGACAAGTAATGTAATAAACACTGCCCCTTTGATGAAATAAGCAAATGTTCGACCGAATAAGTAACTTTGGAATCCAATAGGGGTCAAGTCAATGTTGCACAGTTTAGAGGGATAGGAAAATGAACGAGTGGCAGGTTAATATGCTGGATCCAATTGAATGCGGACCCTCCCCACTTCACTCTCTCGTTTTGCTAATATTTGTATAGCCCCCTCCGTGTGTACTTAGAGGATAATAACAACAGCATTGAAGAAAGTCACTACTCACAGCACTTATGAATAATCTGAAGTCCCAGAAAGATGTGTGCGTCTCCGTTTTGGTATACGAAGCAGGTAAGAACCCGAGCAGCCGAGCAGCCAGGTGAAGGAGAGCACAGCTCACGAAATAACGGAACCAGAATAAAGTGCCGATAAGAAAAGGTAAGATATATTCTTTTCAGGAATTCATCAACAGCACAGGAATAGACCAGGAGTGATCCTCTTACGCGTTTCGCACTGCTCAAGCGCTTTATCAAAGATAAATATGAGAGGAAATAAAAGATTTACAAAGTACAAACAATGCACTAAAGGTACAAATAACCCTCATGTGCATTGCTTAAAGGGTGCCATATGCAGTATTAAGACTAATACTAGCCTCAAGTGAAAACGACCACATTTACAAACAGATTCACTATCCTAAAGGATTTTATTTTCTTCCATCTACAATTGTTCAAAAAGTCTCAATGTACCCTAAACAGAAGTGAAATTCTACTAAGAAACAAACCCATACATTTGCTATTGTCCAAATTTTGAAATTCACAAAAAGTGAGGAACTACCATATTATTTTTTGTAATTGTTACATTATTATTTTTTGCAACATCAGTCTGAAGTGTTTTCCCTCTTCCTTGTTTTGTTTCATCAGAGGACATAAACTATATACGTATGCTAATTATATATACTTGTTCATTAACTACCTTATATCATTGGTGTGATAGTAAGACTTTTTTTATCCTACAGGATATAACTCCCCTGTTATTTCAGGATCATGTAGATTTAGTACATATTTTTTTATATTTGTGGAGAGATAATTATTTCAATATGAATTAAGATCTCTTTTTTGATTATGATTCATATTTATCTTGTCCTAAATACATATTTTTATGTGTTGATACTGGATATGTTTACACACATACACAGTTCTTATGAATAAAATGTTTTGTATTTCTTGTGTGGCTTCTACAGGCAAGCATGTGTGTGTCAGGATTTTATCATTTAATTGAACCATTAAAATTGTTCCTTTTAAATATTTGTATATTTTTTCCCCCTTTTTTCTCCTTCCCCCTTTTTTCATAATTGACACACACATCTGTTCCTGTTACTGATAGGATGGAGGGTTTTCTTTCCCTTTTTTCTTTGAACTTAATCCTGATGTAATAGACATTGTATGTGATAATTGTCACATATGTGTTTTTTTTATTATTAAATTTCTTTATAAATTATACATATAATATTTTTTTATTAGCCACGTCTTGACATTATTTTGAATTATGTTGTCTATATATATATATATATATATATATATATATATATATATATATATATATATATATATATATATATATATATATATATAATCAAAGGCTCCTTACCAGGCAGACCAGAGAATCCAGGGAATCCAAAGTAGGCACAGCAAGGAAGATACAGCACACTTAATAGCAAAAAGAATTGTATTAGTAAAGCAGGCACAAAACACCAACGTTTCGGTCCTAAAAAACAGGACCTTTATCAAGGTCCTGTTTTTTAGGACCGAAACGTTGGTGTTTTGTGCCTGCTTTACTAATACAATTCTTTTTGCTAATAAGTGTGCTGTCTCTTCCTTGCTGTGCCTACTTTGGATTCCCTGGATTCTCTGGTCTGCCTGGTAAGGAGCCTTTGATTATATTCATTCATATGGGACTAAGCACCTGTCTTCATCTGTATTTGTGTGCCATTTGCTCTGTTACCTATATATATATATATATATATATATATATATATATTTCCTTTTTCTTCCTCTCTTTTGTTTATGATTATTTGTATTTTCTTCCTGCTTGGGAAACATATAGCAATATTATCGGCGGGTTCATCATATGACTGGAGTAATCTCCATGTCAAATGATGTTTCGTGTTTGTTCCTTTGATAAGATATTATTAAAGTTTTGTAATTCAATACTTTTTTATTTTTCAATCGGCCAATCTGAGTACCTGGTATGTCTCCTCTGTTACACGTGGTAACACTGCGACTCCATTGCGGGACGCATGTAGATGACGTCACAGGTACTCAATTTTGGCGCGAAGCTTGTCTAGGTAAATTGTTTGTGTTTTTATCCCTCTGTACACCTTGACAAAGTCCTAAGTGGACGAAACGCGTTGATGCATGGTCCTATCTCTGTACTGACCATTAAAGCTTGATATATATTTTTACCCATATCTGGAGTTGCCCTCATTACTTGCGTTCGCTGACGCTTTTGTTGTGAGCTGTGCCCCTCTTCTCCTCTGCTGTTCTGAATCTACCCATTGAGGGCTGCACGCTGGAGAATCCTCTCACCTGGATACCATGGAAGGAAGGTAAAGGGCATAGCCCATTGTTTTTTACCTCCATTGCTGAACTGTTCTTTGTTATTGCCCCAGGGGTGAATTTATATCTATTGGAGACGTGGTTTGGTCAGCCGTGTGGGCACCAACAAGTCCCGGTCATCACCCTGGGAGGTCAATTTAGTTCATTTTATACACATTGATCCTGGACATTGGATTCACTTATTAAAGGAGATTATACTATTGGAGTCTGTGGAGGTGATGCACCAATATACCACCCAGTCTATATAACACAACAGGGGTCCCTGCTGTGTGAGTCCTACCGGGGTCTTCCTTTCTGTAATAGATGCGCAGTAAGAGTTTCGCGGGAGACTCCTGTGGCGGGTAGGATCTCGGTGGCCGAAACAGCACGAGCGTAGTAGGGGTCACAAGCAGAGATCAGAGGCAGGCGGCAGATAGCGAAGTCAGGTAACAAGCAGGGGTCCAAGGCAGGCGGCAGGTAGCGAAGTCAGGTAACAAGCAGAGGTCGGCAACGAGGAGACTGGAACAGGACAGGCGGGGCAGGACAGATCCGGGAGCAGGGACTGAGAACGGGGAGCAGGGACTGAGACCGGGGAGCAGGGACTGAGACCGGGGAGCAGGGACTGAGACCGGGGAGCAAGGAACAAACAGGGACAAGCCAGATTACCAGCAAGGGCCTTTACTGGAAACAGACTATAATACAGGTATAGGTACATGAACCGATCAGGATCAAAGACAGAGGCATGGGCATAGGAGTCTGACTTGAAGCAAAGGCAAAGGAAACAGACAGGAAACTGAACTATAAGACAGAGAGAGAAGCAACAAGACAGACAGACAGAGGAACCCAGAGCAAACAGAAGGCAGCAGCACACCCAGTGGACAAAGAAGCTATGGCTAGGCAGGAGGTCTAGGCGACCCTGACAAAGAGGCTGAATCAGTCACTCTAACTGCGCGCCTCTCACAGGCGATTGCGGGAGTTTTATTTAATTTTAAACATTACAGTAATGTAGCAGGGGGTCTCTGCATTGATTTCAATTCCGGGGACCCCCTGCTTCCCGAGATACAGGCCCCGTTATGGGGTGCCGGTATCTCCTATGCATGGAAATGTCGCGTGTCACGTGATCAGTTATCGCAGATTAATCTGGCATTAACTGCCATTCACATCAATGACAGTTAATACGCGATTCAAGTAAATTGTTGGGATGAAATGGGCAGAAAGAGCTCCCAAAATAAAGGCGAAGCTATGACATGCTGCCAATTCTTGCAAGTTTATATGTGGAGAATCCGGGGTTAGTCTTGCTCATAGGGGTGATGCCTATATAGTGTACAGTACTGTATATATGTTCATTTGTTAAATACAGTGATGTATAACTCTTGGGGAGTAAGTGTGTTTTCCATGCAAAGAATATGTAAAGAATAAAATTAAGCTAATTGTACTAAAATTAGATACAGGTAACTAAGGATGGCTTCGCTCAGATTATAATGTAGGATATACATATCATGGCAGCCAATAATTATTTATATAGTTATTTGTACTGTAGCATTCTCTAGAAATAGCATTATAGTGTTAGAATCATAATGTTCCTGCCCTCCAAGCAATCGAGTAATGCCGCATCCCCTAATACCTCCTTAACGTAACCCCAAAATAATACAAAGTAGCCAAGATTGGAGTCAACAGTGGGAAACTGCTTTATTGATAAACCAGAATTTGTTTAAATCAAATAGAAACAGAAACTACCCCCACCCTGCCAGCATTTTCTTAAGCAGTTTTCCTGTCTCATAGCCCCTAACCATGGTCAGCCTCTGTCGCCAAATTCTGTCCAGCCCATTGGCCTCTGCAATGCACAAAGGCCACCAAAGGTTAAGTCACCAGTACTTGTCCCGGGACAAGCATTAATCCGAGTCCTTGCTGGCAGTATCACAACCCAAATATTTTCCAAAGCTGCACAGAATCAAAATACTCAAAGGGCTCATTTTTTACAAATTGTATTTGTTACATTATCAAAACAAACTTACAGTATAAACATTAAATAATAATAGCCAAATAATACTAACAATTAAGGGAGGGCTGATATTACATGGGCATGGGAAAAGAGGAGACCCATCCCTTGAAGCACCTGCCTTAAGGCATCTGGAGAGTCTTTCCCGCACCCATCCCAACCACTCCTGCATAATCTTAACCCCTTTCTACAACAGTGACCCACTCCACCACATGAATGGGGAAGGGAAAAAAAAGGGGGGGGTTCTAGGGGCCTTTGCTTGGCGGTCATGCCACTCGTTCCGCTAAGGGTTGAGGCTCAACGTTAAAAGAACATAATGATGAACAATTTGGTGAACACCATGTACATTAATTCAAACTTACTTGTCTTTTTGATAGTTCTCCCACAAATGGTGATATGAAATGTTATACTGTAATGTAACTATAAGCCATTCTACGGGGATAGTATTTTTACGTACATAGGATAACTGAGCTGCGGTCCTCCAAAGTCAAAATACATTTTTTAAGGTGCTGGAAGAAGTCAGAATACATTTGTAAAGTGTTTCATAGTTCTAAAAATATTGAAAACCACTGAAGTAGAAAGCCACAATGTGAGTGATGAGCTGTGTGACTGAGATTGCAGTTGTGTTTCAAATGCAATTGTTTATTAAGTGTTTAGTTAGAACAAGGAGGGAAGTGCTGTGCATACGAGCAGGGTGACTGAGCTTTGGGAGAGGACAGGGGGGTCATTTATTTCTAATTGTGTGGGAATTAAAAGTCTAAAACTAACCTTTTTATCTTCCTGCCTGGTTGAGCCTGCAGTGGCTGTGGTTTCGTTGATGGTTTACTTAATACACCTGCTTGGTGTGTGTCTCTGTCTTTAAAACGGAGGCATGTAACGAATCCCGAGCTTGTGTGTGCTGATCTGTGTGACTGAAATTGCAGTTGTGTATTAAGTGTGGCGTTAGAACAAGGAGGCGTAGAAACAAGGTACTGAAGTACAGTGACTTGATAACACTTTATAATTCCATAGTTACAACAATGAACATGATTAACAATGCCACTCAATGCACATCTTACCACATTTATGTACATTTGGAGCAGCTGTCCCAGGGAGCATGCCGCTGTGGGAAGTGTGAGCAGGTGGTCTCTTTGGAAACTCAGATAGCTGATCCGGAGAGGAAACTTGGGACATTGACAACCTTGAAAGGAGTTTACTGCTCACTGAGCAGGCCCTGGCTTGGACTAGTGGTGCAGATTGTGGAGTTGTTTGTGAGGAGCAGGTAGGTACTGTAGCTGGGTAAAAGTTAGACGGGGAAGCAGGGGGAAGAGGAAGAGACAGGCCAGTTCTGAGCTGACCCACCCCAATAGATTTGCCAGATTGAACGAAGATATTGTTGACATCAGGGCAGGAATGGCAAGGCTGGGGGAGACTGAATCCAGGCGAATAGTTCCTTCTGCACAGAGGAGACTCCAGGAATAAATTGGGATGACGTATTTTCAGGGAACAATGTGGAAGATATATGGACAGTCTTTAAAACATTGTTAGAAAAGCACACTCATCAGTGTGTACCCTTGGGTAATAAATATAAAAGAAACAAGTTTAAACCAATGTGATGAAATAAACAGGTAGGGGAGGAAATAAAAAAGGCAGGGGCAGGCGTTTAGATTCTTGAGGTCAGAAGGGACGGAGGCATCGTATCAGAATTATAAGGAATATAATAAAAGT
Organism: Ascaphus truei; assembly: GCF_040206685.1. Lineage (NCBI taxonomy): Eukaryota > Metazoa > Chordata > Amphibia > Anura > Ascaphidae > Ascaphus > Ascaphus truei. The sequence continues at coordinate 397,307,050 of NC_134486.1, forward strand.
TGCAAAAGGGCAATCAAATTAGCAAAAATTGAAAATGAAGAAAGGATTGCAACAAAAAGTAAGATCAACCCTGAAAAATTATTTAAGTACCTTAATAAAAAAAAGATTACAAAAGAAAATATTGTGTAAGATGGGATGGCAAATTATTGGAGATAAGGAAAACGCATAGATATTAAACAAGTTATTTTCCTCTGTATTTACCAGGGAGCAAAAATAGTGCCACAGGAGGAAGCCACAACCTCTATATTAACAAGCAATTTGTTTACTGATAAAAAAAGTGCATAGGCGGCTTGATAATATGAAAGTAAATAAGGCTCCTGGCCGTATATTCCGAAATACATAATGGATAACAAAATGATTAATATTAGTCAGCATGGATTTATGAAGGATAGATAATGCCAAACTAACCTTATTAGTTTCTTTGATGAAGTACAGTAAGTAGGAATTTAAACCAGGGTAATGCAGTTGATGTGGTTTACTTAGATTTTGCAAACGCGTTTGATACGGTTCCACACAAAAGATTGGAGTACAAAATAAAGGAAATATTTTCACCTGGATTGAAAACTGGTTGAAGGATAAACAACAGAGAGTTGTTATAAATTGAACTTTTTCAGGTTGGGCTAAAGTTTTGAGTGGAGTACCTCAGGGATCGGAACTGAGATCCCTGCTTTTTAACTTGTTTATTAATGACCTTGAGGTTGGTATAGAGAGAAAAGACTCCATATTTTCTGATAACACTAAATTGTGTAAGGTAGTAGAATCAGAGCAGGATGTATTTTCTTTCCACAAGGACTTGGATAGACTGGAAACTTGGGCAGGTAAATGGCAGATGAGGTTTAATACAGATAAATGTAAGGTTATGCATTTTGGAAACAAGACTATACAGGCGACTTACAAATGCAATGGGGAAAAATTATGTGAAACCTTGAAAGAGAAAGCGTTAGGAGTGATTGTAGACAACAGGCTTGGCACTAGTGCCCAAAGTCATGCAGTACTGTAGCTGCAAAGGCAAACAAGATCTTATCGTGCTTTAAACGGGCAATGGATGGAAGGGACGTAAACATAATTATGCCCCTTTACAAAGCATTAGTAAGACCACACCTTGAATATGGAGTAGAGTTTTGGATACCACTCCATAGAAAATACTTTATGGAACTAGAAAAAGTACAGAAAAGATCCCCCAAATTAATAGAGGGAATGGAAAATCTGATTTATGAGGAGATGCTAGCTAAATTAGATTTATTTAGATTAGAAAAGAGGTGTTTAAGAGGAGATATGTTAACTACTATATATACAAATATATTTCTGGAAAATACATGCAGGTTTCAAAACGACATGTCATCCCTTAAGGTTGGAGGAAAAGAGATTTGACCCACAAAAAAGGAAAGATCTTTACAGTAAGGGCAGTTAAAATGTGGAATTCATTACCCATGGAGATTGTGATGGCAGATACAATAGATATGTTCAAAAAAAGGTTGGACATCTTTTTAGAAAGGAGAGGTATACAGGGATATACCAAATAAGTAAACATGGGAAAGATGTGGATCCAGGGAGGAATCTGTTGGCCGTTATTTGGAGTCAGGATGGAATTTAAATTTCCCCTTATGAGATATCATTGGCTGATGTTTCACTGGTAGGCAGAGGGGTTCCTTCCTCTGGATCAACATACTGTAAATACAAATATAGGATAAATATCTGTTGTCTAAATTTAGCATCGGTTGAACTTGATGAACATATCTATTTTCAATCTAATCTACTATGTACTGTAACTATGAAATTATTTTTGGATGCTGTACAACAGACTCCACACATACATATGGAATTAATTAAATGCATGTAGTGTAAAGTAACCATTATGAGATATAGAGTAAGCACTCCTTTTACTAATTCCTTTTTGTATTATTGCTCATAGTTTTTAAAAATAATGGAATAAAAGTTCTGTTTATCATCCACTGGACAGCTTCATGAACACACAGGCAGATCACGATAATACCCTGACTCATGCATGAATATGTACACACTGCTGTACATTAAAATCAGTAATGCAAAACATGTAGAATCGTTCCATTGCAAAGTGAATTGTTGGAAGGATATTTAATCCTTTCTCAATAAGGGTTTGATTTCTGAAGCATTCCATAACTGCTGCGTACTGTAGCATTTGATGAAAAGAAGACACCTGTGTTTTGTACCCTTGTTGGTAAAGTTAAATGGCTTATTCTAGTGCAGGGGTGGATAACTCCAGTCCTCAAGGGCCACCAACAGGCCAGGCTTTCATAATATCCCTGCTTCAGCACAGGTTCATTCTGACTGAGCCAGAAATGGAATCCTGTGGGGGAAGAAATAGGCGGTGCACTGCTGAAAAAAAGTAAGGCTGGATCGCTCAAGGGTGAATTAAAAATATAATAGGGCCGTAGGCAACAATAGAAAAATTAGGTAGCGGAGTGAACTCTGACGCGTTTCGCACAATTGTGTGCTTTATCCATTTCTGGTTCGCAACTGTGAGCAGGAAGCACGCTGCTGCCGGACACCCTTGGCATCCTCTACATGATTGTGAGTCAAAGGAGTTATACACATGTTGCTGTATTTGATCTATATCCCAGGAGATTGTATATTATAGGTAGTGAGGGGGTCAGAGTCTGTCACATTTTGGCATTCTATTGACATCCCCTCTAGAAACTGTGATTCAAGTACCTCTCTCCAAAATTAGGAATATCATTGATTACTGTATGTCACTTATCCTTTATATTGGTGTTATGGATGATCCGGATTTACTGACACTATGAACATTAAATAAATATATGACAATTATCAGTACACTCTGGAGCACCGTTATTTTGGAATCATATTCCCTTTTTTCCTATTTTTATTCTGACTGAGCCACTGATTGAGCCATCGGTGCTGAAGCAGGGATATCCTGAAACCTCACTGGGGTCTTTTGGACTGGATTTTGATACCCCTGTTTAAGTATTCGCCAAATAGGATAGATTGGCTCTATGATATGGACATGCTAGGATAGATTGGCTCTGATATCGACAGGTTAGGATAGATTGGCTCTGATATCGACAGGTTAGGATAGATTGGCTCTCTCATATGGACATGTTAGGATAGATTGGCTCTCTCATATGGACATGTTAGGGTAGATTGGCTCTCATATGGACATGTTAGGATAGATTGTCTCTCTGATATGGACAGGTTAGGATAGATTGGCTCTGATATGACATGGTAGGATAGATTGGCTCTCTGATATGACATGCTAGGATAGATTGGCTCTCTAATATGGACATGCTAGGATAGATTGGCTCTCTGATATGACATGCTAGGATAGATTGGATCTTTGATATGGACAGGTTAGGATAGATTGGCTCTCTGATACGAGATGCTAGGATAGATTGGCTCTCTGATATGGACAGGTTAGGATAGATTGGCTCTCTGATAGGACATGCTAGGATAGATTGGCTCTCTAATATGACATGCTAGGATAGATTGGCTCTCTGATATGGACAGGTTAGGATAGATTGGCTCTCTGATACGACATGCTAAGATAGATTGGCTCTCTGATATGAGATGCTAGGATAGATTGGCTCTCTGATACGACATGCTAGGATAGATTGGCTCTCTGATATGACATGCTAGAATAGATTGGCTCTCTGATATGGACAGGCTAGGATAGATTGGCTCTCTGACATGGGCAGGTTAGGATAGATTGGCTCTCTGATATGGACAGGTTAGGATAGATTGGCTCTCTGATATGGACAGGTTAGAATAGATTGGCTATCTGATATGGACAAATTAGGATAGATTGGCTCTGATATGGGCATGCTATGATAATGGTAAAGAAAACTATTTATTGACAAACACTTCCCCTTTCAGAGGTCACTGGGAAATTCAAAGTGTTATTCATTTCCCCTCAAAAATAAAGCAGCAAAACTTTGCTATTACCAGGTTTGAATGATTTAGAGAAATTGTTGAGACGGTTATATTCTTTACAAAACCTTGTTATTTGGCTGCTATGCGGGATTGCACCCTTAATAATGTAGAAGTGGCTTTATCAGAGAATACTAACTTTCCTTGGAATTATTTGTTGAGACTGTAACAGTTAGCCAGCCATTATTATCAGTTGTTGCCTGGAATGTCTGTCTCTTATTTGACCTTCATTTACTTTGGCTCAATATCTTCTCCGATTAGAGATATTTTTTCATACATTCTGTCTTCTGTTTAGAATCCACGGTTTAATAACAGTTTAAGAATATACATGTTTGAAGCAATACATATGACTGACCAAATGCACTATAAATCTGTCTAATGATTCTTCTCTAATGAGCCTTAAGCATGTACAGTATGTACTGTATATAATGGTTAGTAACATTAATGTAATTAGTGTCAATTGACAATGAAAAGGAAACATTTCCATCTTAATGGATTACTAAATACTTATCACGTGAGTTATTTTATTTACATTGGAAACAAAATTCACAAACTTATTCAAATACTGTATATATGAAATGAAGTAAAAAGTGCACATAGTAAATGATAATCAAAAGCAACTAAATATTAAAAAATGATGTAATAAAAATACTAGCAAATGTATGTACATGTATTTATATGTTTATTTATATAGAAACACCAATATATAGAGCACTTTGCAGAGTTACAGCCAGTCTCAGAGTTCTCGGTGTCAGGGAATCCCGTGGCTTCCCCCAGTAATTCTTAGTGGGGCACCCACTCGGATTTTACTGTCCGCGGAGCCCCAGTATTTTACTTTTCTTCTTGTGACTCTGGGGCAGTAAGTCAGGCTTTATCTGTATGATACAGTATAGGGAGATAATATAGCTGTATGTGCGTAGGTTTACTGACTATGCAATACTTTACCCCTGGCTGTGCTATAAAGCTTGTAACAAGGCAGGCCTACTGTATGCTTAGGGGTCCATGTTAAAATGGATAAGAAGCAAAAGGTGACACTGTGTGCTCATTTGCATGTCATTACCCAGACGCCCTGGCTGCAGAGGAAGCACTGTATGTTAAGAGATGATGGGGAAGGGCAGGGTTGCAGACCTTTCTGAGACATGTGAATGTGCTCACAAGTGATATTATTTGCTCATATTAATACTTTTACATATAAGTGACCTCCCATAAATTATCCTATCTTACACAATGTACATATCTCAACATCTTCTTACCCCCCAAAATAAACCATCAAACTGAAACAAATACCTACTGTATGCATACATTTAAACAAAAATATGCAATTCTCATTTGCAATCTATCTGTATGTATGTATGTATGTATGTATGTATGTACAGTATGTATGTATGTACTTTATGTACTGTATGTATGTGCGTATGTATGTATGTATGTATGTCTTTATTTATATAGCACCATTAATGTACATAGCGCTTCCAGCAGTAATACACATGGTAATCATATAAATAACAAATAATACAAATAACAAATCATGTGAATAAGTGCATCATACATAAAAAAATTACATTTAGGAAGAGGAGTCCTTGCTCCGAAGAGCTTACAATCTAATTCCCAGGACAATCCCTGTTCATCTCAACCCTAGATCTCTCTTCTGGCTTCCAATTAGGTTTTGGATCACCTAAAAAGTTATCCTTCTGATTTTAAAGGCTATCTGCTCCTCCATACATATCAGCTTTGATCTCTCGCTACATATGTCCCTGCTCGCCTCCTGTGCTCTGCTCCTTCTGTAACTGTCTCCTTTTCAACCCTTTCACCTCTACTGCTCTCTCTCAACTTACACCTTTTCCCCATCGCTGCCTTAGCTGTGCAACTCGTTCCCACTCAGAATACGCCTAGCACCTTCTCTCCCCACCTTTAAGTCAAATCTAAAAACACAGCTCTTAAACTAAGCATTTCAATAGCCGGGACAAATTGCTACTGTCCCATTCCCTCACCTGCTGTCTCTGTAACTCTCCCAACATACAGTACAACGTAGATTATAAACTCTCCAGGGCAGAGATTTCCTTTCCTCTTATCTGATTTTGTCTGATGCATTTATTGTATTATAATTCCCTGTATTCTCTCTTTTGTAAAGCACTGAATACACTGTGGGCACTATATAAATAAAGATACACATACATCAGCTTATGTTTCTTTGCAAAATTGGAGCAATTACAGTAGACTGTATGTGGAAAAAACTGCACCAGATGTACAGTATAAGATGAAAGCAATTCCATAGAATGACCTGAGCAGTCAGGCATACTCTAAGGTGGAGTTGGGCAGTTAGGGTTAATAGTTTACACAGGGGTAGCGCTACGCCACACACACACACACACACACACACACACACACACACACACACACACACACACACACACACACACACACACACACACACACACACACACACACACACACACACACACACACACACACACACACACACACACTCTTTGGGTGGGCCTTCTCTGTGGACACTTAGGTGGTTAGGTGCCCAGGCACCCTCAGTACTTTGGGGGAACCCTACCGGGAGTGGTGAACACTGTGTTGGGTCATTGCATTGTGGGGGTGGGGAGGGGGAGCATTGTGTTGTGAGTACAGTACCATTGTTATTATATTATTAGCGTGTGTCAGTAAAAAGTTATCTTATACCTGTGTGTGCATATTTCTTAATACTATATTGGTTCCTGTGAGGGGATATCCTGCAGCGCTAGCATCCCTCCCAGGTGGAGGCGCTGATCCGAGGAGAACGAGAGATCACCCCAGGCTCCCAGCGGCAGAGGCTTATGCCTTCTGCGAGCCACAGGTAAAGGCAGCACGAGTAGTTCCCATTGTCGTAGTTCAGTAGTACTGTAATTAGGCACTCAGGGAAACTGTTTTCAGAGCAAACTGTTTATTCTATGCTGGTTCTGCTCTATCATTATATCTCTGTGTCTCTATATCTCTATCTACAGTATCTATCTCTCTCCCTTTATCTATATCTCATCTTTCTCTCTCCCTCCTCTCTCTCCCTCTCTCTATTTCTCTCTATCATTAAGTAACCTCAGTGCTTCCTTATTGTAAACTTCAATATCAATATCTTTTCTGCTTAGATTTTTGGGAGCATGCTTCTGCTTTGTTGTTGATGATTTTAATATGGAACACGTCATATATCTATTACGATGTCCATGCCAGAAGCAGTACATACTGTAGGGAGGGGAAAGTATCCAATGGCGCCTATATATAATACACTTAAAGGATATATGAAAACCAAGCCTGTTGGCTGATGGACGTAACTCCTCACGTTGTGCTTAAAGAAAAGAGAAAGCACAACACATAGCGTAATACTGAAACTATATACACACAACACTTAACAATACATATAACAGCTGAGAAGTTGATAGGTGAAATATGTAATTTAAAACATTTAATATCAATTATAAATAATATATAATATACATGGACATACAATAAACAGTTAATCTAATAAAAATGATGATAAGGTACTCTGCACCACCGATGGAGATAGTAGCAATGCCTACTCACCAGATGGAGTAGGTAAGTAAGCAGTGGATATATTTGAGAGTATCCCCTCTCGTTTCTTGAGGCTGCTCCCTGCTGGCTGACGTCTCTGGAATCATGCGGTTGTAAATCTTCATGCGGGTGCTTCCGCAGCTCGCTTGGACAGCCGCCCAGATGGTATAGAACGGCAACAGCTGATTGTGTACGCTGTCGGCATCAGCAGATCAGTGGGCCCACAGCGGACGTGGACTCAGCGGCAGCAGCCACCCCAGCACGCCGTCGGTATCGGCGGGCTGACTGGTCAGCCGCAAACGTAGATGGTACAGAGCGTGGGGATACTATCACAAAGTGCAGAGTACTAAAAAAAACGCCACCCTACGCGTTTCGAAAGGCTCTCTGCTTTCTTCCTCAGGGGTTTGTAAAATATGGTGTCCGACAAGGTCCCTTAAAAACAAAGTCTGTAATTTAAAGGGATAGTTTCCACCTGCAGTTCAAAGCACTTACGCAATAAGCACAATGAGAAAGTTCTTGGATTTATCATGCACATGCGCATTGAATTGTTCCTTTAAATTGTATAAAGTGCTGCTGCAAATTGTTATACTCAGCTGTTACAATAAACAAACAATTTAGACATAGACTCATTTTGACACATGACAATAAAACAACATATATAATTACAAATAATGATACATTGGTGCATATATAAAATTACTTAACTATGTGAATAATAGATAGGATGTATCAGTAATTGATACAGCCAATCTGTAACCTATTAATTTTAGTGATTCTGTGATGTACTATAAACTGTGAGTGTACTGTGTATTGAATTAGATTTATAAACTATGTGATTAATTACAAAATATTTAAAAAGTGTTCAAACAATTTTAAAAAACAATGTTTATAATCAAGTATAGGAGGAGTAGATGGGATATATCAGTAATTGATACAACCTATCTAAAACCTATTAATTTTAGTGATTCAGTGAAATATTATAAACTGTGAGTATACTGTGTATTAAATGGATTTATAAACTATGTGATTAATTATAAATTATTTAAAAAGTGCTCAGACAATTTTATAAATAATGTTTATAATTAAGTATAGGAGGAGTAGGATATATTAATATATGAATTACATTAGCTAGATATATGTGTCGCAAGGACATTGATGTTATTAACCTACCAAAAAGGATTTTAAATCGAATTCTACATTTAAGCCCATTGGGGATAGAGTGCGTAATTCATAGATCCAGTAGGATTCTCTTCTCCCCAATAGGCTCAAAGTATTCCCTCCTCTCCAATGTGGAGTGATACACTCGATGGCTACACATTTTAGACCCTTAGGATCTTGGTTGTGCACTCGTAGGAAATGATTGGACACATTGTGTGTTACTAAACCAGTTTTAATATTGTATATATGTTCATACAAACGTCTTTTTATGGCTCTAGTGGTCATACCCACATACTGCAGACCACATGGACATTCAAGCAAATAAATAACGAAAGAGTTATTGCATGTAATATGTTGCTTAATTTTATAATTTTTTTGAGTTTTATTTGAAATGAAGTCAGATTTTTTGGTACTATATTTACATGCAGTGCATTTATTACAGGGGAAATATCCTCCACAGAGTATCGTTTTCTTATGAATAGGTTGCAGAGATGGACAGCTAGGTGCCAGTCTTTGGCCTATATTTGGAGCTTTAGTGAATATGATATGTGGATACTCGGGTAGGATGCCCTCTAGATCTTTATCCTTTTTTAATATAGGCCAATATTTTTTAAGAGTTTTGCGTATGTTTGGAGCCATTTGGTTGAATTGTGTAACAAATGACATATTTCCAGATGTATTTATATTTTTATTTTTATTTTTGTATTGTAGGAGACTGGTTCTGTCCATCGCTGCAACCTCAGCAATGGTTGTATCTAAATCATGTGTGGGATACTTCCTCTCCAAAAAATTATTTTTTAAGTCTTCTGCCTGGGTTTTGAATGTGTCTGGATGAGAGCTGTTTCTTTTAAGTCGAATGAACTGTCCCTTGGGAATATTTTTGACCCATGTGGGGTTATGGTGGCTCTGTGCGTGTAGATAATTGTTTGATTGAACCGGTTTAAAATACGTGCTGGTGTGAATGCAATTATTTAAAATAGTTATCTCTAAATCCAAAAATTCAATTTTGTTGGGACTTGTGACAAATGTGAATTTTAAATTTTTTGTATTATTATTCATATATAACTGAAACTGTGCTAACTGTGATTGTGTACCTGACCAAATAAAAATAATATCATCTATGTAGCGCCGCCACAGCACCAAGCTTGCACCATAGGGACAACTGGACCATATCTGTTGTTCTTCCCAGTGGCCCATAAATAAATTTGCATAACTAGGTGCAAACTTGGTACCCATGGCGGTGCCACATACCTGCAAATAATAAAATTTATTAAAATAAAAAAAATTGTGACTAAGAATAAACCTAATGCCCAAAATGAGAAAATCTTTATATTCTTTTGATAAGGATGGGTCATTATTAAGGGTGTTCAAAACTGATTCACATCCATGATCATGATTTATTATTGTATAGAGAGAGTTAACGTCAGCTGTAACTAATAAATAATGAGGTTGCCATTGAATGTCCTGTAGGGTCTGCAGTATGTGGGTAGTGTCCCGTAGATAAGAAGGTAATTGTACGACATATTTTTGAAGTTGTTTATCTATATATTGAGATAGGTGTGATGTTAAAGACTGTATGCCCGAAATGATGGGGCGACCGGGGGGAAAATTTATATTTTTGTGTATCTTGGGGATTATGTAAAAAAGGGGTAGCTTAGGGTACTTATTGTAAAGAAATTCAAATTCTTTTTGGGTAATTAATTGTTGATCTAAACCAAATGTTAAATAATTAAATAATTTTTGTTGATAATGTATAGTTGGATTTGATGGGAGGAGTTGGTAAGTGGACTTGTCTGCTAAGATTCTTAGTGACTCAGTGATGTAGTATGATTTGTCCATGATTACCAACCCCCCCCCCTTTATCAGCCGGTTTTATGATTATGTTATCATTTTCCTCGAGTGCACGTAACGTTAATTTTTCGTCTTTACTAAGATTGTCTGATTTTACTTTAAAATTGCGACTTAGACTCTCCAAGTCATCTGTGACCATCTGAGCGAATGTATCCACAAAGGGACCACTAATGAATCTAGGATAAAATGTTGAGGGATTTCTAAATGTAGATGTACTAGCAGTTAGGGGTAAGTTAGTATTAGTATCGATTCTAGATATCGCGTCTCTTTGGAAATATTTTTTAAGACATAATTTGCGTACATATCTTTGGATATCAACATATAGTTTAAAACTATCTGGCCCTGTAACTGGAGCAAAAGATAATCCTTTCGTTAACAGTTTAGACTCTTTGATAGAAATTGGATATTGGCTTATGTTAAAGATGTTGTTATATACACTTTTGTTTAATGTTTTAACACCTTTCCCAATTTTTCTCCCTCCTCTCGTTCCTCTAACGTGTTTTTTCTTTTCCTGGTGTCTTTTAGGGAACTCTCTTTTCCCAATAGGTCTCTTATTACTTCTCTTGCTTGTTTGGGTTCTCTCGTCTGTCGCCAGTCTAAAAAAGAGAACGTATTTTTCTCTTCCTCCAGACTGCGACCGGGGAGATGTTGTGCCCTATCAAGATCGATAAGTGGTTGGTACTTGTTTAGATGCTGATGCTGATCAAATATATTGTCGGCATCTTTATCTAAAACGTTCACTAATGTGATGGGAGGAATGGGGGGAACTGGGTTTTTGGTTTTGACACTGCTAGTAGCCAATTTGGTAATAAATGGTGTTGATGGTTTTCTAGATATTTTTGGAGCTATGAACTGTACTGGTTCAGGTAATGTGCTTTTGGTACTTTCAACAGTTCTTCTATAATTAGATGGAATTTTATGTGAATAGTCCTTGTTGTACCTGTACTTTTCATTATCTTGTCTAGGTTTTTTCCAATTTCTATAAGTTCCTGTAACATAATCGGTTTTATCACGTTGGAATTTGGTTTGCTTCGAGATAATAGTATCCTTTTGTAATTTATCCATTTTGGTTTTGATTCTAGCTTCTAACATAGGTAGTTCACTATTATTTTTGTATTTTTCAAAATAGCCTTTCATATCATTAATTTCTTTATCAAGTGTTTGTAGACAAGTTTTACGTTTGGATATCAATAGCCGCATTAATTCACATTTGTCACAAGTCCCAACAAAATTGAATTTTTGGATTTAGAGATAACTATTTTAAATAATTGCATTCACACCAGCACGTATTTTAAACCGGTTCAATCAAACAATTATCTACACGCACAGAGCCACCATAACCCCACATGGGTCAAAAATATTCCCAAGGGACAGTTCATTCGACTTAAAAGAAACAGCTCTCATCCAGACACATTCAAAACCCAGGCAGAAGACTTAAAAAATAAATTTTTGGAGAGGAAGTATCCCACACATGATTTAGATACAACCATTGCTGAGGTTGCAGCGATGGACAGAACCAGTCTCCTACAATACAAAAATAAAAATAAAAATATAAATACATCTGGAAATATGTCATTTGTTACACAATTCAACCAAATGGCTCCAAACATACGCAAAACTCTTAAAAAATATTGGCCTATATTAAAAAAGGATAAAGATCTAGAGGGCATCCTACCCGAGTATCCACATATCATATTCACTAAAGCTCCAAATATAGGCCAAAGACTGGCACCTAGCTGTCCATCTCTGCAACCTATTCATAAGAAAACGATACTCTGTGGAGGATATTTCCCCTGTAATAAATGCACTGCATGTAAATATAGTACCAAAAAATCTGACTTCATTTCAAATAAAACTCAAAAAAATTATAAAATTAAGCAACATATTACATGCAATAACTCTTTCGTTATTTATTTGCTTGAATGTCCATGTGGTCTGCAGTATGTGGGTATGACCACTAGAGCCATAAAAAGACGTTTGTATGAACATATATACAATATTAAAACTGGTTTAGTAACACACAATGTGTCCAATCATTTCCTACGAGTGCACAACCAAGATCCTAAGGGTCTAAAATGTGTAGCCATCGAGTGTATCACTCCACATTGGAGAGGAGGGAATACTTTGAGCCTATTGGGGAGAAGAGAATCCTACTGGATCTATGAATTACGCACTCTATCCCCAATGGGCTTAAATGTAGAATTCGATTTAAAATCCTTTTTGGTAGGTTAATAACATCAATGTCCTTGCGACACATATATCTAGCTAATGTAATTCATATATTAATATATCCTACTCCTCCTATACTTAATTATAAACATTATTTATAAAATTGTCTGAGCACTTTTTAAATAATTTATAATTAATCACATAGTTTATAAATCCATTTAATACACAGTATACTCACAGTTTATAATATTTCACTGAATCACTAAAATTAATAGGTTTTAGATAGGTTGTATCAATTACTGATATATCCCATCTACTCCTCCTATACTTGATTATAAATATTGTTTTTTAAAATTGTTTGAACACTTTTTAAATATTTTGTAATTAATCACATAGTTTATAAATCTAATTCAATACACAGTACACTCACAGTTTATAGTACATCACAGAATCACTAAAATTAATAGGTTACAGATTGGCTGTATCAATTACTGATACATCCTATCTATTATTCACATAGTTAAGTAATTTTATATATGCACCAATGTATCATTATTTGTAATTATATATGTTGTTTTATTGTCATGTGTCAAAATGAGTCTATGTCTAAATTGTTTGTTTATTGTAACAGCTGAGTATAACAATTTGCAGCAGCACTTTATACAATTTAAAGGAACAATTCAATGCGCATGTGCATGATAAATCCAAGAACTTTCTCATTGTGCTTATTGCGTAAGTGCTTTGAACTGCAGGTGGAAACTATCCCTTTAAATTACAGACTTTGTTTTTAAGGGACCTTGTCGGACACCATATTTTACAAACCCCTGAGGAAGAAAGCAGAGAGCCTTTCGAAACGCGTAGGGTGGCGTTTTTTTTAGTACTCTGCACTTTGTGATAGTATCCCCACGCTCTGTACCATCTACGTTTGCGGCTGACCAGTCAGCCCGCCGATACCGACGGCGTGCTGGGGTGGCTGCTGCCGCTGAGTCCACGTCCGCTGTGGGCCCACTGATCTGCTGATGCCGACAGCGTACACAATCAGCTGTTGCCGTTCTATACCATCTGGGCGGCTGTCCAAGCGAGCTGCGGAAGCACCCGCATGAAGATTTACAACCGCATGATTCCAGAGACGTCAGCCAGCAGGGAGCAGCCTCAAGAAACGAGAGGGGATACTCTCAAATATATCCACTGCTTACTTACCTACTCCATCTGGTGAGTAGGCATTGCTACTATCTCCATCGGTGGTGCAGAGTACCTTATCATCATTTTTATTAGATTAACTGTTTATTGTATGTCCATGTATATTATATATTATTTATAATTGATATTAAATGTTTTAAATTACATATTTCACCTATCAACTTCTCAGCTGTTATATGTATTGTTAAGTGTTGTGTGTATATAGTTTCAGTATTACGCTATGTGTTGTGCTTTCTCTTTTCTTTAAGCACAACGTGAGGAGTTACGTCCATCAGCCAACAGGCTTGGTTTTCATATATCCTTTAAGTGTATTATATATAGGCGCCATTGGATACTTTCCCTTCCCATACTATTGTTCTGACCAGGGGGTCAGTTTTTGTATCCTAGGCAGCCCCTTATACATGCTTTGCCATTTGTATGTAGGGTGATATACACTTTGTCACTATATTGTGGTTAGCGCTGCCTGTGTTGTTGTTTTATGTACTGTAGGGAGGACTACTCATAAGTTCGCTTTGCCGAACACATTACAAATATAGAAAAAGGCTTCTTACAACACAGTGTTTCTAAACACCTCAAAGAGTGTCATGCACAGAGCCTTAAAGGGTTACCATTTATAAGCATAGAAAAGATAAAACAAAGTTTGAGAGGGGGTAACAGAACAATACCAATTTCCAAACAGGCGACTTTTTTGAATTTACAAATTGAAAACCCTCATATCTAATGGGATTCAACATCAACATCGATTTGGTATCTTTTTTGAGAGATTTAAGGAAACAGCTCTGAATCATTTCATGCTGAATCTCCCTCAATTCTATATTTGTTTGTTCCATTCATGTTACTATTTTTAATATGTTTTGTCACTTTTTCTTTGGTATCCCATTGAAGAATAAAATCGAAATTCTCTATATGCTCTTACTTATGATATAATTACTTGGCTCCTTGTTTAATTGGTAGCTGTGGTGGGTTTGTTACCATCTATTAGTTATATTGTTGGAGATACTGGGAGTGTATGATGGAGGGGATGGGTGTGGCAGGCTTTCTGGGTCACTTCTTGTTGTTCTTGTACACTCTGTTTCCTCCTTTCCTCCTCTGTACCCCAGTTGAATATAAAGGTATGGATCATGTGAACCATTTTAGTCTCATAATCATTCCAACGTGTATAGTGTTATGATAATTAACAAGAAATAATTTTGGTAGAAGACAAAGAATTGAAGGACATATTGATGTTTTCATAAGGTAGATTAGTGAGATAAGGAAGGTAATAGTATGTGTGAGTATGGTAGTTAGAATACATATTGTACTAGATATTGCTGTTTTGTAATGTTAGATTTAGGACCAGTTCTTGTTTATATTTATTAAGGTTTATTAAATGTATTTTGTTAAGTATTCTATACATAGAATAATTTTTGTAAATAGCTGTGATGTTAATGTAATTTGCAGTTATATGAATTTATGCAATTGTGCTAATAATTGGACAATTACTGAACAATAGTAGGGTATATAAGGCAAGGAAGGGTGTATGTAGTACACTGAAAGAACCACAAATTATGCTACAACATTAATTTACATAAAGCTTAGAGCCGGACAAAAAAAAAGATCTGCTCAGCTCCTTGCCTACATATATCCCTGGGTAGTGTTGACAGAACTACCTGTATGTTCCAGCACCTTTTGAAGATTTGTATATCTTTTATAAACATCGAGTGCAGTCTATACCCATTTCATAAGCATTCTTTGGGTACATAAGGGACAGAAGCATAGTAGTAAATTAACCCTGAAGAAGTCATTCGGTGAAATGCATAGGATGAGTAAGTCCCCAGGAGTGGTTTAAAGACCTGCTAAAGAGCCTATTATCTGGGTCTCAGAAGTTTACATCCGGGTCCCAGACAATGTAATCATGTAATCATGTAATCCCAGACAATATAATTTGTGATTGTAATCAGAATTACTTTTGTTTCTTACAGAACGAAAAAAGGATTTCAACCGGTTTTGCACCGGCATCATAAGAGAACAGTAAAGGGACGTTTTAAAGCCGCATTTCCAATTCAAAAGATTTGCCATAAAATCAATATGTAATCTAATCAGAGGTTGACGTGTGGAGGTCCATGTCCTGAGAACACCACACTGAGTTTTTTGTCTACTGTTGCAAGGCTTGATTTTATCTACATTAATGTAATCCCAGCAGGAACATTGAGTGAGAAAGGATCCACTGCAGAGATCTGTTCCAGATGCATATTCATCTGATTGGAGATGTGCTCATTTAAAGAAAACCTGATGTGAGTGCAATGCTTACCACTTGGGGAGGTCTATATTTAAAAAAAAAAATAAAGAACTTTGCTAACTATTTCAACTTGTTGGGTTGGACCCTTGAAGGCAGCTTTGATGAGGGAAAGTTTAGATATTTAAATTATAATCTATGACTATTTATTATAAGAGATGATTGTATAGAATTCTCACTGGTGATAGTTTTAATTTGCAATTTCATCTTGTGAGTTTGTGTGTATGTATATATATATATATATTATTATATATTATTATATGTATGTGTATATATATATATATATATATTGCAGCTGTGATCCAAAATACCAGCACAGAAATGAAATGGAAAAATAAAGAATTTATGAAGTCCAATAAGCAAACATTAAGCATAATGACTCTTCTTCAGGGTAAATATTAAAAGGGAGAGATCCTTATGTTTTATTCTAATCCTTATTCTAATAAAGGGTACATATATGTGCTATTTGGGAGGTAGAGGTGAAAGTAACCGAACCATACTAGGGAGAAATGTAAATGCTGTATCACAGGGTGGTAATAATAATAACAACAAATATTTGTAGCCACAAAACTGTCTAACCATTATCTCAAAAATGACCTCCAGCACCCCCCAAAAATACACAATTGTAGTGTAGGAAGCTGAATGATTCATTACTGTGAGGATGTCATGTTATTATGCCCTCCTGGAGTTTAATAACTCACAATTTCTTAATATATTTCCAGGAGCACTGAAAAACAATTCTGTATCTTCTCTTAAAGCTGTCATCAGTATGGGTTTGTTCTATCCAGCTGTGGTCTCTTACTGGAACATCTGTTTTCTGTCGATAACTTACATCAAACTCAACTTTAAATTGAAATTATTATGTTAACTGCCAAGACAAAGACCAGGAAAATAGAAGATCCCTCCCTTTAATTCTTTGCATCAGCATGTTTTTCTAAAATATTAGATTTGGTTTCCAAGACTATGTGTATAATACAATTTTCAACTCAAAAATGATAAACTGTGTTTAATAACCAACAAAGGTCCCAAAAAGACCAACGGGTTTGGGCCAAATTGGACCAGGATTGTTTTTCACCTCCAAGAACTATTTTCTAATAGGGGAATCTAAGTTCCTTTATTGTTTTTATGTGATTGGCAATATTACAATACCACACAAGATTTGTACATAAAAGTCTAGATAAGAAGAATGAGATAGCCCTACTCGTAACCTTTACAATAGAGTGAGTTAATCTGATACCTACTGTGATGTATAGCATACCGGTGAGCACGCGTGACCTGCATACGGGACAAGGTTACGTGCTCTCTAGCCGGTCCCCTTTTGACCTTCACAAAGGTCCCTCAAATTAACAATATCTCCCCTCGATCCGTCCCATTATACCATCTGCCACGTACAACACACAAGTGAGCACGTAACTTAGATATGCAACCAGTGTTAGTGCACGTGGCTACTCTAGCCAACTCACCTTTCTCCTCCGCAAGGTACAGTCAATAAGTTAATATTAACTTCTTACTCAATTGCAATCTTATCTGCAGTATATGCTTCCACCACCCAAGAAATTAGGCAAAATAAGTAAATTAATATATTGGCCAGGTTCTCAGGTCCTTGTTTATTATTGAAAAAACTATGCACTTCACACAAAAAGTATCAGTTGTAGCAAAATGTGTACAAAAATGTAAATACTCTCTACAAAGCGTGCAACAGTTCATTCAGAGCCTAAAGCATCACTTATTTTAATATATGTAAAAATACACTGCTTAGATGACAGAAAAAGGATTACAAGAACATATCCTTACAATATATGCAGAACAGTTTCTTAAAATAACAGGATAAAACATAAAACAGAAATCCCTATAAAGTATGTTACCATGTCATAGATTTTCCCCAGAGGGTTTTCAAACACACCTCTTGTGAATTCTGATTTCATAATACCCTGCTAAGATTTATGTACTATTTATTCCCCATTGAAACAACATAAGCCCACCACTGTCGTAAATTAGCTGCTAGGTTGATGGTTTTTAGAACAGAGAAACAAAACTCCTAAAAAAGACGTTAAAATATTTGCTTCAATATATAAACACACATATAATTTCCTTTCTCTATCTCTCGAAGATATCTGTCCTTGGCACCTCTTACCCATGTAGTATGTGGTATGGTTTGATTTCTCTTTTTGCCACGATGCTGAATATGTACTTCTTAATATGCAGAGTAGATAACGTTACATGATATTCTCATTTTTAATAAAGTCCCCCAACTGAGGCATGACTATGTCACCCCTCTCTGGGATGCACAAAGAGTATCTCAGGAATGTTAGTTTCCTTTGCAGATGACAGTCCAGGGGTCTCATGATCGTCCACAACATTCTAATCTATATCAGTATACATTTGAAGTTATGGTGGGTGGAAAAGGTGACATAAACCTCCACCGTTAGCATATAGCTAATAAAGAACATGCACATGTCTTAGACAGCTCTGCAACCCTGCCTTTCACCATTATAACCTAGCACACAATGCTTCCACTGCAGCAAGGGATTCTGGGAAATGACATGCAAATGGAAAAACAACGTGTCACCTTTTGCCTGAAATCCATTTTTACATGGAACCCTTATAAGCAAATGCTATGCTGTTCACACAGCTTTTAAGCACAGCATGGGATTAAATGCAAAGTCAGTCATACCACTCGCAGCCTAAGGCCCAGGCCATAGCGCACTCAGGCGTGCTGAGGCGGGCTGAGCCGCGCTGAACAGATGCAGAACGCCCCTGCATCTGCTATCAGCGCGGCTATAGTTTCTCCCTGCTCATGCGCGCTGATGCGCGCTGAGGAGGAGAAACTCTTCCCCGAGCACCAAACTGATATTTGGTGCTCGGGGAAGCGGAGGAGCGGTCACGTGACCGCTCCCATCCAATGGGGCTGCAGCCGGTTCCCTGCAGAGCCGCCATTACCAGGCAGAAGGCGTTGTGTGTGTGTTGTGTGTGTGTGTGTAGGAGGGGGGGGGGAGGAGAGGGTGATGCCCCGATCGCTGTCTCCCTTCTGCTCCGGTCACTGCCCCCCTTCTGCTCCGGTTCCTGCCCCCCTTCTGCTCCGGTCCCTGCCCCCCTTCTGCTCCGGTCACTGCCCCCCTTCTGCTCCGGTCCCTGCCCCCCTTCTGCTCCGGTCCCTGCCTCCTGTGTGTGTGTTGTGTGTGCATTGTGTGCCTTGTGTGTGTGTTTGCATTGTGTGTGTGTGTGTGTGTGTATGCATGTGTATGTGTGTGTGTGTGTGTGTGTGTGTGCGCGTGTGTGTGTGCATGTGTGTGTGCATATGTGTGTGTGCAGTGTGTGTGTGTGCATTGTGTGTGTGTGTGTGTGTGCATGTGTATGCATGTATGTGTATGTGTGCATGTGTGTGTGCATTGTGTATGCATGTGTGTGTGTGTGTGCACGTGTATGCATGTATGTGTATGTGTGCATGTGTGCATGTGTGTCTATGTGTGCATATGTGTGTGTGCATTGTGTATGCATGTGTGTGTGTGCATTGTGTGTATGTGTGTGTGTGCGTGCGTGCGTGCGTGCGTGCGTGCGTGTGTGTGTGTGTGTGTGTGTGTATGCATGTGTGTGTGTCTGTGTGTGCATTGTGTGTGTCTGTGTTGCGTATGTGTGTGTGTGTGTGTGTGTGTGTGTGTGTGCATGTGTATGTATGTGTACTGTATGTGTGCATGTGTGTGTGTCTGTGTGTGCATATGTGTGTGTGCATTGTGTGTGTGTGCGTGTGCATGTGTATGTGTGTGTGCGTGTGTGTGTGTGTGTGTGTGTGCGTGTGCATGCATGTGTGCATGTGTGTGTGTCTGTGTGTGCATGTGTGTATGCATGTATGCATGTATGCATATGTGTGTGCATTGTGTGCCTTGTGTGTGTGTGTGTGTGTGTGTGCATGTGTATGCATGTATGTGTATGTGTGTGTCTGTGTGTCTGTGTGTGCATATGTGTGTGTGCATTGTGTATGCATGTGTGTGTGTGCATTGTGTATGTGTGTGTGTGCATGTGTGTGCATGTGTATGTGTGTGTGTGTGTGTGTGTGTGTGTGTGTGTGTGTGTGTGTGTGTGTGTGTGTGTGTGTGTGTGTGTGTGTATGCATGTGTGTGTGTCTGTGTGTGCATTGTGTGTGTCTGTGTGTGCATATGTGTGTGTGCATTGTGTGTGTGTGTGTGTGCATGTGTATGTATGTGTATGTGTGCATGTGTGTGTGTCTGTGTGTGCATATGTGTGTGTGCATTGTGTATGCATGTGTGTGTGTGCATTGTGTGTGCGCATGTGTGTGTGTGCGCATATGTGTGTGTGTGCGCATATGTGTGTGTGCGCATATGTGTGTGTGTGCGCATATGTGTGTGTGTGCGCATATGTGTGTGTGTGCGCATATGTGTGTGTGTGCGCATATGTGTGTGTGTGCGCATATGTGTGTGTGTGCGCATATGTGTGTGTGTGCGCATATGTGTGTGCGCATATGTGTGTGTGTGCGCATATGTGTGTGTGTGCGCATATGTGTGTGTGCGCATATGTGTGCGCATATGTGTGTGTGCGCATATGTGTGTGTGTGCGCATATGTGTGTGTGTGTGCGCGCATATGTGTGTGTGCGCGCGTGTGCGTGCGTATATATATAATGTGTGTATGCATGTGTATGCATGTGTGTGTTTGCGTGCGCGCGTGAATATATTTATCGAAGTTGCACAATGTTAATAAATAATTTATTCTCACCACATGTCTTTATTTTTTTTATTTTTAAAATATTATATAATATACACACACACACACACACACACACACACACACACACACACACACACACACACACACACACACACACACACACACACACACACACACACACACACACACACACACACACACACACACACACTGACAGCTACCAAGTGACACACACACACACACACACACACACACAGTGATACCCGCCTCCCAAGCGCGCTTGCTGTCTCCTCTGTCAGGACAGCAAAAAGCTCCTGGTAGCGTGAGCGTCAGCAAGCGAGAGCACTGCTCAGCGACGCTCATTGCACTATGTCCGAGGCCTAATGCAGCACCAGTACCAGCAGCAGCAAGGAGTTCAAGTCGTATGCATTTATTCATCTACAACATCTTGGAATCACGAATGCGATTTCATTTTTTTTTTTTTTTTTTTTTAATTAAGCTAAAGATTTTAAGGTGGAGTCAGCCAAGTCAGGCTGTTACAGGGAGAATCGTGTACAAAACAACTCTGAAATTCAACAGCAAAAACGGCAAAACCATAATCTATCAGGTAATTACTTATCCAGGTGGACATGAGTGAGGGACTTTATGGTGCATACCTATAAAATAGACATTTTTTATCCATAATCTAAGATGATAGAGTTCAGGTCTAAAAAGTACAGTATCAAACTTTAATAAGAAATTATTTCAGAAGGATGAGGTGCATTGTATTAAATATACCATGCTTCATACACTTGTTCCCAGAGTATCACAGATATTTTATTTAGATAGATATTATCAACTGTTACCCACTGGAAATTTAGTTAGATAACTGAACTAAAGCCAGTCTACAGGTATATCCCTATTATTGAAGTACTTGGTTTAAAATAGTTTATCTTTAACATACGTATGTTATAAGTTCCCTTCATATCTCATTTCAACTTTTTGTTCATTTTAGGCCAGTCCTATGGAAACCACATATACCTTTATTATCTGCTTTAAAAAAGTGAATTAAAATAATATTGAGCTAAATATTTCAAAATGTAGCATATAGAACATATGTTGCTGTAATCTTTAATTTACAATAAATTAGGAGCAACTCAAATGAAACATTTTTGCAGGATTTCTGAAAATTATATATTTCCCAAGAAATACTGTATATTTTTTAAATAAATACTGTAATTGTGTTAAATATAACTACTACAAATTGTTAAGAATTACTTAAAATAATGTATGTGCAATTATTAAATAAGAGGTTCAAATAAATGACACATGTTCTCGTATCTAGAAAAATCCACCTAATGTATTTATTTAAGTATATATTTTTTTATTTAGCTCCATCAGCAAATGATTTTTTTTTACAAAATAGACATTAGAATAAAGTCGAAATAAAATACAATATTTGCATAATAAATAAACGGGAGGAACGGGAACGTCTGCCCTAGAAATCTTACAAACTAAGTGATATGTTTCAGCACAGATTCAGGAGTCAGTGACAGGAGTAAGGGTAGTGGATGACCATGTCAGGTCAAGAGTACTGTATGTGTTAATAGATTTGACTTGATGTAGGGATGAGGGTATTTGGTGTATTCAAAGGATAAGAGAGTTCCACAGGTAGCTACAATAAGCAAAGAGTTGTAGGTGAGAGAGCAGTACAGCTGAAAGGGGAGGAAAGGAGATAGTCATCAACACTATACAGGAGTTAAGCAGGGGTAAAGCAAGAAATTAAAGCTGAGATATAGAGAGGGTCAGGTGAGTGTAGAACATTGAAGATGAGACAACTTTGAATACAAAACTAAACAACAATATTTAATTAAGTCTTTTTTATTGTATTAATGAGTGTAAGAAATGTAAGTTTTTATTTCTGTATGTTAACACCTTACATTAAATCATTATGCAAATATGTTCAAAGGTATGTTCTCTTTTGAGGGTTGAGAGTTAAAAGCAAAAGGGCAATGTCATAAGGGAGACACTTCAAAGCCAAGGCAATATCAAGTCATGGTTAATGAAATAAATCACCAAGACACAACATTTATGCTATATAACCACAAAATCTGTTTTTCATCTTTCGGCTGTACAGTTACTCTTGCCAAGGATATCTGTTGGCTTTTTCAAAGTGGTTGCTCAGCTTCAGGGACTCAGTTACAGTAAATGTTGCGCAAACTGCCCCAGATTTCAAACTGAAGTTTACATATTGTTTAGTATATTGATGCAATCCCTGTATTTGTGGGAGTTTAGGAAGCACAGTGAAAGGAAGAGCCCAATTAGTGCATCTCAGCAGGGACATTATTTTCCTGGGAGTGCAACAAGAGCTATTATTTCATCTTGCTAACACAGTGAAGGAACTGAGAGCATGGAAGGGGGTCTAGCCATGGCTATTAAGCCATGGCTGTTTGGCCGCTGGACTTCTGCCCGCTGGGACTCTTTGCTACCGCTGATAACCCAGGGAGTCTGGGGGATTCTGAGCCATTTTGGCTGATAACTGCACCCTAGGTCCTTAACCCTAACTCAAACTTCTAGCCCCTAATCCTAACCTTAACTCCTAACCCCAAAAATCCAATAGCTAACCCCTAACTAATATCCCTAACCTTAACCCTTAATCCTAACCTTACTATTCCTAACCTTTATATTCGTAACTTTAACCTCTAATCCTAACCTTAATATTCCTAACCTTAACCCTAATCCTAACCTTAACCCCTAATCCTAACCTTAATATTCCTAACCTTAACCTAATACTAACCTTAACCCCTAATCCTAACCTTAATATTCCTAACCTTAACCCCTAATCCTAACCTTAATATCCCTAACCTTAACCCCTAATCCTAATCTTAATGTTCCTAACCTTAATATTCCTAACTTTAACCTCTAATCCTAACCTTAATATTCCTAACCTTAACCCCTAATCCTAATCTTAATATTCCTAATCTTAACCCCTAATCCTAACCTTAATATTCCTAACCTTAATATTCCTTTGTGCAAAGAAGAGTGCACCGCACACCAAATTGTGATCTTAGAAAATTCACAATAAGTGAATCAAATTATTATGACACTAAATAGTGTTAGAAACACATTAAATAATGTTCAATAAAATAAATAGTGAAAGTGAATGTTAATAAACAAATAATGACTTAGGTGTCTAAAAGAACATCATTGAAGTGGTAGGATACAAATGTAACCTAAGGCCTCGCTCACACAGCATGCTACACGACGTGTGCACACTTACGTGCGCGTGTTCGTCACAGATGCCTGGCGGCCAATGGTAGTGTTCAGTATTAAAACTACCATTGGCTGCAAAGTGCGGCGTCGACGCTGCTGCAGTCACGGGTGTCTTTTCAATCTGTGATCTCCGGCTGCAGCAGCGTGACATCAAATTCAGCAGCCAATCAATGTCCAGGCGTTTACATTGATTGGCTGCTGAAATTGACCAGACTCGGCAGTGAAATCGGAGGGAGGGGAGACAGGGGCCCCCCCTCTCAATATGATCCATGCAGGACCCCCCCCCTCCCACATACACACACACACAATGGATTTGTGCTTTTATGTTTTCCTACGATGCATCGCAAAGCCACCCTGCGCCCGTGATACAGCACCCCCGCTCAAACCCCCCCCAATCCGCTCTCACACACTTCCTGGATGTGTCGGATCAATCCGTCTGCTCGGGATGATCACACATCGCCCAGCAGACAGAGGCGCACACACGCCGATGTGCCCAAACAGTGTCGTGAAGCCCCCTGTGTGAACGCGGCCTTAAATACGGGGAGTCTGCAGCTAATCTGATGGCGGCCCCTAACGCCTCTATACCCAAGCTCTTACACACTTGTGAGGCAGTCTCCTATGATCTAGATCAGGGGAGCGCAAACTTTTTAGACTGCGCCCCCCGCCTGTTCTCCCCCCCTGCTCACGCCTCCCCCTCCCCCTTACCATGTCATCGGCGACTCTGAAATCATCACGCCTTGCCATGGCGATGCGTCCACAGAAGCCGCCGGAGATCAGGTAAGGAAACGTACAGAGGCCTTACCCGAACCCCCGGAATTTAATTGAAATGCTTTTGGGAAGAGTGCGGGGCCTCTGTAAGATCTAGATAAGAAGCAGAGCTTACAAATGCTTTGATCAGAATTGCTGCACCTGACTCTACTCATCGGCACAATGTATCTCATAGTTGTTTGACCGACAAACAGACTACAAAGTAATGTCTTAGTAGCTATATTCTTTTATATGAGACAGGAGAATTCCTCTAAGTATTAAAGCTCAGGGGAACATAATTATATTATGTAAATTAAGTTTAACCATATTATATAGTCTGCAACCGCGTGGAAAGTACACATGAAACTTTTCCTAATTAAGACAAATGTATTGGTAGAAGAGCGTGCTGCTAGTGTGTATCCTTAGGCATCATGCCTGAATACATTTTTATTGGTGGTTAACCCGCTTCCAGTCCGGATTTGTTTTGCAGTGCTTACTCCTATCTTCTCTCATCATAATCTGCTACTTAATTACTACTGATCAGAAATCTACTCTATATGAGCCTCAATATAGATGTGGGGGCTCATACTTGTGGACAAATTAACGAGGAGATTCCAAGACAGATCATTTTTCATTTCAGAATTTAGTAGTTTAAAACAATGGGAGAAACCAAAGATATTTAAAAGCACCAAATAAACCCTAATTAAGTGCTAAAAAGAACTATGCACTGCTGTCAGCTCTGAAAAACATCTTAAATAATCCAATCAGAGAATAGTGGGGTAGAGTTAATAGCAACACCTACTGTAATTGAAGTTGCTAATATTAGATGTGGACTCCTACAATCATGGGAAATATTCCTACGAAGTTACTTGTGTAGCTTCAATATTTATCAGTGTAGATACTGCATATATTATCAGTGACAAGCAGATACATTGCTGTGTAAGCAATTGTATATAAAACGGATCAGTAACTTGTAGCTTGTAATGAGCAACTCAGTCCACAAACCTCTATTTTAGATACTGGTACACTGTAGCCAACATGGATCTGCCTTTGATGGACAATTAGCAGTATCCTTGTGTTATTAGGAGTGCACAGTAACACAGGGTAATAGCAATATAAGTTGAAAGTAGAAATGGGTGAATATTTAATGGCGAATTTGGATCCGCAGTGGATCGGTCGGTTCCTTTGGTGCGCGGATTTCAGCGGATCAATCTCAAAAAGGGCGATTCGCGTTTTGTGGATTTTTAATTATTTTTGCCAGCACAATCAGCAGATTTGGCAAATTCGTTAACAGATTTTTCAGAATACGCCAGCAGATCGCTGAATCTGCGGTTTCCACAAATCCATCCACGGCTTGGATCCAATGGCGGTTTATGATGTATCCACAGGGATTAAAACCGGCCAAATCCGTTTGCAGATTTTACACCGCGAAATGGATTTTGGGGGAAAAACACGAGAAATTGCAGGGAACCGGATTTGGGCAGATTCACCTACCTCTAGTGAAGAGCTTTGTCAAGTAATTAAAAGGTAACAAAATCTAACAAGGTATAAAGCGCGAAGGATTGGGCTCACGGCAAGGAAATACCTAATCCTCTCCGTACCTGACTCGTAGTATCACGGAGCTATGTGAAAGGCACATAGCAGCGTCTAACACTGAGTCTGCAGTTGCCAGTAGGTACATAGCAATGAAAGTTCCCAAATTGCTTCTACACCTAAATAGAAAACATAAGAAGGATTTCTAAATACATTGCGGCGGAGGTGAGTTAACAGAAAATGTGGCCCCTGCATTACATGGATGCCCTAGAGCGATCTGCTAACCCATATGACATCACAGGCTCGCGCTCGCTGTCTGCCGACGCACACATTTTGCGTGTGAGAACGCTTTCTCAAGGCCACAACCCCCTTTTCTTTTAACTCAACTATTTGCTTGCCTTACCTCCATTCCCTCACGCTTTATACTGAACCACTGATTGAGCCACCTGTGCTGAAGCAGGGATATCTTGAAAACCTGACATGCTGGTAATCCTTGAGGACTGGAGTTGGCGACCCCAGCATGATACCCTCAGCATCAGAAAAGTGAATAATACATCAGTTGATTACTGACAATGTTCTTCTGAAATGTTCTGCTTTCCTGTGCATTGAAGAGCCACAGTATCTGTCACAAAAGGCATTATTCAGGTATTAGGAGGTAATGCTGTTGGTTGGACAATCAGTTTGTCACAGACAAATTTGTGAGGTTTCTATGGCTCTGTAAACCTATAATGTTATCTATGCTGGTCTATTAAATTGTATCACAACCTTGGAAAGCAAAAAGGAGAAAAATGCTTTAAAATTTCCAGTTAGTCCATGTACTGTAATAATTACTTTAAGTGCCCAGTTTTTGCTGAGTTCTTTCAGAGACAAGGAAGGGGAGCTAATACAAATCTTATGTGGTTTTAAAGAAGTAGAAACCACTTTGGGAATTGTAATTAAAATCTGCAGTGTGGTCACTCTGACCCTGTTCAATTCCACCCAGGATTGCAAAGTAACAGTGACAGCATGTCACAGAAGTCAGCTGCAAGCTGTCCGGATAAAAAGTAAACGACCATATTTGTTAGAACACTGTAGCTACAGTAGTACAGATGGGCAAACATTCGCGTACCAGGCAAAATGTGTCTTTTTTTTCTGCAACAAAATCTGCATGACTACAACGTTCTGGCAATTTTCATATATATATATATATATATATATATATATATATATATATATATATATATATATTTATTTATTTATGTGTGTGTGTGTGTGTTAAAAGTATATGTGCAGGCGATATGACTATATTTAAGTCACTTGACCCTTTAAATACTTAATTTTTGCCAAATTCTATCAAAAAGTGGCAGAAATCTTGAAACATTGTTGACATTTTTCACAATTTCAATTTTGACAATTCTTTCGCAAAAAAAGGGGAAATGTTGGAAAAAATTGCAAACATGTTCACAAAGCACTACTTTGAAGCTATCTGTTAGCTAGCACCTGAAACTAACAACTCGCTGATGCACAGATACTGTGCAATTG
The DNA here is from genome assembly GCF_040206685.1 of Ascaphus truei. Classification (NCBI taxonomy): domain Eukaryota; kingdom Metazoa; phylum Chordata; class Amphibia; order Anura; family Ascaphidae; genus Ascaphus; species Ascaphus truei. The sequence goes on from NC_134486.1 coordinate 397,334,910, forward strand.
GAATCCATACTGGGATCTCCACTGCTGTGAATGACTGTAAGGATCTTGATTGATGGTTTTGTATGTTATATAAAATCTTTCATCTGAAACTTAGTCCTAACCCAGTGTCTACCTTAGCCTGGTAAGCCTTAGGAAATTAGATTCAAAATCGATAAACTTCGGGTATCAAAAAGTACTCCCCTCCACTCATTACGTTCTACTGCAAATACATTTGGCACTGAGATTACAAAATGATTTACATAAAATAATGGAAAAGGCGAGATACCCAACAAGATTAAAGAGTGCTTCAATATACAAATGAGCAGATGTCAGTGCGTCCGTTAAAGCGAGGCGTTACATTAATGCTAATGCAATTTTTAGTGCTGCTAAATTTGTGCAACATTGAAAGTAATGGTAACGCGTGCATTATCGGCAAAATGCAATTGTGCATTAATAGTTTTTTTAGTGCGTTATTCCATGTTAACGGGGGCAATGACCTCTGCTACATCTGTATATAACACTACAAGTTAAAAACAATCAAATGCTATAAAGTGGTGCATCACGTAGAAAACTATATTCAGAAATAATGAAGATAGACAAGTTGTTATTTCCTCTCGGTTCACCAACCTGTGTATCGTTAGGATAGGTCAGGGGTGTGCAAACTGAGGGGTACGCCACTCAGGGGGGCGCAACATTTCTCAGGGGGTTTGGGGTGCGGCGCTTACAGAGGTTTTGTGCTCTTCCCCACAACATTTAAATAAAATGCCTGGGGGAGCACGCGAGGTCTCTGTAACTGCCTCTTACCCGCTCTTCGGCAGGCGTCAAATGAAACCACGTGGTCAAATGGCAACGCCAATGCCAGAGAGAAGGTAAGAGGGGGATTGCGAGCAGGGGGGGAGAGCAGGTAGGGGGATGCAAAGAAAAATGTTTGCGCACCCTTGGGATAGGTTATACCTTAGGAAAGCTGCACGGAAAAACTTTCAATTGATGTCCCTAATATTCCTATAGTATTAAAGCTGCAGTTCAGTCAATATCCTGCATGTGTGTTTTTTTAATAAATCAGTTCTGTAGTAAGAAAAAATACTTTTAGCATTTTCTGTTTTTAAAAAAACAACTTTGAAAGACCAATTTTCTTGTATTCTATTTTAACAACCATTTGCTAAGGCACTGCCCCTTCATGTCCTGTCACAAGCCCTGGCACACCTCTTTGTCAGCTCTGCCCTCCCTCTAGTACATGTCAGTGCAGGAGTGCTCATGAATATTCATGAGTTTCCACTGAGTGACAGAAGCAGAAGAAAAACATATGCCAGCTCTAATGATGTCACCAAATTTCGCTGATCAATACATGGAGAACGAATTGACCTGCAGCTATACAGTTCTTTAGGTAATTAGAGATTGCCCACATGAAACTATTGAAGTAAAAAAATACATTAAAAAAAAAAAAGACAACTGCAGCTTTAACAGAGACAACTTTGGTCTGTAACTGTTATATACGCCTATAACATATATTATCTTCAACTGCGCATACAATGTCTTGTATATAATGTATAACCCTGTTCACTCGTTGTAACTGTGTATTTGTAACCATGTATTTGTCATCATAACTCTGTGCCCAGGACATACTTGAAAACGAGAGGTAACTCTCAATGTATTACTTCCTGGTAAAACATTTTACAAATAAATAAATAAACTCACAACCCCTGTGCTTCTGACCCCGCGGTACCCAGCGCCAGCACAATATTCCCCCACTTCATGTACTATTAAACCGAGACTGTTCACAGCCTCTATGCTTTCTATCACATTCAACCTGAAACAACATGTTTCCCGCTATCTCACACAGCTTCTTCATGGTAACATCATAATTCTTTGACATCCTTACTTGCCGTAAATACCCAATTAAGCACCCATTACTGGCCATAATAAATATTCAATAGCATAAGTACTATACCTCGCAGCATATTTACATAAAAAAACTAAATTATAATAAATTCTACCATTTATAGCTCTAAAAAGAGATGAAAAAAATGAAATTGTTATCCAATTTAAATACATAGAAGATTACATTATTTTAAAAAGGAATGAAAAGAAAACTCTTCATTGAATCCTCTTGGCTATTCTGTCTCTAGCTGGTATATCGATCTCATTTCTCGTGCAAACATTCTTTGTCCAGATCACACCCTCAGACCTCCATGAAGTCTGCAAATGCTGAAAAAAGGTTTAATCATTGACACTAGATCCATGTGCAAGTTCAAAACATCTGCCCACACTATATATAATATATGACCATTTATTATACAAATAATTTGTTCAAGTATTCTAATTTCCAATTGACATGCGCTTGTCCCCACATATTACGGCCCACATGGGCAGTTTATGATATAAAATGGCATTTTCAACATTACAATTTAAAAAAAAGTGCTTAACCCAGATATTTTTCCTGATGTGTTTGTTTTACTCTTCTTGATAAATTGGTACAATATGCTGGCCTGGGAAGCCTTCTCTGTCAAAAATTGCAGTGGAGAAATATTGTGCAGGAACCGGGCACCATGCATCCGGAAACGTAGAGGCTGTAAACTGTCTCTGCTTAATATTACACAAGGAATATGGCTCGGGCGCTCGGTAGCATGTGACCGGGAGAATAAGGGCTGTGAGTTGTCTCGGATCAAACTGTTTGCAGGGAAGTGATGTTGCTTCAGTGACGTGAGCCGTGTCCCTGTCTAATGTTGCTGACATCTGACCAGTCACAGCTTTCCGTGCATTGGAGGCTTTTACTTTAACAAAAAATAAATCAGACCAATCTTTAAAAGCTACTAGATACACGTATAGTGTATTATTATTGTAGTAGATGCATATTCTCAATACAATAAAATATAGGAGAAAGAGAACATACTGTATGTATGTATGTATGTCTTTATTTATATAGCGCCATTAATGTACATAGCGCTTCACAGTAGTAATACACGTGGTAATCAAATAAATAATAGATAATATAAATAACAGATCATGGGAATAAGTGCTTTAGACATAAAAGTAACATTAAGGAAGAGGAGTCCCTGCCCCGAGGAGCTTACAGTCTAATACCATGGTATGTAAATACCAGTTACAGTATCTGTCTAGATGAACATAAAACAGGCCCCATTAAGACTTCACAGTTGCCTAAATTTAGAGGAAATATTGGAAACCCGGGACACTGTAATAACTCTCATACTTCAGTGTTCACACTGAGCGTTGGCATGGGAATACAGTATGCGTAAACATTTTACCATAAAGTGAAGAAACAGGAGAGTTGAGTATAGAGTTTAATACTCTGCTTAGGAAATTTTGTGGAAAACCAACACAATCGCCTCCCTGGGAGTGTATCCTTGCTTTAGGGATTCATCAATAAAACTTTTGACCAGCTTTAATAGGTGAACTTTGAGGAGAAAGAGCAGCTGAATAAGTAAGGAGGTTTCCAACAGCAGATGTAAAAGATAACCTCCATTTTTCTTTGTTTCTAATTGAGACAAGCATCATTAACATCATTGCAGACTGGACCATATTTACTAGGGTTTAGCATATGAAGTATCTGTTTTTCAATCCCCCAGAGACCATGTCTGGTATATTCATATACATTTTTGTTACATCCATCCATGAGGAACAATGCAAACTATTTGGTGGATTCCAACATTCCCGGTATTATCTGAAAAATCCTAAACATAATGGGATATCCAAAGACAACTTCTGGGGGGAAATGAAATGACATTGATCATGTCATTTTGCTACAATCCTATCTCTTAATAATAGAATGTATGAAGGAGTAGCTCGATGCCTTAGAAGTGACCTGTTTTGAAGCCTGTCAGCTCGTTTTGTGACTTTGTGCAAGGTCATCTCCCTGTGACTCACACACCAAAATGTGATTGTAAGCTCTACCGAACAGAAAGATTGCACCTTCAAAATTCTATGTACAGTCATGCGCACACTGTCAGTGAAAATAAATAAATATATACATACATATTCTAGGGAGATAAAGGTCCATTTTTTTACTCTTGTCTAAATAAACCATTCCATTAATAGCAGACTTCCTGTCTGTAGTCCTAGTATTTACATCAAATTATAGTTTAATTAGATAGAATAAAGATTGGCAACCAGTTTTGTCATCACATGAAATAAACCCACAATGCAATAAAAAAAAGCTGTGTGTGCTGTGCACGCGCATAGTAAGTGAAACTTCTTTGACTTTTGTCACAGAAATTGTATTTGTGTTGGTGATGTTTTAATTAAAAATCAAAATACAATTTCATTGACAACACGCAAATAAATCTGACTTATAACGTGCTTGCTCGGCACACATCCCCTGTATTAGCTATTTGCACTAAGTGTGAATTCCTCGTGTGCATGTGTGTGTGTATGTATGTCAGTCAGTGTGTGTGTGTATGTGTCAGTCCGTGTGTGCCAGTCAGTGTGTGTGCATGTGTGTCAGTCAGTGTGTAAGTGTGTCAGTCAGTGTGTATGTGTGTGTGTCAGTCAGTGTGTGTGTGTGTGTATCTGTGCCGGTCAGTGTGTGTATGTGTCAGTGTGTGTATGTGTGTCAGTCAGTGTGTGTCAGTCAGTGTGTGTGTGTGTGTGTGTGTGTCAGTCAGTCAGTGTGTGTGTGTGTGTGTATATGTGTGTCAGTCAGTGTGTATGTGTGTCAGTTAGTGTATGTATCTGTGCCAGTCAGTGTGGGTCAGTGTGTGTATGTGTCAGTGTGTGTATTTGTGTTAGTCAGTGTATGTCAGTCAGTGTGTGTATGTGTGTCAGTCAGTGTGTCTGTGTAAGTCAGTGTGTGTGTGTGTGTGTGTGTATGTGTGTCAGTCAGTGTGTATGTGTGTATGTGTGTCAGTCAGTATGTGTGTGTGTGTGTGCGTGTGTGTTTCTGTGTGTGTCAGTCAGTGTGTGTATGTGTGTCAGTCAGTGTGTGTATGTGTGTGTGTCAGTCTGTGTGTATGTGTGTGTCAGTCAGTGTGTATGTGTGTGTGTCAGTCAGTGTATGTATGCGTGGGTGTCAGTGTGTATGTCAGTCAGTGTGTGTTTGTGTGTGTATCAGTCAGTGTATGTATCTGTGCCAGTCAGTGTGTGTCAGTCAGTGTGTGTATGTCCTGCTGCGGCCAGGGGTGGGGTGTAACATTGCGCACCACCCCCCCCCCCCTTTGCAAATTCTGCGCACACCCCTCCCCCCCGCGGGGGACATGCGCCCAGAACGGGCATGAGTGACCGCGGGCAAGAGGTGAGGTTACCCGTCTGCTGCCCGGCCCACCCGGGTCACCCTTTCTTCCAGCAGCAGGAGCCTGCCCCTGGCTCCGAGCCCCTGTGCCCGGCAGGTTGCACCCGGGTTTGCGCCGTGTGCCACCGCTTCCTGTGGGCACAGTGGGACGCGTTCCAGAGCAGCCGGACCCCGCCAGACAAGCGCATGTACTGGCTGAAGCGGCCGTGCTGGGAGGGAGTCCGCGAACACCCGCATCAGTAGAACCCGGCGGGCGGAATGGCGCTGCTGCCAACGGGCATTAGGAGCTTGTGGGGGGAACGCCGCTGCTGCCAGCCGCTTCTGTGCATGTGTGGCGTCCGTCAGCGGCGCCATCGCAACTGCACATGCGTGGCAGGGCAGCGTGCGGGGAACGGCGGCCATTAGGATCGGCGCCAGCGACGATATGTCAGAGGCCGTGTGTGGGGGGGGGGGTTCCGTGGCTGTTTCGAGCGGCGCTGGCGGATATCACATGTGACAGCAGGTGTGTGGGGGGAGGGGAGGGAGCGTGACCTCACTTTCGTTTCACATTTCGTCTCCATCTGTCCAGTTTTGTCCCATGATAACTAGGTGCCACTAAAGAAGTTTCACTTCAATAACTCATAAGCAGTTACAATACTATATCATGTCTGCGCTAACAAAGTCAAATATTGGATAATTTTCCTACGAAACTGAAAATCAATGGGACATATCCAAACATAATAAAATAGCACCATAAGAAGAGCTTTAGTATTTAACTAGATTTTAGTTTAGTCTTTTGACACTGTACCACATAGGAGACTGATAAACAAGATGCAATGTTGGGATAAGAATTTATGGGCATTAAATGGATTAGACATTGGTCAAATGATGGGCGCCAGAGACCAGTCAAAGGCGAGAGGTGGACCAGTGGAGAACCTCAGAGATCTGTACCTGGGCCAGTTCTCTTTAGTATCTTTATTAATGACAATCCAAATGGCGTTGAAGCGAAAGTATGCCTTTTTTGATAGATGCCACAGAGATAGGCAACAGGGTTGACACTCCAGGGGGGTAATGATTTAGGTGCAGATGTAGCACCTGTTATTCAGTGAGCGGTCACATTAACAGACCCAAAAAAGCATGACACTGCACTAATTTAACTCCAACAAATTAATCTGCAATTAATTTTGCATTGAAACTTGTGTTGCAGATCACATGCATTGGTGGCAATATGCTTTGAATAACAGGGGCCAAATCTGTAGATAATGAATACAATCTAAAAAATAAAACAACAATAAAAATAGTAAAACACAACTTTTATAGTAAGGTATGTAATATGAGCAATAAAACAAATTCCAAAGTATATAGTTGTACACTCACAAACAAACATCAAAAGGTGCCTCATGGTCTCCGGTTCTCCAGTAGAGCCGACAGAATCCTCCACCAGCTTTGCAATAGTGGTGTTCCTCTGAGGTCATGAGCCTCCTAGAGAATATCTATTGATGCTTTTCATCCCTATTATATTCATCCCCATAGATTTTCTACTAAGATACTATAAAAAAATGTCATGTATTTATTACTAATATTCAGTCTATGCTCTAAAAAACGCTCTTTTTATGTTCTGCCAATACTGTGCAATGGAGGCCGCATGGGCACTCCAAATAATATATCGCAAAAGCAGTGTTACACTTTATAAACTTATTGAAGGCGTAAGATTTTCCAGTACTTTTGACATAAAATACTTACTTTAATCTTTAATAAAATGACATGTAATGCCCCGTGTGCCTCCACATTTAAAATAGCCTTTCGGTTTTAGTGGCATCCAGGACTTATTCTTATTTTTATCAAAACCTAATGCCCTTGGAATACTAGGTGCCAAATTATTTTTACATGTTTTGCAATGTTATAAATCACTTTTGGCTTCTCGCCAGTAACCTCTCTAAGATTCGGATCAAGTCTAAGAAGTGGCCAGTGATTTTTTAATATTTAATTTATATCTTCAGCTTTTTTATTATACCTAGTAATGAAATACTCTTCTTCTGCTTGAAATACTCCATTTTGGCTTCTTTTTCTATTGTCATGACATACCAATAAATCTTGTCTCTCTAAATTCTTAACGCTCTCATAAGCTTTCTCAACATGTTTATCTTTATACCCTTTCTCTTAAAGCTTTCCTTTTAAATCTACAGCCTGGGACATAAAATTAACATCCCTTGTACAGTTTCTCTTTAACCTCTGAAAACTGTCCAAAGGGAATATTAGTCTTCCATTTGGTATAATGATTACTGTCTGTTGCTAAATAAGTATTAACATCTACGGATTTAAAAAAAAAAAAAAAAAACTTTGGATATTATTTCTCTATTATTCTATACCAGTAAATGCAATTCTAAAAAATACAATTTTCTTACAGTTAGTTTAATACAGGATGCAAAGAAGGGTGTGTGTGTGTGGGTCTGTGTATGTGTGTGCGTGTGTGCGTGTACTTATGCTCTACTTCCTGGTAACATTCTTTATATAGATAAACAGAGATTTAAAAAGTTATGGTGGGTAAATATATAGATATACATGTATACACATACACCCAGGACCTGTGCAATTGTATTCGGTGCCCTAGGCAAACCTTCATCCTTGAGCACCTCCCACCCCACTCCAACAAATGAACTTGCAGATTTTTTATTTAACCGAAAGCTTTTAATATTATACCTAATAGATTTTTTTTCTAACATTCATACATACTCCCCAACTCTCCCTGACACACTCTCACCCACTCCCCCCACTGACACTCTCGCCCCCTATTCTCCCTAACACTCTCTCTCCATAAGACTTTCTCTGCCCCCCACTCTCCCTGACATTCTCTCTCCCCTCGCTCTCCCTGGCAATCTTTCTCCCCCCACTCTCCCTGACACTCACTAACACTGACGCTCTCTGTCCCCCCACTAATACTGACCCTCTATTTCCCTTCACTGGCTCTGACACACTCTCTCTCCCCGCTATTGACACTGACACAGACCGGAACAGAACTGAACAGATACACACATGACAGCCATAGAACATACAATACACACACACACACACACAGGACCTCTCTCCGGTCCATGCTGCTACCTCCTCTGTCTGTCCCCACCTCCAGGCACCTGAAAGCTCATCCTGATTGGCATTATCCAACAGCAGCCAATCAAGATGGAGGAAACTGCCCAGTCCTCTAGGAACAGCCCTGCTCTCCCCGTGCTCAGGGGATTCCTGCCCGGTTAGGAAACGGCACAAGGCAAACTATGTGGTTGCCGCCCCCATATTTTGCTGCCTTAGGTGGCTGCCTTGTTTGCCTAGTGGTTAAACCGGCCCTTCATACAGTGTCTTGTCCCATTCCACTTCCCCCTCACGTCTCCTTACTGTCTTTGGCCGCTTTTGTATTTCAATAGAGGAAAGTCTTTTATGCTTCTACTGTTAATTTTCACACCAGGCCTCCTGTTTCTACCTTATCTAATTTCCCACTTTCTCTCTACATCCATTGCAACCAGATATCCCTCTTACACACACTGTATATTATATTGTATTTCTGTATTTCTGCTATACCCGATGAAGGAACAGGAGATGTTCAAAAGCTTATAACATATCAACTACTTGTTGCTCTAATAAAATATATCATACCACCTACTCCCTCATTTGTTACTTTTATACAGTGTGCAAATCTTAAATGAAAATCATTAATACTGAAAAAAGAAATGTCCCTTTTTTCATGAGCTGTAGGGACTGTTTTGAGATCCATTTTTAACTTTTTCAGGTACTTTGTTGGTGAAAGTGTTGTCCTTTTCGCCGCAGGGAAAGTCATAGGATCTTTCACATTGTTATTGTCTATATATCATTTTATATTAATGTATGGTATTACTAATATGTACATTAGTGTGTCTGCCCTGATATTGCACAGGGCACTTTATATTGAAATGTGTTTATTTAAATATTGAATTGATATTCTTTGCTAGTGCTGGTCCTTCTAGTCGAATTAATACGGATGTATTGAATGAATGATTACAAACTCTCCATACTTTCATGCAAAATGAACAAGATATCATCTACAAAACATCTGTATAAGTTAATATTTCAAAGAAAAGGATTATTATTCCAAATCACATTGTCCTGCTACAGTAGTATCTCATGTATACATTTGCAAGACAAGGAGCAAACCTAAAGCTCATCTCCCTGCACCTACTGTAGTTTGCAAATAAAATGTATTAAAATGAAAATAGTTATGTTCAAGAATAAATGTAATACCATCAAGAATACAATTTTGTAAAACAGAAAATTCCACATAGACTATACACCAAGATTCTGCTTACGTCAATGTAACCGGGACTTATCCATGTTTAAATAAAGCTGCCTCAGAGCTTTGAATCTAGCAGGGAGCTGTTTAATTGCATTCTCTCAATTAGCCAGGCTTCACCTGGATAATCAGAGCTCCAGAAAAGCCTCCTGTGAGAAACAGAAAGAGAGATTTCCTTAGCCCGCCATGGTGCTGTCACAGGAGAGAGACAATGTCTTGAGCACAAAGGTCAAGACACCGGACACCACAGACCTGAAGGGCCACCTGCTTTAAGGTACCGCTTGAGACTTTGGGGTGGCAGGCTGGTATGGGGTTTTTTCCTCCCACCAGTCTTGCAGATAGGGGCTGGGGAGTAAGTTAGCCCTTACACAGGAATAGGTGTTTGTTGCTTTATTTATTTTGTTTTTTTGTTTGCTGTACAGAGTTTAAAGGAACAGGCTCAATAAAGCCAGGTTATAATTTCACCAAAATTGGTCTCCATTAGTGTTCCTCTGCACACATCTCTTAACGTCAGTAAATATATATATTTATATATGAAGAATTTGATTTGGTAAAATTGTTGGTAAAATACCCCCAAAATAACAATATTTTATCATTTGCCTATGGTCCATACAAATTTAAAGAGATGGATAGTTCTCAATCTGATGAATTTATCTCAATCGTAGGTTTTAGATCTTATGCCTCATTAATGAGATTAATGGAAGATGTTAGCGGAGAAAACACATACTGTATAGTATATATGGGTAACCTGTATTGGGCAGATAGAAGGTACAGACATTTTTTTACCAAAAAAAAATGAAATTCATGTTTTACAACAAAATGTTATTCTTGGTAACATCAAATGTATCCTAGAACATTGTTATTTTCATTTTAATGACACATTTTATTTGCAAATTCGGGACATGGTGATTGGCACTAGGTTTGCCTCTAGTTCTCCAAATGTATACATGAGATACAAGAAGGAGAATGGGATTTGGAATAATACTGTAATCCTCTTTTTAAAGAATATTACATTCTACAGACGTTTTATAGATAACGTTCTGTTAATTTGCATTGGAATAATGGAGAGTTTGAAATTATTCGTTCAATTAATCAGTATTACTGATTTTAATTTATGATTCGCATGCTGTATAAAAGTAACTATAAGCAAATTCAATTGTTAGATTTGCCTGTATTTAGCAGCAGAAAGTAATCATTATACCAAATGGAAGACTAATATTCCCCTTGGACCGTTTTCAGAGGTTATAGAGAAACTGTTCAAGGGAAGGGGGTTTTACAGAACTGTATGTCATAGGCTGAGGATTTAAAAGGAAAGTTTTAAGAGAAAGGGTACAAAGATAAACAGATTGAGGAAGCTTATGAGAGAGTAAAGAATTTAGAGGGACAGGATGTATTGCTCTGTCAAGACAAAAGAAGAAAAAAATTAGTATCTCAGACAGAAGTCTTTCATTACTTGGTATAATAAAAAAGCTGAAGTTATGAATGATTAAATAAATTAATATTAAATAAATATTGGCCACTTCTTAGACTTCTTGATCCGAATCTTAGAGAAAAAAATATTTGTCACTTTGTATTCCAAGGGCATTAGGTTTTTTTTTTTTTTTATAACTTGTATTTTATTGAAATATTTTTTTTTGCGTAAGAAATACAATAAAACATACATTACATAGTTACTTTGTGCATCGTAGTAAAATAAATACAATATTTGAAACATTGTGCTGTATATAAAGTGGGTGTTCCACGACTTTTCGCGCCCTACTGAGCCGTGGAAAATGGGGTTGAACCGGGGTTGAGGGGGGAAAAGAGGAAAAAGAAAAAAAAAAAAAAAAGGGGGGGGGGACGTGGGGAAGGGGGAGGAGGGTTAGGAAATGGCAGAGGGGATAGGGAAGGGAGGTAACTGAATACTAGATGTTGGTATCACCGGGTCACGCGAGATACTCCAGTTGTCAGTCTTAGAATGAGTAAGCTGGTGCCTGAGCGTTGAAGTATATAAGATAGAACGGGATCTTTGAGATCGCTCACTCCTACAGGAGAACGCATCTACCATTATCAATGCCAAATTGTGTTACGCTCAACCCCGGGGATGTCTGTCTGTGCTAACCATGGCAGCCAGACGTTTAGATAATTGTCACCAGTGTCGTTAACCAGACTCGTTAACTTTTCCATCTGGCAGATAAACCATAATCGATTCCGAATCTTTGGGATGTTTGGTATGTCGGGGCGTTTCCATAGTGCTGCGATCTCACACCTCGTTGCAATTGCAAAATGAGAAATTAATTTATTTTGGGATTTTGTTAGATCTTTTAGGGGGTCTGTTCAGGAGGAACAGCCAAGGATCTGGGGGAATAGTGAGGTCAAAAATCCTCTGTATCCAATTTCTAATCTTGTCCCATATTTGGGCTATTCGTGGGCAAGACCACAGCATATGTAACAAGTCGGCCGTTCCTCCGCACTGCTTGGGGCATAGGGGGGAGGAACCTGGCACGAACTTAGATAATTTGAGTGGGGTGAGGTACCACCTCATGAGTACTTTATATGCGTTCTCCTTTAGTGTGGTGCAAATAGAGCTTTTGGCTGTGGCTAAAAATATGGTGTTCCAATCGTCCTCTTCTAGAATCTCTCCTAGGTCCGTCTCCCATTGGTTTCTAAAAGCAGGGGTGTGTTGGTGTGATGCTGAGAGATCGACTACTTCTTTATATATCGTTGATATAAGTCCCTTAGTGTCGGTTTCTGCCCGACAGAGCTTTTCGAATTTAGTCAGGGGGGGGTATGGGGCCAATTTGTTGTAGAATGCTCTTATCTGGAGATATTTAAAGAATTCTGAGTGGGGGATATTTTGTTCTGATCTGATGTGTTCGAATGTTTTAATTTTAAGATCAAAACCCTCTAGGTCCTTGATCCTATTGTATCCTTTTGATCTCCATACTGAACAATTACTGCCTATTAGACCAGGTGCGAACCTCGGGTTATTCCATAAGGGGGACATTAGGGAGTTAACTGATGTAAGAGAGTTCTTAATTTTGGAAGCTTCCCAGATCGACAACGAGTTAGTCATTGAGGTGAGCGGCAGATCTATGTGTTTTCTTGAGTTTTTAGGTAGCCAAATTAAACTGCTAAGGTCCAATGGGGAACTAGCAGCACCTTCCAACTCCACCCATCTTTTCAATTTAGGGTCGGAGTGCCATTGTATAATATGACTTAATTGAGCCGCTTTATAATACGATAACAGGCATGGTACCGCCAAGCCTCCCGCTAACACAGATCTTTTCATATTTATTTTATTGACTCTCGGTTTTTTCCCCTTCCAGATGAATTTAGATATTTCAGACTGAAGTGAGAGTATATCCTTCAGTCTGAGTGGCACTGGTAGGGTTTGGAAGAGGTATAGGATACGGGGTAGTAGGTTCATTTTGATGCTATGTATCCTACCTATCCATGAAATTTGCTTGGAGGCCCATCTGGAGAGGTCTTTTTTTAAGGAACGAATTAGGTTGGGATAATTTGCGGAATAGATATTTTTAGCGTTTTTTGTAATTTGAATACCTAGGTATTTTATGGATTTCATTGGCCAATTAAACTGGAAGTTGAGCTTTAACAATTTCTCGGTGTGACTAGGGAGATTAATGTTTAGAGCTTCTGATTTGGATTGGTTGATTTTGAATCCAGAGACTTTGGAGAATCTGTCAAGTAGGTCAAATAGGTTTGGGAGGGAAGTGAGGGGCTTTGAAATTATTAATAAGATATCATCTGCGTACAGGGCCGCCTTATGAGTTTGTGAATATACGTTTAACCCTGAGATATCTGGGTTGTCTCGGATGTGCGCCGCCAGAGGTTCAATACATAGGGCAAACAGGAGAGGGGATAAAGGGCACCCCTGTCTCGTGCCGCTCTGATTCTGGAATGGGAGAGAGGGGAAACCCTGATGTATAACCTTGGCTGTTGGGCCTGAGTATAGAGACATAATTGCTCTGCTCACCTGATCCCCGAATCCAAATGCTGCGAGCGTTTCCTTAAGATATGGCCAGTCAATCCTATCAAAGGCTTTTTCTGCATCCAGACTTAATAGCATACTTTGGGTGTTATTTTTATTTGCCAATTCTAGCAGATCAATAAATCGTCGGGTATTATCCGCTGCCTGCCTTCCTTTTATGAAGCCGACTTGATCTGGGTGTATTAGTCTGGGTAGGATTGTACTCAATCTGTTGGCCAGGAGTTTAGCGAATAATTTGATATCTGTATTGATTAATGATATAGGTCTATAACTTGTACAATGCAACGGATATTTCCCAGGCTTATGTATGAGAGATATAGACGCCAACAGCATATCTCCGGGGATTGGGGCTCCCGCTAAGATAGCGTTGAACATGTGGAGCAGCCTTGGGGCAAGTAATTCTGAGAATTTCTTATAGTAGAGCCCTGAAAAGCCATCCGGACCTGGTGCCTTTGAAGATTTGAGTTCTTTGATAGCCTGTGACACTTCTTCCAATGTGAAGTCAGTACACAGCTAGGTTTTAATAATAAGAAGAATACATCCTGGATGGCAAAAAAAAAAAATGAAAGGCCGTTTTAAATGTGGAGGCACACGGGGCATTACATGTCATTTTATTAAAGATGAAATAAAGTATTTTATATCAAAAATTACTGGAAAATCTTTTTCCGTCAATGATTTTATATAGGTCAACACTGCTTTTGTGAAATATTTATTGGAGTGCCGATGCGGCCTCTAATATATTGGCAGAACATAAAAGAGGAGTTTTAGAGAATAGGCGGAGCATTAGACATTTTTACAGTACTGTATAATAGTGGAAACCTTATGGGGATGAATATAATAGGAATAGAAAGCATCAATAAAGATTCTCCAGGAGGCAGTAGATGTATTTCCCTTTGCAAAAGGGAATCGTATTGGATTGTTATGATGCAAATTCTCTCTCCAAATGGTTTAAATGAGGACTTAGAATGTGTTCCTTTTATTAGAAAATCTAAAGGTTATAGAGTAGGTTAGAATGTACTGGTGTAATTACTGTGGGGTTTCCATTAATCATAGAAACCTGCACCAACAGATCATAATGAAGGATTTAAAATATATATATAGGTGTATATTCATAACTACAGTATGTAGCCTATATTGTGTTTTTAATATGATATATACAGTGTTCGACAAACCTATACATTTGCTCGCCCCGGGCGAGTGGATTTAACATCGTGGCGAGCTCCTATTGGCCCAAGCAGCACACGTTTGGTACTAGGTGGCGAGTAGATTTTTTTGTGTGGCGAGTAGATTTTTTGGTGATTTGTCGACCACTGTATATATATATACTGAGTTAAGTTATGGTGAGTAAAAAAAGTGAAAAAACCCTCCACAGCAAAGCAAATATGCAAATGAAAATACAACTGTATGCTCATCTGTATGTCTTAGGCAGGTCTGCAACCCCGCCTTTCCCCATTATCACCCAGCACACAGCACTTCCACTGCAGCAAGGGATTCTGGGAAATGACATGCAAATGAGCACACAGTGCCACTTTTTGCTTCAAAAACCATTTTTAACATGGTTCCCTATAGGCTTAAGCTTGCTGCATGGTCACAGCTTTGAGCACAGCCAGGGTTAAGGTGCATACCCAGAAAACCACCCACAGACAGCTGTTTCGACCTTAATGGGTCTCATCAGTGTGGGGTTGATTAACTGGGTATGCAAAGAAGCTAAAGGATAGACCAACCATAATACTGAGTTAAGTTATGGTGAGTAAAAAAAGTGACAAAAACCCTCCACAGCAAAGCATATATATATATATATGTGTCACACTTGCGCTAGACTCTGAAAGGTCGCAAGATAAATTCCAACAGCGTCGGAATAAACACCAGCCCTGGTGTGTTGCTGACGTCTTGTGCAGGTGCTCCGTTTGCCCGACAATGAAATCCTAAGATTCTGAAACAGCAAGGCAAGAAAAACGCCCAGGGTTAGTCATTCTTCAATAGATACAGTACTTTTAAAACAAAAAGCAACAGAAACTTACACTTGGGTAAATGACAGTCCAGGTAGTAGACCAAACGACCCGCGATGCAGCAAGGTGATACAACGGGGACCCTGCGCACTGGGTTCCCGGATCAACCAGCAGAACACGAATCACGTCAGCCCAAATACAAAGTCCAATGTCAGTTTAACGTTCTCTTCTACGCATTAAACTAATGGTTGATGGTTGATCCGGGACCCGGTTCCTGTCACCTTGCTGCATCAAGGGTCGTTTGGTCTACTCTGTGGACTGTCATGTAAGTGCAAGTTTATGTTACTTTTTGTTTTTACAGTATCTATTGAATTACTTACTCTGGGCGCGCAATGTCTTTCTTGTCTTGATAGATATGTGTATGTGTACAGTATGTATAACCTTTTCCCCGTTCCTCGCTGACTTTTTGTACCCCACAAAGTTCTTCAATAAATATAGAGTTAAAAAAAGGAAGGAAAAAATAGAGACACTTAACATGACAATAAATAGGACGGGGGGGTTGTGACTAATTAGTATAGACAGAGGGACATACCGAAATGATGTTAATTTGATAATAGTTCTGTTGCATTTAGATTAAGCTGATAGAAGGGAAATCAGCTTCGTATACAGACAGAGGGACACCTATGTGAATACATTAATCAGAATCTGTTAGTCCAGATATATACATATAGCTATAGGAAACTTCCAGAGATGATAACTCCAGCTTAACTCTACAGACACTTTCCCATTTTCTCACTTCTGTATCTCCCCCTCTTTTTCTTTATTCATGTTTTGATATGTATATCTATGTATGAAATTGGATGTTGTGTAATTTTTATATGCCAATATAATACAGGTGATAACACAAAAGTGGCACTTAACAAGGGTGCATAGCTAGTGTGACCAGATGTCCCGGTTTTGACGGACACACCCAGTTTGACCATCAGAGCAGGGGGGGGGCAGCAGAGAGCAGAGAATGCAGGGAGGAGAATGGGAGGAGAGCGCAGAGCCCCAGCAGTGAGACCCGGAAGTGTGTCAGTGGCTGCTACCAGAGCTCAAGATGGCTTCCCCACCCATGTTCCACCACCGTGACAGGTAGGGTTAAGAATGGGGAGAGAGAAAACACACACACTATAGGGAGACAGACAGAATGGGGGAAGAGAGAGACACAGAATGGGGGGAGATAGAGAGACAGAATGGGGTGAAGAGAGAGACACAGCATGGACAGAGAGATGCACACACACTCTATAGGGAGACAGACAGAATGGGGGGGGCAAGAAAGACACAGAATGGGGGAGAGAGAGACACAGCATGGGGAGAGAGAGAGACAGAATGGGGGGGGGGAGAGACACAGCATGGAGAGAGAGAGACAGCCATGGAGACAGAGAGAGAGAGAGAGAGACACAGCATGGAGAAAGAGAGAGAGACACAGCATGGAGAGAGAGAGAGACGCAGCATGGAGAGAGAGACAGCATGGAGAGAGAGAGACAGCATGGAAAGAGATACACAGCATGGAGAGAGAGAGAGAGACAACATGGAGAGAGAGACAGCATGGAGAGAGAGAGACAGCATGGAGAGAGAGATACAGCATGGAGAGAGAGAGAGCATGGAGAGAGAGGGACAGCATGGGGAGAGAGGGACAGCATGGAGAGAGAGAGAGCGAGTGAGAGAGAGAGAGAGAGACAGCATGGAGAGAGAGAGAGACAGCATGGAGAGAGAGAGAGCATGGAGAGAGAGAGACAGCATGGAGAAAGAGAGAGCATGGAGAGAGATAGAGACAGCATGGAGAGAGAGAGACAGCATGGGGAGAGAGAGACAGCATGGAGAGAGAGTAGGAGAGAGAGCATGGAGAGAGAGACAGCATTGAGAGAGAGAGAGAGAGAGAGAGACAGAGCATGGAGTGGAGATAGAGGCACAGCATTGTGAGAGCGAGACACAGCATAGAGAGAGAGAGAGGCACAGCAGAGAGAGAGAGAGAGAGAGAGAGCATAGGGGGAGAGAGAGACAGCATAGGGAGAGAGAGAGACAGCATAGGGGGAGAGAGAGACAGCATAGGGAGAGAGAGACACAGCATAGGGGGAGAGAGACACAACATAGGGGGAGAGAGACACAACATAGGGGGAGAGAGACACAACATAGGGGGAGAGAGACAGACAGAATGGGGGGGGGGGCAGAGACAGAATGGGGGCAGCGAGACACACAGCATGGAGAGAGAGATACAGCATGGGGAGAGAGACAGCATGGGGAGAGAGAAAAGCATGAGGAGAGAAGCAGACTCAGAATGGGGAGAGAAGTAGACACAGAATGGGGAGAGAAACACAGAATGGGGAGAGAGACACACACAGAGAATGGGGGGAGAGAGACACACAGAGATAGGGGAGAGAGAGAGAGACAGAGAATGAAGGATAGAGAGACACCGAGAATGGGGGAGAGAGACACACAGAATGGGGGGAGAGAGAGACACAGAATGGGTGATCGAGATACACACAGCATAGAGAGAGAGCATGGGGAGAGAGAGACACACCCAGCATGGGGAGAGACACAGCATGGGGAGAGACACAGCAAGGGGAGAGAGAAAGCAAAGAAAGAGAGAGACAGCATGGGGAGAGAGACCGACAGAGTAGGGGTAGGGTGACACAGAATGGGGGGAGAGTGAGAGAGACACACAGCATGGAGAGAGAGAGAGAGAGACAGCATGGGGAGAGAGAGACATCACGGGGAGAGACATACAGCATGGGGAGAGTGACACAGCATAGGGAGAGAGACACAGCCACAGAATGGGGAGAGAGTCAGACACAGAATGGGGAGCGAGGCAGACACGGAATGGGGGGGAGAGAGAGAATGGGGAGAAAGACAGAGAATGGGGAGAGAGACAGAGAATGGGGAGAGATGCACCGAGAATGGGAGAGAGGGAGACACACACTGAGAATGAGAAAGACAGAGAGACAGAGAATGGGAGAGAGACAGAGAGAATGGGAGAGAGACACAAAGAATGGGAGAGAGAGACACAGAGAATGGGGGAGAGAGACACAGAGAATGGGGAGAGAGAGACACATAGAATGGGTAGAGAGACACAGAGAATGGGGAGAGAGACACAGAGAATGGGGGAGAGAGACACAGAGAATGGGGGAGGGAGACACAGAGAATGGGGAGAGAGAAACAGAGAATGAGGGAGAGACAGGGAATGGGGGAGAGAGACAGAATGGGAAGGATGTAACGAGAATGGAGGGGTGGGGGAGAGAGAGAATGGAGGAATGGGGGGGGGGAGAGAGAGAATGGAGGGATGGGGGAGAGAATGGAGGGATGGGGGGAGAGAGAGAATGGAGGGATGGGGAGAGGGAGAATGGAGGGATGGGGGAGTGAGAATGAAGGGCTGGGGGGAGAGAGAGAATGGAGGGATGTGGGAGAGAGAGAATGTAGGAATGGGGGGAGAGAGAATGTAGGGATGGGGGGAGAGAAAATAGGGGGAGAGAGAATGGAGGATGGTGAGAGAGAATGGAGGAAAGGCGGAGAGAGAGAATGGAGGGATGAGGGGGAAGAGAGAATGGAGGGATGGGGAGAGATAGAATGGACAGATGTGGGGAGAGAGAATGGTATGTGTGTGTTTGTGTGTGTGTGTGTGTGTGTGTGTGTGTGTGTGTGTGTGTGTGTGTGTGTGTGTGTGTGTGTGTGTGTGTGTTTGTGTGTAGGGGGGACAGAGAGGGGCATGAGACATAAAGGAGAAGGTGTGCAGTTGGTGATGTAATGTGTTTTATAAAAAAAAATTTTTTAATGTGCTTTGGTTTTTACTTTTGTAAATCTGGTCACCCTATGCATAGCCAACTACTAAATGTGATTGGGACCTTCAAACAAAGAATAGAAGCCGCAGGCATTCCCAAACACAACTATTTAGATACAGTATGTATGGCACACATCCAAATATTCAGTTCTGAGTACTCATTTCTGCACAATTCCTCTAAAACATCTGACAAACTCTGAACATGTCTAAATACATAATAATATACAACTATAGTAATAGAAGGTGCTCTGAGACATTTCTTAGCACTTGTCAATGCAGCGAGCCATTGTTGGTGTGTATTACAGTTTTACTTATTAAAACGTTAATCAAAGGCAAAAGCTATGTCTTTATAAGCCCTACATGCATGTTCATTGTATAAAGTACACAATAACGCAACCACAGCAACTCTGATTTACACAGGCCTAACTTACTGTATAAACATTCTTAATATGAAGTTATAATTTGCTAATAAATTGTTATATAAACAAGCACAAAACACTTTGTCATCCCCTTCTGTGAGAGATTGGAAATTAAAAAAATGTATGTTTTAGTTGGCAATTCTTCTGTACCAACATTACATTACAGTACTTTCTTCTTTGGCCTTCAGTAACTGTATACTGAACGTACAGAGCAGTTTTCTGCTCTGATTACTTACAGAATCTTGGGACTCGGGCGGAGGTCTGGGATGCTTGTTGTGCTTGATGAAAAAGAATACAAGTTTCCAGTTTGTTACAGCATGGGTATAAATGATCATTGGGCAAACAAGCCAACATTAGATTAGATTCACTAAAGGCTGCTGAGTTTTAGCACACCTTAACTAATATTCGGACGAATGGGAGTAAAAACATGCTAAAGCTTTGCACTCTAGTGAATCTGGACCGTCGTGGCTTATGAAAGGAAACATATAGTAATAAGCGCACACAATTTTTCAGAACTACGAGACCCTCTGAGGTAATATGGAAACCCAAAAAAGTCAAAACTGATAGTGTTTAATGTTCACACCAAAGTAATAAGATAGGGAAAACAAAATAAAATCTGCTAAATCTGCAGAGCTAGATAAAAGGCTATGGTAGCTGGAGAAAGTAAACAAAAAGCAGGAAGAGGGGGGGGGGGGCAGGAAGCTTGGCGGGAATAAATTCAAGACAAACTAACAGTTATCTGCAAGGTCCGCAGTGCTCTATGCGAAAGCAATGCTAGTCAGGGAATGACAAAAGAGCAGGGGGCAAGAAGTGCAATGGGAAAATAAAGGAAAAAGGTATCTACAAGTTCTGCAGGGCTAAATGCGAAGGCAGTTATAGTCACGGGACAACAAAAAGCATAGGGCAAGGAGTGCAAAGGGGAAACAAGAACAAAACAAACGTTATCTGCCAGGTCTGTCGACCTACAATAGATGCAAGGTAATGGTAACTAGGGAAAGACAAAATGCCATGGACCAGAGAATAGTCAGGCTGCTGCTCTGTGAAAAAAAAGTTGACAAGCAACAACTAACTGACTAGGTGGGGTTTATACACCCTAAGCTGAGATGGGTGCTGAACTCATGGGAGATGCTAGTTCCTATTGGCTCAGGGTCTGAACTTGACTCATCTGTGCGCCCCTACAGGTCTAAAGTAAGTACTGTGGGAGGGAATCTTGACAGTACTCCCTCTCTTAGGCCTCCCCTTGCCACCAGGCTTTTCAGGGTGTCCAACGTGAAACCTGGAGATCAGGTTGTGGGAATGAACATGGGTGGCCAACTTCCATGACCTTTTCTGTGACCCATAACCTGCCCAAACCATCAAATAAAATAATTTCTTCCCCCCTCCCTCCAATACTTGTGATCCAGGATTTTCCAAACCTCTCCAGACTAGCCTAAGACCTCGGGGGGAGTGGGAGCGAGTTTATTTTTAGTTCTCCGTGGTTATCAGCATGATTATCAAAATCCAATCGGCTTTTGCCTTTCTGTACTAATTGAATATAATATTTATTAGTAACAGAACCATTGTGAGCATCAAAAACTGGCACTGCCTTTGGAAAAGTACGAGCCTCTTCCCGGCCACTATGATCTTGCTTACCTTGTCCCAGGTCAGAGATAGATTTTTGCATGGGGAAAAAATATTATGTTCAGGCTCAGGTGGGCAAAAATCAGTTTTGTTCCTGCTGAACAAAGTTCACAGAGAACAATAAAGTGTTAAAGTTAATCTTCGCTGTCTGAGCTGAAATTATGCAGATTGAAAGCTCTTATATTATCTTCTTAAATATCACACTTTTTATCCTCTTCATCTGCATCAATTTTGTTTTCTGATAAATCAAAAAGTCCTAAAGGACCAAGTCTCCCGAGGTATTTCCCTGCCATATCGCTCTCTTTTGACCTTTTCCCTTCAATGTGACTCAAACACGATTTCACGGGAGACTAGGACTAACATACCAGGGATCAATACGCCAAACAGAAACACAGAGTTAATTTATTGGAAAAATAATTATCCACAGCAATTTACAGCAAATCAACACACACACTGACAACTGGGAAACTGGGGTACCATATAAATGAAGATGCAGAGAACTCACTAAAGAGATTTTCCCTGTTCTTCCTGCACTGTCCATGCAGCTTCATACAGCTTGTTCCCAGCTGCTGCTCCAAACAAAATCTGCTTCACAACTAAAACTCTCAGCTCACAGCTAATAAAGAGCTGCTCTTATCTCACTGGAATCTCCCCTCCCCTATGTGTTTGCAACACACCCAGCCCCCGATTGGTGGGGGGAAGGGGATCATAAACACAGTTATATGCAGAGCCTTAATTGGAAAGATTACAGACCACTTTGCAACAGTCCATTTGAAACAAAAATAAATCCCTGGTCCCTGAAGTGCTGGAGCCAGGCTACAGAATACATATACATGTATAACATAATACAGATGTATTATTGACAGGTACTGTAGGAGAAATGGTCTTGACCTTTATTAAAAGCAGTCACATGTATCCCTACCGCACACACGATCTCTCATTCTGAGCATAAATTCTGCTGCTAGGGAAATGAGCGCTGGATCTACATCAATTTGGAAATCAAGAGGGCGGGCAGGGATTCAGCTTTCATTTGATCAAAAATGCCTTTGAAACCTTGATATATATTTGGTAATGAATAATCATTGGCACTTGTACTGTATGGTGGCTCTCCAAAAATTCAGAGCAAAGACAGAAAGCTTGATTATCCATTCATTTCTCGGGTGCTCCCACAAAACACTGATCTCTGGTAATCGCTTATAACAACTTCACAAAACGTGTCTCTCTCTACCACAGAGTGAGTGCTCTGGTGCAAATTCTTGAGTTTCCTGGGACATTCACACACAAAATGTCCTTGTTTTCCACAAATTAAAAACAAATCTTGATTCCGCCTTCTTTCCCTCTCAAGAAAGGGGTCCCTGGATTCACCCTATGTACATCGGGTGAGGGTTCCCTTATTTGACCAACATTGTTTTTATGTCGGACTGTATCTAAGCGTTCATAAATAGTTTGGGAATCATTCCTCTGTCTTTATCCCTTACGTTCTCCTAAGGGGTGTTCCAATTGAAATGCCAAGTCCACTAACTCTGGGTATGGAGCGAGTATCCGAAGAACCTGAGCCAAAAAATCTTTAATCTACCCTCTACAACCTCTATAAAAACAGGGAGGTATTTTTACCTTCAAGTCAAGCAGATTCCATCACTGGGTAAGATATACAAAAATGTCTTTATTGCCCAGCCGAAGTTCCAGAAGCTGGCTACCTTATGTGCTGATTTTGTGATCTCTCGTCTATCATACATTCGCTGGAACACTGCTTTAAACTGATCTAGATTTTTTAGCAGTGGGCTGTCTAAATTCACTAATGGGATAGCCCATGCGGCCGCCTGCCTCTGAAATATGATATAATAAATGCTATCCTTGATTGGGGGTCAGAAAAAACCATAGGCCTCCCTAATAAATGAAGTTGACATTGAGCAAAACATGTCTGATATTTTCGGGGACCCTCAAAATACCGTTCTGGCGACGCTAAAGGGATAGCATGGGGAAAGTTATGTGAAATGGATGGTGCCTCGCTGGCCACGTGAGGGCCAGGAGGCCCCTGCAGGATAAACATGGGGGAAGTAGGAACAGTCTGTGGCACCCCTCCAATGGATAAGGGTGTTACCTGAGCCTACAAGCTATCCATTCTAGCAGTTAACCCCGCTATAGCTAATCTGGACACTGACATTTTTCCATGACAGTATGTCTTGCAAGGTTTTGGCTTGATCAGCTGGTAATATTCCGGTGGGATCCATGTACGGTACCTAAGAGGGACTGATAACTTGGGCTCGTCAATCAGACCTACGAGGCCATAGGAAGTAATATTTAAACCCACCAAATACAAGAGACCGACATAAGTAAAACCTAATAGTGCTTAATGTTCACAACAAAGTTATAAAACAGGGAAAAGAAAATGGAAACTGCAAAATCTGCAGAGCTAAACAAAAATCTATGGTAGGTAGAGAAGGTCAAAGAATCACAGGAGGGGGGAAAGAAGTGAAAGGGGACACAAGGCAAAGCACAAGTTATCTGCAAGGTCTGCAGGGCAACATGCGAAAGCAATGGTAGCCAGGGGACGACAAAAAGCAGGGGACAGGTAATGCAATGGGAAATCAAGACTAAAATAAAAGGTACCTGTAAGGTCTGCAGAGCTAGATGCCAGGAAAAGATAACCAGGGAAAGACAAAGTGCAGTGGACCAGACAATAGCCAGACTGCTGAAGTTGACCAACAACAGCTAGCATGCTGGGTGGGGTTTATTTACCCCAAGCTCAGAAGGCCACTGGCCTTATGGAAGTCTGTCGTTATCATGGTTACATTGCACAACCAAACGGTCACAATGTAATGGGATTTTCATGGAATAGCTTCAGATTGGCGCTATCACAGTTTACTGAACAAGTCCCTAAATCTTTAAACGTTTGTAAAATGTCCCAATGCTACTGTACGTCTATTCCTAATTAAAAACTGAAGAAGAGTTAGTGGTGACACACTATCTACAGTATGTGTCTTGCTGTGGTGTCTGAGAACGCCAAAGTCTCTTGTTCCTTACCTAATGTATGTGCAAATGCAAATTTTATGGAATAAATATTAAGCCGGGCAATTTTTATTTTTTCTTCACACTATTACGCTAAAGATTATTAATAGGTTATTATAACTTGCATCTATTAGGTGTCCTTGAATTTGAAAGAACTTCGATATAAGACCACTGCTTTTCTTAAAACAGCAGTCTACGTTGCTTTGTGTCTCCCCACCCCCCCCTTTAATACAGTAGGTGCATCAATACAATCCACACAGTGATAAGTAATTAGCTAAGTTGCTGATCGATCTGTTCACTAACTGGCTGGCAGTGCAGCAGAAGAGGACCAAAGATGAAAAGTCTGTGGGAAAGATCATGTGACCATGCAGTCACTAGATACAATTGTTCCACTGCTAGATTGAGGGCAGGGCTCAAAAAGGGGTGTGCCAGAGCCGGTTTCAGAAGAGGAAGGAGATATGACTGTGTAAATGGCTGCTATAGAAACAAAAAATGCTTGTTACATTACAGTATAATACATACAAAATGTAATTCAGAATATTTTTTTTTAATGCTCTACTGTAAGTATTTTCTCATAGTTCAGAACTGATTTATTAAAATAAAACACACACACAGTAGGATATGGCTTGGTCTGCAGCTTTAAAGAATTAAGTTATACTAACAGTAAAGAAAGGAAAGTTTTATAATAATGACTTGGTACAATACTGGAACGTTTTAGTTATTGTGACTAATAAGTTTTTATGATACTTAGAAATACTTTTGCTGGAGTCTCTCAAACACCCACAGAAACAAGCCATCCATCTCAACATTTTATTGCTTACGAACCAGCAACGTTATGAACTATTATTCTGACTTGTTCCAAGAATTACTCATGTTTGCATTACCATATTATCTTTGGTCACACCCCAAATTAATGGCTGATATAATAAGAGGAGATGAAAACATGCATTGACAGTCAAGAACATTTTGTTGTTTGACTTTGGCAAGGTTTTAAATCCTTATACTTAAGGGGAAAAAAAGGAATAAGAATGTGTAGGATATTGAAAATACTGCAAAATTATTTGAAAACAGCATAACATTTGACTCAATATTAATCTGGCATATTTTATTCATTCAAGAATTATCTATGCATACAACTTTCATTTGCATAAGCTTTTTGCCCAATTTGCTACAACATCACCTGAAAACCAACTATCAGAAATCTCTCCCCCCTCAGGTAGGAGAAATGGGGCTTTTGCTGGAGAGGAGATGGGAGATAAGATACTGATAGAGATAAAGAAAGATTGGTAATCATTCAAATGAAATCTGTCCACTGGAGAACGGCAATATAAGATACATCCTACAGTGTAGACCAGGGGTCAGGTTTTCTGGATATCCCTGCTTCAGCACAGGTGCTGACTTTGCAGTCTGTGGCTGAGCCACATGTGCTGAAGCAGGGATATCCTGAAAACCTGACCTGTTGGTGACAAGTAACCAGAGTGTTTTTGTTCTGTGAGGTCGAAGTGTACCTTAATACACTTACTCCGACTTAAGACTGCGAGTATGTGAGCGTGTCACTTTTGCTTCTCCCAGATCTTATTTGATTACAATGATGTTATGCTAATGTATGTTTTTTCCTTTTCTTCTTTTTTGAGGAATGGGGATGCGTTTAAAACATCTTTTCCATTGGACATCCATCTGGTGAGGGCATCATTTTCTTCAGCACTGTTGGAGCACTATTTCATTTGTAATTCACTCATCTGCTTTGTTCACATACTCACTTCACTGAACGGTTCTAGTGACCGGTTTCATTTGACAGCACTGAGGAGAATTATTATATTATTGGTTATTTAAATTGTGCGCTTCTTTTGTGTGTGTGTGTGTGTGTGTTAATTGTACAGAATGAACTGCTACAATGTCAGGCATACACCTGCTCCAGGCCCAGCCAAGATTTGACATGACAAAAACACACAGCGTGGGCCCTGGTTGTTAGAAGACGTCGACACACTGATTCTAACTGTGGATCTGTGAATAGAAATCAAGCAATTCAACCTACTCAAAAACTATGCTGCCCCAGGAGTCAGAACACTGATATCCATTCTGCCGGAGGAACAAAGGACAGACCTCAAAACACTGAAAGATGCATTAACAGCATATTTCGGACCAAAGACAAATGTTGAAAATGAGAGATATGTTTTTCACTCTACAATTCAAGATACTAAAGTATTAATGGATGCATTTTTCACCCGTTTAAGACATCTATTAACGGCTGCGATTACCAAAATTATTCCAACGGAGCCGTTCTTAAATCCCACATAATAGCAGGATGCAAATCACACTCTGGCACACACTTTTTTGAGCCCTGCCCTTTCTCTAGAAGTGCACCAATAGTATCTAGTGACTGTCTGGTCACATGATCTTCCTCACAGAACTTTGCATCACAGAATCTTCGCTGATTGATCACAGGAGAACAGATCAAACGGCAACTTCGCTAATCACTTGTCAAAAATAAAAAAAAAACAACAGCTTGAACTGCTGCGTTAAGTTCTATTGGGGGAATGTAATCAGTAGTGATGTGTGAAATGTTCACACGAGTTTGCAAACTCTGAAATTTGCAGGTTTTTTCTCAAAAAATGTTGCATAAAACGGCAGTTCACATGAGCTTGAAACGTAAATTCATATGATTAAAGAGCTGATAAGATTGGTCCTATGAGATCGTTATTTTTTTTTTTTTAATTACAGAACATTTGGTGGGAGGTGGCAATATTTTCCATTTGTCTGAATTTTTAAAAAAAATTCCTTCCCCATAAATGACAAAATTCACGCAACATTTTTAAAAAAAAAATGTTGCAAACAATATCAAGCGCAGTTCTTTAGAGATGGACGGATTGGTCCAAATCTCCCTTTCTGGATTCTCCAGGGCTTCTCAGGCAATATCTGATCTGCACATTGAAATCAGAGTTTCCATTTCAGCAACTTTAGTTGGCACTGATTTAAAAGAACAATGATAGAGGATGATCTGGCACACAAGTAATGATCTAGATAAATATCACCTGCCGGTGCCCACGGACTAAGGCTAAGGTCCGCATGGCTGGCTTGCTTGCCGGCGGCGCGTGCAACTCGCTGTACCGTGATCTGCGGTCTGCAGGAAACTTTTGTCGGAGCGGGGGGGGGGAGGGGGGGGCGTGGCCAAACGGGTCGGGGCTCCACTTGTAGCATTACCCTGCCAGGACGGCCCTAAACACCGGATCAGCTCTGGTCAAACATCCGCTGCCTCTCCGCTCATGGGCTTCACTTAGGGCTTTTTTTGTTCATTGTCTTTTGTTTAATTCCCTCCCTCCCCTCTCTCATCCCCCCCCCACCCCACAATGTTGCTGGAAACAGCCGCCCTTGAAAAAAACCCCAAACAATAGCAGCTCCTGGGTGTGTGCGGCGGGGGGAACGGCTCTCGCTGCCGTTGGATGGATCGGGGGTTGCTATGGAATTAGATTAAAGGATGAATAGACACTTTGGCGTGTCAGAACTGCAGCTACTGATTGTGTTACAGGGCTGTGAGCTGCACAGTCAGGGACTGAGCCGAAGGGACAGGCGGCCGGGCTGTGGGACTCAGGAGGCTGGCTTGCCATTGGTTGAAGGGAGCCAGTCTATGATTGGCCCCTTCGCGTACCATGTGACGCGTTGCCGCAAGAGAACACCATTCTCTCGTGTCTCCTGCTGGCTGCCGCGTCACAGTATGTCGCAAGTTGCAAGTGAGGAGGGACTGGGACCGGATCGTGAGTTCAAACCGCAATGGTAAGTTGAGCTCACGCCGCCGCCCGCGCCAACGGGCGCAGCGGGTCCCAACCCTAAAGGGGATCGTCCTGCTAAGTCCCCAAGAAATTACATGAAGACGTTGCCCCCCTTGCCCTGGACTTTTTTACCCCCTGTTTTCCTTTCCCCCCCCTCCCCTCTCCCCTCTCCCCTTCCCTGTCCTTATCCCTGCCCCAGCACATAGTGCTTTCTTTTGGTCTGTGACCATTTTTTGCATCATTCATGTACCATTAAATGCCTTTTTGGCTGATCCATTTATCTTTTGTTCTTTCCGTTTGAGTGCTGGGAACATTTGTGGTTTATTGATTATTTGGGAGGAATCAGGGTCCTCCTTGTTCCCGCTTTGCACCTATTATTTCACTTTATACATAGTTTGTGTGCTGTCTAATACTGTTTGTTTACTACCCAACACTTATTCGCATTTAAGTTAAAAGAACATATACACCTTTTATATCACAATTGTAGATTTTTCTCATTAGCGCCCTTTATTTATTTTCGTCTGGTAATTCACTTACCAAGCCTGAACACAAAGGAACCAGGTTTGTGTTAAACAAGGAGGGAAGTGCAGTTCTTTGGAACATTGTGAGAGAGGAGATGGGTGGCACTAAGGTCTGGGTGATATTGGCTCAAAGAACAGAGCTTTTGTTCATCCCAGACACTGAGGAGCCTATCTTTGCAGGAGATATCTGTCTGGCTGTAGGAACTGTTGCTGGGTATGATCCCTGTAGGCGCTGCTTCCATTGGCTGGTTTTAAATCCCTGTTCTCATTAAGCCCACCCCTGTGGACTGTCCCAGATGCACAGTCATCGCCTCCGGCACGGATTTGTCAGTCACAGGCGAGCACTCATTCTGTGATTGGCCAGCACGTAGCATCCATGCTGTGATTGGGCGGCACCCTATCCTCCATGCTTTTCTATGGAGATTGGGAAAGTACTTTATGTAAAGGGTAGCCGATCTGAGCTCCACAGTCGTTCCTGGAGTTACTGTGTAACCTAAGTGGTGTGCTTCAAGGCTTTGCCGGAGACACCCCAGAACGGGACTTGGTATCTGATCCAAGTGGGAGATTTGAAAGTGCTATTTTCAAAATAGCATCCCTGAGGTCTTGAGAGACTGGAACCTCTGTGGACATGTAAGTACTCCTGGGTAAGCCTACTGAAATGCAGCTAAGCACATAGCTAGCTAGGATTCCCCACGCAACCCCTGTTTTGGTGAGAGTAAGATCATTTTTGTGTATTTGTGCTGTGCCTGTTAACTATTGTCAAAATAAACTTACTTTATTTAACTCTTTATTTCTGTCTGCTGCTTTTTCCCAGTGAATTACCTTGGTTCTCTGGAATGTTTGCTCTCTCTAATAAAATACTGGCTATAGTATGACCTGTTTTTCTCTCATTCTCTTGACCTCTTTGCTCTAACTAAAACCTGGCCCTCACACTCCTATGGTGGCCTTTCCTTCTCACGCACTCTTTCGGATGCTGGGGTGGAGTGGGAATTCTTCTCTCTTCTCACTGTAAGTTTCAGCTCCAACCTACATCTGATTCCCTAACATTCTACTCCTTTGAGGCCCTTACTATTCACCTTGCTGTCATCTATAGCCCACCTAACTCTACATCCTCACACTCCAATTTCCTTTCTTACCTTTAATCCTGGTTGTCATTTCTCATCTCTTCTGATCCATCCACACTCCTTAGGGGACTTTAATTACCACATGTATCACCCCTTCTCATCAAAATGTAAAACATGTTGTCTCTGGGTTAGCCTTCAATAGAAGGTGGCAATCCTGACTGTTTCACATAGTGATGGGTGATGACTTCAGCTGCTTTTTCTGCTACCACCACCACCACCCTCACTACCAAAATTCACATGACTTGAGGCCTGACTGAGAGAAAGAAAGCGGTGATGATGACCACTGTTTTGTTTGGTTTTGGTGCAGACTGTATGCCCACTGAGGCTGCCATCTGAGAACCTTCATTAGCCTCCTCTTTCTGACATTCCTCCTTTTCCAACTGTGCCTGGACACAATCAATTAGATTTCCCTTGCAATGAGTCACAGTCTCTTCCCTGTGGGGCAACAAGTATTTAAATCTGTCTATGAATCTAGGGTCTAAAAGTGTAGCCTGAAGGTATTCCTCTCTCCATTTCATACTGACAACACGGGGGTCATTCACCACACCAGGCATTCAAGCAATATAGCAACCGTAGCCACCATGCCATGATCAATATTATCATTGTCGCTAGTATTATGCTGCGTATCGATTAATGTTTTGTTTTCTAAGAGGAATATTAGAGGGATAATCTGACTTATGCCACTTTCATCACCACTCCCCAAAATTGAGGCTTCCTCAAAGGGCCTAAGAAGCCTGCACAGCTCTCCCTTGATTTTGCACTATCTACAGTAGACTGCAGAAAGGCCTGACCCAGCTGCCTGACATTCTCCATGATGTAGACTCATAAAAATAAAAATGTGCTTCCTCACTAGTTGAAAAATGTATTTATCACAAAAAAGTAAATTTACAAAAATCAATATAATGAAGGCAAATAACTTCACAAAAAGTCTAATAGCAAGTTTAAAAATAAGAGGTAGTCACCACATGGATCTCCAAAGCAACACCAGTGCTTCTGGACTTCTTGTGACCATTCCTCTGGCAAGGAAATAGCAAGGATGTCCTGATACACATTATTATTATAATTATTCCTGATTCTAGTATTCGCTTTACTTGTGGTAGAATCTGTATTTTCACAACCCTGAAGAACGATCGCAGTTTCATCCCTTTTATCTGAAACATTATCATATTCATCATTGCCCCAGCCACCACTACCACACCGACCAACAGTGCCACTTAAATCACAGTCTTTAACTGCATCAGCAGCAACCTTATCATCAGAATCAGTGTTTCCCGTTTCACCGGAATCAATGTTCAAACACCATGAAATCGGGAAATACTGGGAAAATCGTATCACTGGAAACCCGGAAGTAAAGCACACATGATGTCATCGCTTAGGGGCGGGCACGCGAACCAATGTCACTCCCTACACTTGCTGCCTTGCCGACTGAGCTCACAGAAAGGGAGGGTGGAGGAGAGCCACCTCGTGTGATGTGTAGAGGGGCAGGGTCTATGTGCTGCCTGCCTGTCTGCCGCGCTGATGAGAGCAGGTTGTGATCAACCATTGCAACTGCCCGCTCCCTCACTCCCCTCTCCCGGACTCCCTAACTGCCCTCTCCCTGACTCCCTAACTGCCTTCTCCCTGACTCCCTAACTGCCCTCTACCTCAGTCCCCCCACCACCTTTCCCTCACTCCCCTCACCACTTGTCCCTGTCACTCCCCCCCCAACTTATCACTCACTTCCCCCAGTACCTGTCCCTCATTGCCCTCACCACGTGTCCCTCACTGCCCCCACCACCCTGTCCCTCACTACCCCCACCACCCTGTCCCTCACTGCCCCCTTTACCTTGTCCCTAACTCCCCGTTACTTCCACCGTGTCTCTCACTCCCCCTCGTTCCACCCTGCCCCTGATAATGTATACATTTTTAAGATAGAGGTTTTTTCTTATACTGCATCATTTACTGTAGCGCCCGCTGCCAATGCTAGTAATGGAAAGAGAATGGTAGAAACTCAATGGGGACCAGTTATCCCTTTTAATAAGAAGTAATTGACAGTCAGAAATGTTCTTAAAGATTAGTAATTATTTTGGGGGATTAAAGCTGCAGTTCAGTCTTTTTTTTTTTTTTTTTTTTTATTTATTTTTTTACTTTAATAGCTTCATGTGGGCAATCTCTATTTACCTAAAGAACTGTATAGCTGTCAGTCAATCCGTTCTCCATGTATTAATCGGCGAAATTTTTGTGACATATTAAAAGCTGGCATTTGTTTATAATTTGCCTCCGGCAGTCAGTGGAAGACTCATGAATATTCATGAGTCTCCCAGTGACGTGTGCTCGCTCCCGATCTGCCGCTGTGTGGTGCCCCCTTCTGCCCGATCCCTGTGGCTGTCAGCCTGCGCGAGATGGAGGGGGCTTGTGCCGCCAGTGGGGAGGGGGGAGCGGGAGATGTGTCCTGCTCCGATCCCTGTGCCTGCCTCCCTGCCCGCGCGCGCGGGAGATGCAGGGGGGTTGCGCTGCCCCCGTGGGTGGTGGGGAAGGGAGGGGGGAGCGGGAGATGTGTCCCCTTCTGCTCCGGTCCCTGTGCCTGCCTCCCTGCCCGCACGGGAGATGCAGGGGGGTTGCGCTGCCCCCGTGGGGGGTGGGGAAGGGAGGGGGGAGCGGGAGATGTGCCCCCTTCTGCTCCGGTCCCTGTGTCTGCCTCCCTGCCCGCACGGGAGATGCAGGGGGGTTGCGCTGCCTTGTGGGGGGTGGGGAAGGGAGGGGGGAGCGGGAGATGTGCCCCCTTCTACTCCGATCCCTGTGCCTGCCTCCCTGCCCGCACGGGAGATGCAGGGGGGTTGCGCTGCCCCCGTGGGGGGTGGGGAAGGGAGGGGGGAGCGGGAGATGTGTCTCCCTTCTACTCCGATCCCTGTGCCTGCCTCCCTGCCCGCACGGGAGATGCAGGGGGGTTGCGCTGCCCCCGTGGGGGGTGGGGAAGGGAGGGGGGAGCGGGAGATGTGTCTCCCTTCTGCTCCGGTCCCTGAGCCTGCCTCACTGCCGATGCAGGGGGGTTGTGTCCCGGAGCAGTGGTGGCAGCAAGGTGGTGATGTGTGTATATAAATGTGTGTGTTTGTGTATGTGTGTGTGTGTGTGTGTGTGTGTGTGTGTGTGTGTGTGTGTGTGTGTGTGTGTGTGTGTGTGTGTGTGTGTGTGTGTGTGTGTGTGTGTGTGTATATATATGTGTGTGTATATATGTGTGTGTGTGTGTGTATATATATATGTGTGTGTGTGTGTGTCTGTGTGTGTGTGTGTGTGTGTGTGTATATTAGTGTGTCACCACAAGTACTCAGTCACCCACCCACCCACCCACTCACCCTCTCCCGCCCACCCACCCACCCACTCACCCTCTCCCGCCCACCCACCCACCCTCTCCCGCCCACCCACCCACCCACTCACCCTCTCCCGCCCACCCACCCACCCACCCACTCACCCTCTCCCGCCCACCCACCCACCCTCTCACCCTCTCCCGCCCACCCACCCACCCACCCACTCACCCTCTCCCACCCACCCACCCACTCACCCTCTCCCGCCCACCCACCCACTCACCCTCTCCCGACCACCCACCCACCCACTCTCTCCCGCCCACCCTCTCCCTCACTCATTTATATCTGGCTTTTTTTATTAGATTAGTAAGGAACTATGTACAGTAACAAGGACAAGTTGAAGTAAAGTATAAATGTAATACAATAAATAAACGGTTATGTCAAAAACAAATGTTATTAGTTCTTACTAGGAATTTTATTCCATTTCTTTTTTTAAAAGGTGGGACTGGGGCGAGTAGATTTTTGGGTGATTTGTCTAGATAGAGGTGTGTTTGTGTGTGTGTGTGTGTGTGTGTGTACACTGGAAGTCAGAATACTTCTGTCAGACCGCTTGTGTGTGTGTGTGTGTGTGTGTACACACACACACACACAAGCGGTCTGACAGAAGTATTCTCTGACTTCCAGTGTCTGCCGCTGCTACAGCGTAACTCCTCCCTACCGCCCTCCTGTCCCGCTCCTGTCCCATTCACATGGTCCTCTTCTCCCTCCGCCACCACTGCTGTCCTCTGCCGCTGCCAAGCTTTGCTGCAGGATGCCGTCCTTCTCTCTCTCCGCCGCCGGCTGCTGTCCTCTGCCGCTGCCGAGCTTCGCTGCAGGATGCCGTCCTTCTCTCCCTCCGCCGCCGGCTACTGTCCTCTGCCGCTGTCGAGCTTCGCTGCAGGATGCCGTCCTTCTCTCCCTCCGCTGCCGGCTGCTGACCTTCGCTATATATCCATACATACATATACATATATACATACAGTATATATAAAAAAATATATATATATGTTCTTCAGTATTTATTGATACCTTTTTTTTATTTGGACCAACAATTTGTGTCATGGGACAAGCTTTCAAGAGTTTTCCTCTTCCTCAGGTCAAGCAATACCATAAATATATACGCACATAAACATGCGCACACAGTGTATATGTTTGCGTGTGCGCATGTTTATGTGTGCGTGTGCGCATGTTTGTGTGCGTGTGCATATGTGTGCGTGTGCGCATGTATATGTGCGTGTACGCATGTATACGTGCGTGCATGTTTGTGTGTGTATATATGTGCGTTTGCGCATGTTTATGTGCGCATGTATACGTGTGTGCATGTTTATGTGTACGTGTGTGCATGTTTATGTGTGCGTGTGCGCATGTTTGTGTGCGTGTGCGCATGTATGTGTGTATGTGTGCGTGTGCGCATGTATACGTGTGTGCATGTATGTGTGCGTGTGCACGTGTATGTGTGCGCGTGCGCATGTATATGCGTGCGTGTGCATATATATCTATATCATACAAACACTCA
This sequence comes from Ascaphus truei, assembly GCF_040206685.1. Taxonomy (NCBI): domain Eukaryota; kingdom Metazoa; phylum Chordata; class Amphibia; order Anura; family Ascaphidae; genus Ascaphus; species Ascaphus truei. Next base: position 397,369,478 of record NC_134486.1, read on the forward strand.
CAAAGGGGGTAAGCGCGGCCCTCCTACCCCAGCCGCCAAAGCTCCCTTACCCCCCCCCCCCGCTCCCCCCCCCCGCCCGCTCCCTTACCCCCCCCCCGCCTGCTCCCTTACCCCCCCCCCGCCCGCTCCCTTACCCCCCCGGCCGCCAACTCCCCAGCCGCTGGGGGGCCAAGCAGCCTCGGATCTGCGCCAGTCCCACTCTCCACCACCTCTCACTCCCGTTGTGTGTGTGTGTGTGTGTGTGTGTGTGTGTGTAGGGACATTTTACTCCTGCCAACAATTTGTGCCTCACTTTCACCCCACCCTGCCCTTCACCCCCCCTACCCCTGCCCTTCACCACCCCTGCCCTTCACCCCCCTCTACCCCTGCCCTTCACCCCCCCTACTACCCCTGCTCTTCACTCCCCCTAACCCTGACCTTCACCCACCCCTACCCTTCACCCACCCCTACCCCTGCCCTTCACCCCCCCTACCCCTGCCCTTCACCCCCCCCCCACGCCTGCCCTTTGACTGACGCACGCACACACCCTGACTGACGCACTCACACACCCTGACTGACGCACGCACACACCCTGACTGACGCACGCACACACCCTGACTGACGCACGCACACACCCTGACTGACGCACGCACACACCCTGACTGACGCACGCACACACCCTGACTGACGCACGCACACACCCTGACTGACGCACGCACACACACCCTGACTGGCGTACGCACACAAACCCTGACTGGCGCACGCACACAAACCCTGACTGGCGCACGCACACAAACCCTGACAGCCACACGTACACACACTGACAGCCGCACGCACACACCCTGACTGACGCACGCACACACCCTGACTGACGCACGCACACACCCTGACTGACGCACGCACACACACTGACGCACGCACACACTGACTGACTGACGCACGCACACACACACACACACACACACTGACTGATTGACGCACTGACTGACACACACACATACATACTGACGCACGCACACAACCCCTCACAGCCGCATGCACACAACCCCTCACAGCCACACGCACACATACACAGACTGACGCGCGCACACACACACACACACACTGACTGCTGCACACACACCCACTGACTGCTGCACACACACACACACACACACACACACACTGACACACACACACACACACTGACACAAACAAACACACACACACTGACACACACACACACACACACACACACACACACTGACACACACACACACTGACTGACACACACACACACACTGACTGACGCACGCGCGCACACCCCCACACCCACGCGCGCACACACACAGACTGACGCGCGCGCGCACACACACAATGAATGGTACACACACACTGACACTGACACACACACACACTGACACTGACACTGACACACACACACACACACACTGACACACACACACACACACACACACACACACACACACACACACACTGACTGACACACACTGACTGACACACACACACACACACTGACTGACACACACACACTTACTGACGCGCGCGCGCGCACACCCCCACACCCACACACTGACTGAATGACTGACTGACTGCCGCACGCACACACTGACTGACTGAGGCACACACACATGCACACACTGACTGTGTGTGTGTGTGCGTCAGTCAGTCTGTGTGTGTGTTTGTGTTTCTGCGTCAGACTCACTGACGCGCGCGCACACACACTGACTGACTGACGCACACACAATGACTGACGCACACACACTGCATGAAGCTGTAAAGGAGGGAGGGGGGGAACTGGATTGATGTGAATGGGGGACAAACAGAGAGAGGGGGAGGGGTGAGGAGAGAGAGAGGAGCGGGAACATTACATCCCGGGCAACGCCGGGTCTCTCAGCTAGTATAAAATAAACGTAAAGAGAGGGTGCATACCATTCAATGATGGATACAAAAAAGGAACAACAGGACAGTCACTCTTATACTCCCAGAAAGTGAATATATATATCATTTACGTGAATCACTATCCGTATTTGAAGTGTGTGTGTATATAAATATATATATACATACAAATGAGCATACAGTAATATTTCCATTTGCTATTTGCCTTGCTATGGAGGGTTTTTGTCACTTTTTTACTCACATAACTTCACATATACATACATATATAATATATAATATATATAATATATATATATATATATATATATATATATATATATATATATATATATATATATATATATATATATATATATATATATATATATATGCGCAGTGGAAGTGTATTGTGTGTATTTACCTACACACTCACTCCACATTTCAGTAACATACATATACATCTAAATAATATTCACATATACACGTTTGCTATAAATGGAATTATTACAATTTTACATTATATACACGTGCAATGAATGGAATAAACACTGTAATAAGTTTGAAATCGCCTATCCGAGCTGCTATGCATGGCTGATCCCTTTTCTCCAGCTTCCTTGAATGTACTACTGTATGAGGAAGATCATGTGACCAGATGCTAGTGCACGTTTAGAGAGAGGGAGGGCAGTGCTGACAAAGGGGTGTGCCTGGGTTTGTGACAGGCCATGAAGGGGCAGTGCCTTAGCAAATGCTTGTTAAAATAGAATACAAGAAAATTGGTCTTTCAAAGTTGTTTTTTTTAAAACAGAAAATGCTAAAAGTATTATTTCTTACTACAGAACTGATTTATTAAAAAAAACACACATGCAGGATATAGACTGAACTGCAGCTTTAATTCAGAGTAATATCAATGCAAAAACAAAAAGAGAAACAGCGCAAAAAACCTCATAGTGTAGTAAATAAACAATATTGTATTAATAATACAGGTGAGTATTGCACGTACATCAAACGCCGCCATGAAGAGTTTACCGCGCTTGTATCCTGCGGCTAAGGGTCTCGATCCAATCGAGCAGAGGACTTGTAAAGATCACCCACGGAGCTTGCGGGAGGAGAATTGATCCCGGTGACCCACAACATATCATCCACGGCTGCAGAGCACAGAGTGGTAACTTGTCCCTAACATGTCTTGCTAATTATACAGTTCTTTGATGTACGTGCAATACTCACCTGTTTTATTAATACAATATTGTTTATTTACTACACTATGAGTTTTTTTGCGCTGTTTCTCTTTTGTTTTTTGCACTAGTTCGGTTTGTGGAGCCATACCACGAGCACAGCAGCATAATCTCTATCATATGTAACAGGTTTCAATTGTTTTTTTATATATCTATATTATATGCACCAATTGAGCACAATTATCACGATTATATGAGCGCAGATCACTTCTTTTTTCAGAGTAATATCAATACCTTGTTATATATATAAGTTAATATACTACAAACAGAAACATGGCCAGGAGGAGGGCCAGAGCCCACTTAACTGAACCTCCAGTCAGTCACGGGTTAATGCCTGGTTGTAACTGGTTCAGCTGCAACTATGGTTTAAGTAAATCATGTATAATTTTTCAAGCTATAGCACTACAGAAATAACAGCCTCTCCATCCCACAGCTAAACCCTGCAACAGATAGCTTCTGCTGGAGGCAGCACCACTATTTATACTCCTCTGCTTCTCCTCCTTCACCTACTGTATTATGATTCTGTTTTTTGAATTGCAGATTGTGGATTACGTTTTCAGGTTCAAATTATTAATCCAACCTGCAGATTGTCAGTGATAAAAAAAAAAGAAGATTTTTGAGACTGATCCACAGAAAACTGCAGCTCAAAGGAACTGGCCAATCCGCATCAGATTCAAATCCACAAAAAAAAAGATCCACCCATCTCTATTTATTGCTAATAATACATCTGCTGTTCCAGGAGCGAGGATCCTGAGCTGCGGCAGTGCTGTGTCCTCAAGATCACTGACGGAAAGGCTGGCAATGTGATTTGGTTGTTAATACAGTGTAATTTATGAAATCTGTGACATTGTGTCCCCAAAGATTTCTGTTTTGTCTTTATTTCATTCAAAGAGAGAGGCTCTATGATCCGCACATGTCCTCAGGTTAATGAACATTAGGATGACTTGTTGTTGTTCAGACTTGGAATTAGACTGTATTACCATAGAGATTTAAATATTTGCATTTCTGCAGATGACAGAAAGGTGAACAAGAGGATTGGTAAATAATGTCTGGAGGAGCCACTACATACAGTACTGTATGTTCAATAAGATTGAGTGTTAAGAAGACTAATACTATGCATTTTAGACATGGAAGCCTATGGGCAGTACAGTATACACAATGCAAGATGGGTTGTTGATGGAAGATCATCTGAATGTTTGTAACATTGAATCCACCATGTCTGCCCATCTACTCCTTAAATACCTCCCCTGGCTACCATCAAATTCTTTATCACCTACAAAGTTCTCCTCCCTTTAAAGGATCTACATTCCTCAGTCCCTCCTTACAGCTCAGCTGTGATTTATTGCTATGCCACTGCTCATCTCCTGCACTTTGCTTATACTGTAACTACAGCCCTTTCCTCTCTACTACGTGAAAACCTCTCTCTCACTGCCCCCCCCCCCCCCCTACCTGTGGAGTTCTTGTACCCTTAGTATATTCCAAACACCCTCTATTGCCATCTCCAAATCAAATAACACACCTTCTGATGAACCATGTTATTATACTTCTTTTATGAAAGAGAAATGAGAGAGAAACCATGAGAAACCCGGTAAATATGCTTATTTTAATCATTTGAATATACTTTGCATACCCAAATAAGCATATTTACCAGGTATGTTAGGTGTACTCACGTTTGGTCACAGGTCCATGTGTTGTTTAAAGGAGCGTTTTGGGAAGTATATTCCATCATTAAACAAAATTAAAATACTTGGCATATGCCTTGCAAATTGTGACTAGGCTGCAATTTATTGGCAAAACAGAAATGTATCTGTACAAAGTAATAAGATTATTTTATTTAGTATTTCAATAATATCTATTTAAACATTTTACAAATCTAAAATATGTAGTAGGTAAATGATTTGTCTTCTTACCTGCGAGGATGAATACTCCAACAAGGATAAGAAAGACTAGCAAGTAGAGACCGACCACGGCATACTTCAGAGCTGCTATAGAGCCAAGCTGACCACATCGTCTTGATGGTCTCCTCCCTCCTGCTGGACCTGCATATAAATAAAAGTTTGACTGAGCATATTTTCTCCTAATTTGCCATGCCTACACCGTAATCATGAATTACATTGGGTAACATTAATGCATTTCAAAGCACATATCCCACTAAATAAGGAAGCGCCCTTTTGGGGGTGTGGAATCTGAACTTTGATCTTTGTTTCAAACTCCCAGTTAAGCGTTTTAAGAAATCAGGGTTCGAGTCTCTGCAGGTAGACAAATGGGGCCTTTTGAGAGAGGCGAACATTACATCGCTGGCTCCTCGCCAGTTGTGTCATTTCGCTATCGCCGGTCTTTTTTCAGGTTTCTTTATTGTATTTATTTCTTTTTATGTTTTTTCTTGCCCATTGACTGCTAATGTATTAATCTGTGCCCCTTTAGGGTACAAATAAATACAGTGACAGGCAATGCATTTTTTGGCAAATGCTTGTTTGCAATTGATTGTTATTTTTTTCTATTTCTGTTTATTGTTTTTACTCAATTGTTTGGTATTTGGATGGCTTGTTTTTAGTACATTTTATGATTGGTTAGCGGTTTTATTTCTTGCATAGTTTTGTTAGTTAGGTGTTTATTTAATTGTATTCTAGTATTTTGGTATAACATAATTTGTATTCTTTTGCGGTTTTGGTGTTAGAATAATTTTATTGATGTGTAGTTGAGGCTTTGTAGTTCTTTTATTGTTGTGATGTATAGGTGCTTGTGTATTTCTTTAATTTTCATGTATTTTTCAGCTACATGTTTTTTGTATAGGTTGGCTATTGGCTGCTGCAGTGGCTTATCATGCCCATATTATATGGGTATGATGTACCACTGTGACAATCAATGGGTAGAGGGTGGGAGGTACTTGTGCCGGGGTGGGTGGTTAGGCCTCCCGGGTGGGTAGCAGGTGAAGGTGGGTTAACCCCTTAATTACTATAGCAGTTATTAACCGCTAAGGTGATTAAGGGTCTAGGGGCCATTAGATTGTATTTTTTATTATACTCTTGCTGACAACGGAGGACATGGACCTGAAGTATGGTGATGAGGATGAACTTCATGATGGCAGGGGTAAGTAGAAGTTTTATTTACTTTATTTATGCTGGCTAGCTAATGTTTGATTTTGAATGAGTAAATGATCTATAATCCATATCTTGATAATAGTAATTTTGCCCATAACTTAACTGTATGTGTTGTTGGGGGTAGAGAAGGTGGGTAGTAGGGTTGTTTTGTTTTTGAATGTTTATTGTGGGCACTGAGGATGGGCAAAGTTGGCATTTTGCTCTTGATGGGTGTTTACACCTACCGGATGGGTAGCGGGAGGGGTTAACCCTTCATTACCTTACCGGTATTAACCGCTAAGGTAATGAAGGAGTTAACTCCACCCATAATCCCCCCGCAAGGCCTAAACACCCACCAAGGGCCAAATACACCCTTCACCCACACCCACTACCCACAATAACAATGGCACCGGTAATTAAAAATGGTATGGTAGTTGCCTGTAAATGCATTTTTCATGCTGATTCATGCCGAGGGCCTCCAGTGCTGGTATTTATGTGTATCAGCTCCGGAGGCCCCCGGCATCAATCCGGTGCAGTAACAATACATTTTTTGTGTAAGTCCACTCTTTCGCCGCCGCCTCAGAACTTCCCAGCAGCTTCACGACATCTTTTTCTGGCTTGAGGAATTTGGGAGGAAATTGCCATTCTAGAGCTGCGAGAATTGCACGAGTTTAAAAAATGGCGATAAAGGGCTTATCGCGGCTCACCTTACAATGTGTTTTTGACGAGACCCAAAAATGGCGACTCAGCCCACTTATCGAGGCTTTCTGAATCGCTGTAGGCATTTATAGCCGATAACAGCTAAAAAGCCTTTGGGTTATAAGTGGGTAATGATGGCTACTAGAATAGGCACCTTAATATATTTTTGACTCACAACTAAACCTATGCAATAAAGCTAGAAAAATTCATTTGTTTTTTAATGAAATTAAAATAATACAGTGCTCACTAAATTAGGCAAATGAAAAAGGCCCCCCGACAAAATACAAATGTAGCATTATGACTCCCCTTATTTATTTATTTTTAAGAGAAAAGACAGGAAAAATAACACGAGCGTCAACGAGATACCATTTGTTTTAATAAAGCTAATTTAACATGTTTATTTATTTAGCATTAAATAACGCAGTAGCATTACCACAACTCTTCAGATAAACTGGAGTAAAATGCCTTCTACATCTGTAAGTATTATTTTTTTTTAATCAATTCTGTTGAGGTGTTTCTTTAAGTCCCAAAGGCAACTATAGAACATGAATGCTAGTTTATTGCATCTTTGAAATTACACTTGTACAACAAACAAGAGTGCCACTGAAAACCTAATTCATCCAGCACTAGTGTTTCTCTTAGTGTACCCAAGGAGGATAATAGATATTAATAAAGATATTTATATTTAAACACAGTTTGTGCCATACAGTATGTCATGCTACACTTGACATATTTGTTTTTAGTGATTTACCTTTTGTTGAATTGTAAAGGAGAGTTTTTATTGGCAAAAGATAATTTGTGTATATTTGTTCTGGGAAAGGCAGGATGTTTAAGGCTGAATCAGACCTTGTCCTTATGTTGATAAGGACAACATTGGTGGTGGAACATAGTCATGGACCACTAGGAAACTAGGGGATGTGGACAGGCAAGTGCCCTGCCTGTAGCCAAACGCCAAACCAAGTGTAAATGTAAGTTAACTCTTCCAGATGGCACGTACAGGTATTCTAGAACTACATCCACATACAAAGCTAAACCTGTTCAGGGTGGGAATACTGTATTGAAGAAAGGGTATGTTTCCTTCAGAGAGAAAGCGAGAATATCAACAGACACCTATTAGACACCCTCCTTTTCCCAGCAATCCACCAACCGCTCTACTTCCCCTTATAACAAAAGCTCAGGTGGCAAGAGTGACAGGTGACAGCGACATAGTCAGAAGAAGAAGAGCAGCTGAATGTGCTTATTGCTGCTGTTAGAAGCCGTTCTAAACCTGTGGAAAGTGCAAGAGGGAAAGCCATTACAAGAGAACTTTCTCACACTGAAAATCAGTGTGACTACTCTGCCCCTGTGGAGAATTAGCATTACCATTAAGGAAGAGGTGATTGAGATAGTGTACGGCTAAAGCAAGACTGCCAGTACCAATTTGTATGCTTGGGTAAAAAATGTTCTGTCTGGGATGTATTCTGCCCTGACCCAGACAACAAATGCATGGCTATATGCAACGTATGAAGCATAAAGTCAGCAAAGGCAGGAAACATGGTCATCTTGGAACGTCCTCTATGCTACAGTATGCCCAATGTATAGATGTCATCCACTTAATAGTCAACCAGACCAAAATATGGTATCAAGGGGTAGTCCAGGTACTGTAGTACTGGGATTTCAAATTACTTTTCATTGTCATCAGAATCCTCTACTAGAGCGACTCCCCACAGATTCTTTACCAGATTAAATATTTCCCGCCCATCCTGTTTATAATAATCTCCTTATAACGATGCATCTCTAGAGGTGACAAAGAGGAAGACTTGCTCCGGTCAATCTCACAAGCAGTTAGTTGTTAGGTCCAGTAGTTGAAAGCAATGTTTGTTTTACATATATCGCTATGTCACATTTATTTTAAAAAAAATTATTGAGTTTTCTGATCCTATATTTCTGATGACCCCCTGAAAAAAAACAGAACATGTGCTACAGAATTCTTATCTTTGTTTTCCTTTTAGTTTTGCTTATTCCCTGAAAATACCATGGAATGTCACACTACATAATTCTTATCTTGTGTATTTCCCCTTCCTAATATTCCTTACTGTTCTTTGGGTGTGGTGTGTTAGAGAAAGTATAATTACCATAGCTGTCCATCTGATGAGTGGGTGCACATGCTGTAAAGAGGGCTAGTGTGCGCACACTGCAACAAATATTCTATGGGTCTTATTAACTAAATAAATCAATGATTATCAAAGTCTTTTGTAACCAGTTATTTCAGTAGGCCTTTCCAATAAAAATTACATTTAATCTGAGGATCAAAATATTCAACAATCAAGGCTATGTGGCCTCTTCACTAAACTTCAATACATTCAGTGCATTTTAAATTTCAGTTAAAAAAAATGCAAGATCGTAATACTTGTTTTTTTTCTAAGTGTTATAGCGCTGTTCGTTTAAACTGCAGCCTGGAAGAGCTACAATGAGAGAGCTGCATCTCCATGCTGTTCTTACAGGCGATCGTGCAGTTTTAATGTTAATTTTAATAAAAGAGTACGGAAGCAGGGGGTCTCCGTAGCTGAGCCGCATTAATTTTAGCCTAGGGGACCCTCTGCTTCCCAAGTTACAGGCCCCGGTACGGAGTGCAAGTATCCCCCTGCGCGTTAAAATCGCCCGGTCATGTGACCGGGAGATTTAAACATTGCGTGGATAACGACACCCCATACTGGGGCCTGTAACTCAGGAAGCAGAGGATCCCGGACCTGGAATTAATGCGGTTCATTTCAGACTACCTGCTTCCGTACTCTATTATTAAAAAATATATATATATATATATATTAAAACATCATTACTGTAGCGGCTAGCCGCTAAGGTAATGAAGCTGCATTCATTTAATTTTCAATAGAGTATGGAATCAGGGGGTCTCCTGAGCTGAACCGCATTAATTTCAACCTTGGGGACGCCCCAATTCCCGAGTTACAGGCCCCAGTATTATAGTTGACTCATGGAGGCTATGTAGATAGCCTCCAGTAATAGTCCGTTGGTAAGGGGCATACAAAATGGAACATGAACAATTTTGCAGGGAACTCCCAAGACTGGTGGTGATGAATGCCAGAGGCACTCCACAGATATACTGCGTGGCAGTCTGTGACTTCATAAGATCACATCGCTCTATGAGCGGCGTTCAGGTCGCAGACTATATAATTAAGCCGCAGGAACGGGAGACACTCACCAGGTTACCGCTAAGGTAATGAAACTGGCTGCAATTTTATTTTTATTACACAGGATTGATACCGTTTACCCCCAAAGACCCATGGGGACCAGCAGAAAAAACAGGCCCCCCCCAGAGATTCAGGGCCCCCCCAGAGGTGCAGGACCCATGGGAACCCCAGGGACCCCCGGATCTCCGGCGGGTCCCCGACCGCCTCCAATATCAAACCTTTGCCGTAGAATCAAAAGCAACTCCTTTAATGCATATTGCAATTCCTTTAGCGCCAGCCTGTAGCTGCCGAGAAAAGATTACAAGTTTTTATAGTACTATATGCATATCGGAGTTCAGTGCAAAGCAGTTTCTGGCCAAAAATTTGATTTTGGGCATTTTTTGGCTTACCGCACGTTGTATTTTAGCCACAGTCTTATAGTACTATAAAAGCCACTTTAGTGCGATATTGCACGGTTATCGGAGCCTCGTGAATTGCAACACAGGCCATATCGCACTATAAGGGCATTTATAGTGCTAAAAGTCACTTATCGGAATCTAGTGAATAAGCCCCTATGGCTGTTATGGTAGCTTCAACCTTGAGAGGCTGCCTCTGAGCAGCCAAAATGTTAGTTTATGGATAAATAAAAGTTTTTTTCAAGAAACTCTATCCATCTTTTCAGTGGATTTTGTATGCGGATTTTCCTAGACTTCTGCAAGGAGCACCCATCGTATTTTCCTGGACTTCTGCAAGGAGCACCCACTGTGAGAGCACTGGCCGGATAAACATAGGAACTTTGGAAGAATTTTTGGAGTGCCTAAGATTTTTCTGTTTTGTTTCTGATGTTGTTTGAACATTTTCTACTAATTTAGGTTTCTTTGTATCCATTAAAAAAATATTTTAAACCAAAACCAAAATCAAAACAAATTGAATTTTAGCAAAACCAAATTGTTACAATTTTTTGGAATCAAAAAAACAATACATTTGCCCTCCCTTGTACTAAAATGAAAAAATATGTTGGCAATTTCCTTGTGCAGCTAAATATTATTTACAGTATTTACTTCTGATCTGTTGGTATTGAATCTATATGTTTTGGCCAATGAAGTCGTGGTACATTTAACATTACAGTGGAAATCACGTTGTTTGCACAAAAACATTTTGTTCTGCCAGAGCGTATTTACAAATTACACCCCAAGAATTGATAGTTTTTCAAAAACTGTTGAAAAGTTTATTTCAGCTTGGTTTATTTTATATCCATCGAAAAGGGCAATTGTGCAGTTTTGGGCCAAAATTCCCCTTTTACAGTAGATCAATTGGGAATTTCATCTGAAAACAGCCCTGGATGGGCCTTTAGAGGTAGGCCCTGAATTCAAAGCCCCATATTTACCGAAGCTGTTCCATAACACAATCCATGGGCTAGAATATATTTTGCAGCCCGTTCAAGTGCCTTATGGAGTATATCTGATTGGTAAATACAGGCCTAAATGTATTCACTTGTGTCGTCCTGTCACAATTAAATTCACCGCAAATATGTATTATTTGTTAACCAAAAAAAACACGAATGGACTGTAGCCAATTTGGCAATATTTGCAGAGAAACATATAATTTCTAGTCACAATTGCTTTTTTAAGAGATTCAAATGTTATGAAATCTGGTTGATAATATGCTAATAAATCCCATTAATATATATTGCAACACAGTTACAGGTGCGTCGACGAGTATTCTAAAACTTGCCTTAAACTTGCCTTGGAAAATCTGTTGCTATCACCAACAAGATTCAGGTACATGCTGGGTACATGCTGGGTACATGCTGGGTACATGCTGCAAACATTTCAGTGACATTTCTGCAGAGACTAATGGGCCATCGGATTAACACAGCAAGGGTCCCTGGCAGTCCCAATCATTTGAATGGGACTGCCAGGGACCCCCGCTGTTAATCCGATGGGCCATTAGTCTGTCTGCAGAAATGTTGCAGCATGGACCCAGCATGTACCCAGGATGTACCCAGCATGTACCCAGCATGTACCCAGCATGTACCCAGCATGTACCCAGCATGTACCTGGGTCTTGTTGGTGATTGCTCCAGATTTGTTTTAGAATACTCGTCAGCAGTACGGTACTTTTATTATAGAAATATGAGAGAGAGGGGAAAGGAAGTTGGCAAACTAAAATAGGAGATAGACTTTAAATGATTTTGCACCACATATTTGTGATAAAAAGACTTCAATCTGGGATGTAGCTGTAATACACTGCAAGCCATCGTTTTGACTAAGTTTCACTGAATAATGGCACTGAAATATGCATACAACAACTCATTTAAAAAATCAAAGATTTTTTGTTTTTCTTTTCTATGCACTTAGTTCTCAAACATGTATTATTATATAGCTTGGCTAGCATTTCAACCAATGTAAAACGTAAACCAAACACGCCACAAAAAGGAAACAGATGTTCATGTAACTCTCAATAGATTATGGTTTCAACTGTTTTGATTTTTCTTCTACAAGAAACCACATGTATTCAACTTTTCCAAAGTAAATTATATGAGAACACCTGCCCTGACAAAATCCAATAAAATACAAGTTTTACAAAGGTGTATTGAATCAAAACAAATGTATGGATTTGAACACAATAATTAAGTCTCTCAGTGTATTCATAATTCACGTCTGTTACGCATCTTACATATTTTAACAATACAAAAAAACATACTACGTCCTTGCCAGCTAACCTATAAATGAATTACCATAATATTATGCCAACCATTAGTCTCGCAGCGTGTCCACCACATAATCACATCAAGGGGATCCTATCCCCCCTTAAGTCCAGCCAAAGAAACCACAGCCATTTAAATATCACCCGTTTAGTTGTTGCTCCAATTCAATGTTACCTAGAAAATACCCTACTGATGAGGACTCCCCGCGCTGTAAATACAGATTGTAGTCATTTGTTCATGTAATGTCCCCTCTATCCTCTATTTTTGTTTTCAGTGTCTTCTTTTTTACCTCTTTATATCCTCTTATTATTAAATCTGTCTACCAGAAAACAAACCACAGTATCCATGTCCCATGTATGATTCTAATCCGGAGAGATGGCTGCATGGCGCCGAGATAGAAAGTCACGGTCAGAGGGCCCAGCAGACAGGTTGCCGTCAGCGGTGGAGACACATGGATCATGGAGCTGCAGGAGGAGGCACGGCTGCTGGCTCACGTGCTCGGTGGTGAGGCAGGGATGTCGGCCAATGGGATCGCCCAGCAGAGCGGCAGAGCGGAGAGGTATCAGCAGAGGTGGACGGTGGAAGTTAGAAACAAGGGAATCTTATCTTGTGGGATTTTGTGAACCACATTGGATTGGGTGTGTCTTTTGGGGTCTGCGGATTTTTCGAGTTGGTTTTGTGACAAGTAGGCGTTTAGGCATAGTTGGCTTGGTGGGCAGTTGCGAATTCCAGAATCCGTTGGTAGATTATTGTTTTCAGTGATCTGCCTGCAGATGGCAGATGGCATCGAGTTGGGGTGCTGGCGCAGATTTTGCGGTTTAGTGCGGATTTAGTAAGCAGTGCTTTTTCTGCGTGTATTGTGTGGTACGTGCTGATCTGGACGGGGACCGCGGATTTGGGGAATAGTGGTAGATTTGGCGTGATTTTGTGGTATAGTCAGAATTTAGAATGCAGTGCGGATTGTGGGTTCGTTATAGTGGTATGCTCGGTTTTTGGTCGGGAGAGCGGATTTTGGGGTATAGGGGAGGATTTGGTGTTGATTGCGCAAAGGAGTGAGAATTTTGGGTGATTGCGTAAAGATTTTGGTGGGAAGGTGCGAATTTGGATTGGGTCATGGATTTTGAGTGGATTTTGCAAGGATAAGGGAGTGGATTTTTCAGGCGGAGCTCTCACGGATGGTCATGGAGGCGGATTTTTGGTAGAATCCATATGGATTGGGTATAAAAGTGGATTCTGGGGAAAATCCACGTGGATTCGATACATCCATGGATTCAGTGGGAAAATCTGCACGGATAGATATTGGACCAAATCCGTTGATGGATTTTGCACCACGCACTGGATTATGTAGGAAACGGTGTTGGAAAACGTATTTTTTTGCTTTTACCCATTTTTAGTAGCAGGACGGGCTCCAGCGGCGGAGACCTGGAGAGGTCAGGACCGAAGAGTGCTGCGAGGACAGGACGCAGTATGAGAAGGAGCAGGGATGTGGCTGCACGCAGATATGCCACCCCAGCACTGAACATTGCAAGTAGCAGGCCAGAGCCTACGGCCACTCAGGGCAGAAGGGAGTAGTGGAGAAGGAATCGCAGCAGGGAACGATTAGAACTATGGTGGTCCCGGCCTCTGCTGAGGTTGAGCCCATCAGGACAGAAGAGGTGGGATGTGGGTGCAACATAAGATGCCCTGTTGGCGCAGAAAAGGATGCAGCTGGCCACAGAACAGTGGGCGGTTGGTAAGTCATGCCAGGACAGTACTGGGGGGGGGGGGGGGAGATAGAAAGTGTCAGGGTTAGTTTTAGGTCACTTACACAGGGGGTATAGACAGAAAATTGTATTTAAAACCAGAGACAGAACATGAAACAGACAGGGCTCAGTGCTACATCCAAAGACACTAATACACGGTACAGTGCCTAAATATATATATATATATATATATATATATATATATATATATATATATATATATATATATATATATATATATATATAGTCAGATAAGGCAGTTGGCACTCCAATAGGTGCTGGTAAGCCACAGGTGCACGTCCCATATAGAGAATGTAGTTATACGTTACCGTTCCAAGGATAGGTAAACAAGAGACAGCACTCAATGTTGAAAATCAAAGTGTATTAGTGAAAGCAAAAATACATCCAGAAACCCGGGTTTCTGGATGTATTTTTGCTTTCACTAATACACTTTGATTTTCAACATTGAGTGCTGTCTCTTGTTTACCTATCCTTGGAACGGTAACGTATAACTATATATATATATATATTGTGACAAACGGCTTACTCCGGGGCTCCGTCGTTTGTCCGGGACTGTTTAGAACACGGTCTTTTAGGGTAGGTTAAATGATGAGGCGTCACGTACTGTTCCTTTAAACAGGCTATGCCTGGTTTATTCAGTCCCAGGCACTGAGACTGCCACAGTGCATACAACATAAAACAGATCAAAACAAAAGCTGCTCACCTGAGCGATAACTTAACTTAGATATCCCTGACTCAGGGTTGGAAGTGGCTTTTCCACTCCCAACAACAAAACAAGGTACTTTTGCAGTCTTACACAAATGAACAGAAAGATTGAACCTGTTTGGGGAAGAGGCTTCTCCCCTCTGTAGTTCAGCAGCCTTCCAGCCTCCTGGCTCTTGTGGAGAGACCAGAGCAAACAGGAAATCAGTCTTTCATACCTGATTCTTAATTAGCATGACAGGTGACAGAAATCAGGCAGCAGACAAACTCTGGTCTGGATCTCTCATCCCTCAGTTCCAGCGCTTGCCAAACTGTGGGATGGAGTGTATGTATTATAAGGCTGCACTCCCAGGCCAAACAGGATAGAAACTGTCTAGTATCCTGGGAGCCCTATATACGGAATTTATTACCATCCCCTGGTTTCTGTCACATATCCTCCCCCCCAGCTCAGACCTCGAGGGATGAGCAACCATGGATATTAGGGAGTGCATCCTTGACAACCCGTCAGCATTGCCATGTTTGTGCCCTGACCTGTGTTCCACAGAAAATTTAAAGGGTTGTAGGCTTAGGAACCACCTGGTCACTCTAGCATTCTTTTCCCTGTTTTGACACATCCAGGTAAGGGGTGCATGATCTGTGACAAACCGGAATTTTCTCCCCAACAGATAGTATTTGAGCGTCTCTACAGCCCACTTTATTGCGAGACACTCTTTCTCTACTATGGAGTAATTTTTCTCCTGGGGATTTAGTTTCCTACTTAAATAAAGGATGGGGTGCTCCTCACCTTGAGACTCCTGGGAGAGTACCGCCCCCAGCCCTACCTGAGAGGCGTCGGTTTGGACTACGAACTCTTTGGAGAAGTCAGGTGTGACCAACACTGGTTGGGCACAGAGAGCTTCTTTCAGGCTTCTAAAGGCCTGTTCGGTTTCCGGGGACCACTTTACCATTAGCGGTCCTCTTGCTTTTGTGAGGTCAGTTAGTGGGGTTGCCTTAGTTGCAAAATTGGGAATAAACCTTCTATAGTACCCAATTAACCCCAAAAAGGTCCTTACTTGTTTTTTTGTAACTGGCCTTGGCCAATTTTGTATCGCCTCCACTTTGAGTGTTTGGGGTTTGAGTAAACCTCTGCCAATAGAATATCCCAGATACTTGGCCTCCTCCAGACCAATAGCGCATTTAGCGGGGTTAGCAGTTAGTCCAGCAGACCGGACTGCGTCAAGCACAGCTTGGACCTTTGGAAGGTGGGATTGCCAATCTTCACTATGGATTACCACATCATCCAGGTAGGCGGCAGCATACCGAGCATGTGGTTTTAAAATTTTATCCATCATTCTTTGGAATGTGGCGGGAGCTCCATGTAAGCCAAAAGGCAACACCTTATACTGAAAGAGGCCGTCTGGGGTTGAGAAGGCTGTCTTTTCTTTTGCCCTTTCTGTGAGGGGAACCTGCCAGTACCCTTTTGTTAGGTCTAGGGTTGTGAGATATCGGGCTTTGCCCAGTCTCTCTACAAGTTCATCTACCCTGGGCATAGGATAAGTATCAAATCTTGACACCGCGTTTAGTTTCCGGTAGTCATTACAAAACCTTGTTGTACCATCTGGCTTTGGGACTAAGACTATAGGGCTGTTCCACCCACTTTGGGATTCCTCAATTACACCTAGTTTTAGCATTTTTTTAACCTCTAAACTTATAGCCTTTCTTTTGGCCTCTGGGATTCGGTACGGTTTAAGGTTAACTCGGACCCCCGGTTCAGAGACTAGGTCATGTTCAATTACGCTAGTTCTACCTGGCCGTATAGAGAAGATTTCTTTGTTTCTTCTCACTAAATTCTGAACCTCTTGTTTCTGATGAACAGACAGGGTTTCAGCTATGCTAACCTCTGGGTCAGTTTCTTGATTCTCTGACGGACCTGGGGGTACTAGGGTTAACAAGACTTCTCTATCTTTCCAGGGCTTGAGTAGGTTTATATGGTAAATTTGCTCAGGTTTCCTCCTACCTGGCTGTCTTACCTTATAATTTACTTCTCCCACTCTTTCCAAGACCTCATATGGCCCATGCCATTTAGCAAGGAATTTACTCTCCACGGTGGGAACCAGAACTAGTACCCTATCACCTGGAGAAAAAATTCTGACCCTAGCACCCTTATTATATGTATTCCTCTGTGCTTCTTGAGCTTTCTCCATGTGTTCCCTCACTATGGGTAGGACTGCAGCAATGCGGTCCTGCATCTGGGCAACATGCTCTATTACACTTCTGTAAGGGGTAACCTCGTGTTCCCAAGTCTCTTTGGCTATATCCAGTAAGCCCCTTGGGTGTCGGCCATACAATAGTTCAAACGGGGAGAAGCCTGTGGATGATTGGGGAACTTCCCTAATGGCAAATAACAGGTACGGTAACAAACAATCCCAGTTTTTCCCATCTTTATCGACCGCCCGCCGTAACATGCTCTTTAAGGTTTTATTGAACCTTTCCACTAAACCATCTGTTTGTGGATGATAGACTGAGGTTCTGAGATGCTTGATTTTTAGGAGTTTACATAGCTCTTTCGTTACTTGGGACATAAATGGTGTTCCCTGGTCAGATAGAATCTCTTTAGGAATCCCGACCCGGGAAAACAGAACTACTAACTCTTTTGCTATGTTTTTAGCTGAGGTGCTACGTAGGGGAACTGCCTCCGGATATCGGGTGGCATAATCTAATATTACCAATATATGCTGATGTCCCCTAGCAGACTTTATTAGGGGTCCTACTAGATCCATAGCAATCCGGTCAAATGGTACCTCTATTATGGGAAGGGGTACCAATGGGCTGCGGTACGCCTTGAACGGGGCGGTGATCTGACATGCTGGGCATGAGGAACAATAATTCGTAATTTCTGCCAGAACCCCAGGCCAATAGAAGCTTCGGAGAACCTTTTCTTTTGTCTTTTCCACCCCTAGGTGTCCCCCCCAATGGATGACTATGTGCGAGGTGTAATACTACGTTACGGAATGTCTGTGGTACCAACAATTGTTTAGTTGTAACTGATTTCCTTTTATCAACCCGATATACTAGGTCGTTCTCTACCTCGAAGTAGGGGTAAGCAAGTGACCTATCTGGTTGGCCAGGAGTACTATTCTGGTCCCGTATATTTCCCCTTGCTACCGCTAATGTGGGGTCCTCCCACTGGGCCTTCTTAAAACTCCCAGGACTGACCTCTAGGTCAGCGAGGGTCTTATCCGGTTCTGGGGTGGTAAGTGTCTGCTCAACATCTTGATTTGGGGTATTCCCTACCAAAGTAGTGATGGGGAAGGGAATTTTACAGCACTCCTCCTTTTCCCCCTTCTTATTTGGGCCCTCGTCAACCTCCATTTCTGAAAAAGGGAAAGGATTTGTTTCTTCTAATACTTCGTTATGGTCCGCTATTGAACTCTGGGCGCTATTCTGAGCGGGGGACCACATTTTTAGAAAATGGGGAAAGTCGGTCCCTATTAACACATCATGTGCCAGTTTGGGTACAATACCCACCTTGAAATCTAAAGAACCAAACTCTGTTTCAAAAAAAACATCAACAGTGGAATATTCATGATTATCCCCATGTATACAACAAATTGCCACTCTTTGTGAACTGTTTCCCTGTTTCTTCTTAATGGGCAAGAGGTATTCGGACACTAGTGTGACCATGCTCCCAGAGTCAAGAAGTGCCCGAACCCTCTTACCATTAACCTTTACAAATGCCCACAGATGGTTATTCAAGGGGTCCTCTGGGCTAGGGCCCATACATTGGGACAACAGCGAATAAGGTTCCACGCTGTTGCATTGCATGGGCTCATAATTTAGTGGGCAGATTTTTGCGGTGTGGCCCCTCTCATGACAATTTACACATTTAGGTACATAGTCTGTGTCCCACTTAGAGCCTTTTCCCGGCTCCCCATGTTGGCTATTGCCCTTAGTGTGCGAACCACTGTTGCTTGTGCTGCGTGAAGGGGGTCGCCGCTCTTCAGCGCCCCTTAACCCCGGTACCCTTTTACCGTCTCTGGAAGAGTCCTGGAACCTCGGGTAGTGGGGTTGCTCCACGACTGTGGGTTGCGGGTGCTCTTCTGCTGCATTGTACCTTTCTACGAGGGCCACAAGCTCATCCGCATTGTGGGGGTCACTCCGACTGACCCAACGGCGTAAGGCAGAGGGAAGTTTCCTCAAGAACTGGTCCATGACCAACCGTTCCACGATGTGGCTGGCTGAGTTGATCTCGGGTTGTAGCCACTTCCGGGCGAGGTGGATGAGGTCATACATCTGGCTTCGGGTGGCTTTATCCATCGTGAAGGACCATGCGTGAAACCTTTGGGCGCGAACAGCCGTGGTTACGCCGAGGCGGGCGAGGATCTCGAACTTCAATTTTGCATAGACGTTAGCTTCGGCTGGCTCTAGATCAAAGTAAGCCTTCTGGGGTTCGCCGCTTAGGAAGGGTGCGATTAGACCAGCCCACTCAGCTTCTGGCCATCCCTCTCTCTGTGCCGTGCGTTCAAACGTGAGAAGATAGGCTTCCACATCATCCGAGGGTCCCATCTTCTGAAGGTAGTGGCTTGCCCTGGTCATTTTCGGAACTGGGGCTGCCGCTGCCAGTGGAAGGTTACTGATAGTCCCCCTCAGGATCTCGAGTTCCTGCTGTAAGCCCTGAGCGAACCGCTGTTGCTCCTCTCTCAGCAAGCGGTTTGTCTCTTGCTGGTTTGCATTCGCGTTTTGCAGGGCTTCATTCGTCTGTTGCTGGTTTGCATTCGCCTGTTGCTGGTTGGCATTCGCCTGTTGCTGGTTGGCATTAATCTCTTGCTGGGCTATTAGCAGCTGTTGCTGGGCTGCATTCGTCTGCTGCTGGTTTGCATTAGTTTCTTGCTGGGCTATTAACAGCTGTTGCTGGGTTTCATTCACGTCTTTCTGGGCAGCGACATTGCGTACCAGCGCACCCACCACGTCTTCCATCTTGTTTGCAGAGGATGAAAAAAACTTTTTTTTTTTTTTTTCTTTCAAAGTTCTTCAACCCGCAGACCCCCTAGTGCTCTGCCCGCATTCTCCACCATATGTGACAAACGGCTTACTCCGGGGCTCCGTCGTTTGTCCGGGACTGTTTAGAACACGGTCTTTTAGGGTAGGTTAAATGATGAGGCGTCACGTACTGTTCCTTTAAACAGGCTATGCCTGGTTTATTCAGTCCCAGGCACTGAGACTGCCACAGTGCATACAACATAAAACAGATCAAAACAAAAGCTGCTCACCTGAGCGATAACTTAACTTAGATATCCCTGACTCAGGGTTGGAAGTGGCTTTTCCACTCCCAACAACAAAACAAGGTACTTTTGCAGTCTTACACAAATGAACAGAAAGATTGAACCTGTTTGGGGAAGAGGCTTCTCCCCTCTGTAGTTCAGCAGCCTTCCAGCCTCCTGGCTCTTGTGGAGAGACCAGAGCAAACAGGAAATCAGTCTTTCATACCTGATTCCTAATTAGCATGACAGGTGACAGAAATCAGGCAGCAGACAAACTCTGGTCTGGATCTCTCATCCCTCAGTTCCAGCGCTTGCCAAATTGTGGGATGGAGTGTATGTATTATAAGGCTGCACTCCCAGGCCAAACAGGATAGAAACTGTCTAGTATCCTGGGAGCCCTATATACGGAATTTATTACCATCCCCTGGTTTCTGTCACAATATATATATATATATATATATATATATATGTATATATATGTATATATATATATATATATATATATATATATATATATATATATATATATATATACATATATATAAATATATATATATATATATATATATATATATAGTTATACGTTACCGTTCCAAGGATAGGTAAACAAGAGACAGCACTCAATGTTGAAAATCAAAGTGTATTAGTGAAAGCAAAAATACATCCAGGGTATATATATCTTTTGAATAAAATGGTCTTTTTGGCCAAATTGTTGTAAGCCCTGAACCCCTCCAAGGCAGACCACGTCTCAAGGGTCCTAACACTAAAATAGATTCTTAATAACCTGTACATTACCAGGAAGAATGATTTATAATAAATCTGTCAAAATTAGTTGCATAGTTCTAAGTCTGATTGAAGCTCTTACTAACCTGTAAAATACCAGGAAAAGCACTCTGCATTACATTTGTCGCAATCAAACTGGATGCAAGTTCCCATGGGTGGGGAAGGTGCAAAGGAGTGAGCTTTAACCATTTAAAAGTGGGAGAGGGTGAGCTTCAAACTAGGGAAAGAGGAGCCACCCTCCAAATCAGGTAGGACCAGCTGAACAAGAATATAATATTTAAATATATATTGCCATGCTCAGTAACACTCCTCTTTGACACTTATACGCATATATATATATGTTGTGGTTATTTTGGGGGTTCAATATGAGCTTATAGGTGTCCTGTATGTTTTGGTATAGACAGAAATGAAGGATTGGTGGGACAGCGAACCCATAGGAAAAAAGTTTGGAACTCATCGGATGTGCCAAAAATTAAAACATTTATTAATTTACATGATAAAAAACATGAAACAAAATACACAAAGGACAAGAAATCTCCTCCCATGCGTTTCGCACCAGACTGGCGCTTTCTCACAGAAACTTCTCAACTCCTTTAAAAAGGAGTTATGGCATTTTTTCAGGGCTGATGGTGTGCCTGGGGGAGTGGGGTCAGCAGTAGTTTATGGGGAACTTAGCTTTCTTGGAGCTCTTTCCACTGGTGGTAGCAGTGGAGCTATGGGGTCAGAGATGGCTAACAGGGAGGTCATCTTCTGGATGGACAACATGGGTGTGGAGGCGGCCGTGAATGGGCTTTCAGCGTCTTCTCTGGTGGTCCAGCTTCTGAGGTTGAAGGTCCTAAAGTGCCTGTATCATAATATATGGGTCAAGGCGAAACACCTGCTAGGTTTGGTTAACAAGATAGTGAATTCCCTTTCTCGTTTTCAGTTCACAGCATTCCGGGAGTTGGTCCCAAGAGTGGCTATGATGGGGAACCATGGTCACAGCAGCTGTGGCAGGAAGCAGTGCAGGAGTGATGGAGCTGGTGAGGGCTTGGGAAGGATGGTGGGCCTTGTTAAGTGCAGACGGGGAAAACAAAGGCCCGAGGGCCTAAGAAAAGAGGAAACCAGAGATTAAATGTTTGTGGTACAGAAACAGGAATTTGGAGTCTCAGCCCAATGATTGGAACATTTTTTGCAAGCATCTTCTTAAAGTTGAATGGAGACAGGGATTTCGGAATCCGCAGGCTGGTTGTGGGTTGGAAGAGGGGGGTCAAATCTAATGATGATAGGGCTCCTATTTCGACAGCAATGCTGGACAAAATTGTGGGGTAACACACAAAGTGTGTTTTTTGAATTCTGAAGCAGACCTTTTTGGCGTAGCTTTTGCCTGGCCTTCTTTGGGGCTAGTTTTGGCAAGTCACGCTAGAGAAGGCAGTAAGGCTAGTGGCAGATCACAAAGGCCAGTTTAAGGCTTGTTAAATTACCTTGCTGGTGGCTGGAGTAATGTTACTCTGGGAGGGAGACTCGGTATTGGCTCCCGGTGGGAGGTCTCAGACCACGGAAGTATTTTATTTGGGGAAGGCGGTACCATTCCAGGCTGCTGTGGCTTGAATGGTTGTGACCTTCCAGGTGGAATTTGTGAAAGGCGGTTCCATTCCAGACAAGGTTCAGTTGATGTGGTAGTGATCTTCTGATAGGGGCTCGGTGCAGTCAGTCTAAGGTACTAAATGGCTAGATGAGCATGAGCTGAGGGTATCCCTCAAGCTCTGGCAGATGCGGATGGAGCAATCTGGCTGGGTCGTTAGTTGGGTATAAATATGGAATATTTATCTGTTATTTTAAATAAAAGTTATGGCCGTTTCCCATTCCCTACACGAGGCGACTAACCCAGGACCAGTTCTAACTGTGGGTCTAGGAATCCCTCCCCTCCCACTCCCCTTGCACCTTTGTCACCCTTTGCAATACCACTCATTTTCTAAAAAATTAAATAATACATCAACATTTCTTAAGCGCCCTATTAAATTGGGATGAAAATAATATGTCAAAAAAGCGTAGGCTGGTACTTGCGGAAATTATTTGATATTGAGGTGAGCATGCTACAGGAAACCCACCTGCTACCCAAAGACCAAAAACTGTTATCTATTAAACATTTTCCGTGGATATTCCAAGCCTCATCAAGAAAAAAAAGTGGTGTAGCAATATTACTCCTTAAAAAAACTAAATTTCTAACCTGTTAAAGTAGATAGAGAGGGTTGTTTCGTAATGGGCATACTGTAGGACTCCTCAATCTTGTACACGTCCTCAATATTGTACAATCTAGTCAATGTCTACACCCCTAAAACATGTACAGTAGCCATGTAACCCCTGGATACCCTAGCACAATGTCCTTGTAGGAGCATGCAGTGCTAGGGTTAAACCCCAATCACATGACACAGTATGTGATCCTAATCCCCGGTATGTAACAGTGCTGCAGTTACAGGCAGGTGCCTGAAGAACCCTTGGCGCACATGCCAGGAGGGTGGGCGTACTCCAGTAGTACTGGCCAGTTTCTCAGGCTTAGGAGTGAGGCACACCCTTGGTATTAAAGTTGTCTCCCTTCCAAATGTAGCAGTTCTGTTCTGTTCTGGCTGGTGAGCTCTCTCTGGGTTCAGAGGGATGGTTCCTCTTGCCCCTAAGGCGGTGAAAAATATTAGACTTGTCTAGGGGCCTCAAGCTCAAGCTAGTCATGTTCTGAGATTATATAGTTTTGAATAAAACTCATGAAATTCTTCAGCTATTATGGCGACGCCATGTGTAATCTCCCCTTTTTTTCTTTTGATAGCATTGATTTGGGATCTTGCCTGAACTGCTCTTGGTTTGCTTGCCAATAGACAATCTGCCTTATTACCTTAAGGAATTAGGCCTAATTCTATTTTAAGGCCTTTACTGTGTCCTCTATTTGGATCTGCTTTAATTCAGTTCTGGCCGCTGTAAGAGTTTTATGTATTGTTTTAATAGGGTTATTTTTGTGTTCTTGTTCTAGCTGAGATATCTTATTCGTAAGAGCCATGGGCCACTTAGTAAGTATTCCTTAATTAGTAGTTTGCATTGTTTTGGATTTTTGAAAGTTGTGTAAGAGTGGGAGTGTTCCCCCGGGTTGGATCTGTCCACTCCTTGGACTTGGACCATATTAAAATCTCCTCCAATTATTAGGGGGTTTCGGATGAATCCTTTCATCTGGTCAATTGTCTCCTTTAGAAGTACAGCTTGGTTATCTTTTGGGGCGTAAATATTTATCATGGTGACTGCTACACCTGTTAGCAGGCCTTGTCGTATTATGTATCTCCCCTGATTTTTTTGGTCTCTAAGGGAATATCTTTTTGCTCTGTCATGAGGTATAGAATAGAATGTTGTAGGATATTTTTTTTTTATGCCTTTGGGGGATCGACCGAATCAAAATTAGTCTCCTGTAAGAACAACATATCACCTCCCAGCCTCTAAAATTCTGTCAAGGCCATTCTTCGTTTGAAATTTGAATTCAAACCTTTAACGTTTAATGTAATTAATTTTATTGATGTGGGGTTAGACATCGTGATTACCGTGATTCACTATATGTCCATAGATTAGTTGTTTTGGATTGGATGATCGGCACTCGAGTTGAGCTTCAGTCTGTCGCAAGGGGTGGGATGAGGGGAGGAGAGGGAAAAAAGGGGGAGAGAAGGAAACATACAATGGTAAACAATCCGTTCACATCATAGTTGGCAAACCTCAAGGGGGTCTGCATAGTGAACCAACCGTTCACATAGTTCTGGACAAGCCTCGAAGGGGTTTGCTCATTAAACATTAGCCAGCCCTGTATAATTGTAAATTTGTAATAATTGAACTTAATTAATCCAAATATTTCCCCATTATGTTGGACGGGTTGTGGACAGAGAGGATCCTTGTCCCATATCTGGCTGGACTGCCCTAGGATTCAGCCCCTATGGGAGAAGATATTTAAGTTTATTCTTGATACGACTGGGATCAAGGTACCAAGAGATCCATAGTTCCTACTCCTAAACAACCCATTACAAGGTATGAATACAAATGATTAAAAACTAATAATATACTGTATATTCTCAATGCTAACAGATGTCTAGTCGCTAGATGTTGGAGACAGACCAACCCTCCCACATATAGAAAGGTACAGTAAGGGAACAAATAACCCATGTCATGCTTATGGAACATCTAACGAGCTATCTTGAAGACTACTGTATGTGACTAGATTCCGGAAAGTATGGGATCCCCTTTTATTATAAGGATGTATATATTTCTATAAATAAGGATAAAAGTCAAGAGGTATGGTTGACGTGTTTAATATTCAAAAAGAACAATATATGTGGATCTAATATATAAGAAACAAATTCAATCTTTATTTTGTATGGAAGGGGAAAAAAAAAAAAGGAAAGTTATTTACATGGACAATGAAAATCTATACAAGAGACAACATACAGACATGAAAATAAGCCAGTCATACAGTGATATAATGTTGCAGACCACCACAAGCAGTGCAAGTATTAACAATTTGTGCTTGCACTGAGTTGTTGATCATCATAGACCCTTCTAGAACAAAAGGGATTAATTGGGGCTCTACAGGTCCCCCACGAATTGCATTCAAATCGAGATATTTGCAAAATCTGGTGATATCCCCTCCTCCCACATTCCCCCCTTCCTCCCCCCACCCCACTTTTTCTTTTTTGTGTTTATGGTGTTTCCATCTGATGCAATATTGTATGTCAATATTATTATAATATGTTTAAAGATATTTGATGTTAACCGTGAATACTGTAAAAATGGAAAACCTTCCGAAAATATCAATAAAGAGATTAAAAGAAATAAATGGTGGCCGTTAATTTCTCCCAGAAAGTGGCATGGTGTGTTTATTGGGAATGGGTGAGGGGGTCAAGCTCGAGGCATGAGTAAGGCTACGTCCATAGGACTGCAGCCGTGCTGAGGCGCGCAGAGGCTGAGGGTTTTCCCTGGCCTTAGTCCACGCGCCGTCCGGGGGCATGTCGGGGGGGGGGGGACCTGTGACGTCACGGAGCTGGTTCACCCTCATTGGGCGAACCGCTCACGTGACCGGCCCTGCGCTCCCTTGAGTGCTTGAATTTAAAATTCTCTTAAGACCTACGCTTCCGCACGCTTGCGGAAGCATGCGTGAGCCCCTGCTAAAGCCGCTCTCATTGCGGCTGCAGGGGCTCACTGGTAAGCGCCAGCGCGCCTCAGCACGGATGCCCGAAGCCTAAGGGATGAGCCAGTGGGAGCAGACACCATTGAAAACAAATTAGTCGTACGCAGATCTAATGCGTTATTGCACCAGCACATGCACCAGAAATATGCCGGATACATCTATATGTCCATATCTACTGTACTCTGTGTCTTCCTTTTATATTTCCACAATGGTCATTTTTTCATATACTGTTGGGTTTTTCTGCTGGTACACATTGTATATACAGTGCATAGCTGCACGTAAAAAAAAAAGATTGAATGGTTGTTGACTGCTAAAATGTAGAAATCCTTGAATCTACACTGAACATTTTTTTATGGCTGTATAAATTAAAGAGCAAAAAACATATTTAGTTTGTTAAAATATACTATGTGCAAATCCCTGCAGATACACTGAATTAAAATCTCACTCACTCTAGATCAACACTTTTCTGTCAAACATCTCTAAATGTGTATATAATTTGTTGGCTACGCACGC
This sequence comes from Ascaphus truei, assembly GCF_040206685.1. NCBI lineage: Eukaryota > Metazoa > Chordata > Amphibia > Anura > Ascaphidae > Ascaphus > Ascaphus truei. Next base: position 397,396,411 of record NC_134486.1, read on the forward strand.
AGGCTGTTTTAAAAAATAAATGTAAGTATAGTTGTTCGTTACAAAAACAAATTGCACTACACAAAAGCCAAACCGCGTTTTTGCCTGAAAGAGACATCCAGTGAAGAGTTGAGGGTTGTGCTAGATTAACTCAATTAGAAAAACTGATCCTGGTCTAACTAAATTACCTTTAACTGATGAGAAAAACAACCAAGACCCAAATACCATATGCTATCAACACCCTCCCTGTGAAAATTCTTTCACTATAAGACTTGTGCTGATTTTCTCCTGTGAAATATGCAGTTCCACTTACTAACTTTTTTTTTCTCAAAAAACAGCTAACATGTATCATTGTCATATCAGCTTTGTACTTTGCAGATATTTATATTTTAAAAAACATTTTTTCAGGAAATATATTTTTATTTTTCACTGATTTTCTCAAATATTATTTTAGAAATGGCTGAGTTATTTTTTACTCAGAGAGAAGACGTTATAACTTAAACATTTGCTGGATGTAATAACAAACAGATAAATCAAACCGCTGTCGCTAGATATGTCCTCATAATGTTACATGGGCAATTAAGCATGTGCATAGGAGATAATTCATAGTTGAGCAGAGTAGATCCCAAAAAAGGATCAAAAAGATTCCCCACAAATTTGCACTCAATGCTGGCACTAGTAATGCAGACAACAGTGGTCTACCAGTTCATATTACTGTAAGTTGGTCAAGTGACTCATTGGAATCAGAACTAAAGAACAAAATAATAAAATTTGATTACATCATATTAAATACAAACACAACCATAAGATAAAAAAGATATGTACAATATTAAAAATTCCCAGTAGTGTAGTGGATAATAGAGTACCCGTTAGTGATGGAATGTTTCTCCAGTGGGTGAAATAAACTCTATACTGACATCTAGGGCAATACTCAAATAGTTCCTGCTCAGTAATATTAATTCACAATGAATTCATGACTCTAAATGGGTATATTTATATCCTTAAAATATGCTGCAACATTATATATTGTGAAAAATCCTGACTCAAAATATTGTAGCAAACATAAATGCTGGATGTTAAAGACAATATGGGGCCTATGCACTAAAGGTTCCTAAAAAAAACCTCCTCAGCTCAGTGAGACACAGAGAAGGCATTGTAACCAGGCCTTGTGTCCAATCTGGGGCAAGGGGCTGGTTCCTGCTGGATCTGTACTTAAGGGGTTGTACTTCCTCAATTTAATGAGTTGCTTCTACCTTGAGAGAGGCTAGTCTACCCTTGATCAGTTGTGCAGGGCCCTGTCTACTGTGTGCCCTCCCTTAGGGGAGTGGTGGAAGACTGTTTCCCTTACTCTATCAAGGAGTAAGGGAAGAGCTGGGACTGCTCCAGGTGGCCTGTGGCTGGGAGTGAAGGCCCAGTGACCTCCTGAGGGTGAAGGCCCTAATCTCCAGTATCCAGTGGTTTCTGTGTATGCTGTGCAGTGTACAGTGAGAATAAGTGTTACAGTTGTTCATTATACCTCCTTGCCTGAGACTGAAATCTATCAGGGGGAGAGTGAAGAGTTCTCTTACAGGGATTTCACCCCTCATCCCTGGGGTCTGCCCGAGATGGAGGCGCTGTCACCGTGAGTACGATTCAGTTATACCCCAGAAGCCTGTTCTGACATCCCCTAACATCATGCGGGAGACTCAGGACAACTGTAAGCCAGCAGGTATGCACCACACCATGTAACAGTATAGTTTTCCCAGTACTAGACCCTATCTGCAATTGGGGAAACAGGTTTACACATACATAGGAGATACAGGCACCCCATAACGGGGCCTGTATCTCAGGAATCAGGGGGACACTGGACATCAAATCAACAAGGTTCTGCTCCGGAAACCCCCTTCTCATCTACACTAGTAGGAAAACTTAAATTAATATATGTAGTAAAAAACACATAAAACCATTATGGGGGAGTGCCCCCACATAAAACCATTATTTATTTTTTTGACACAGGAGTAATACCACAGGCTGGCGGGGGTCCCTGTGTGCGTCTGTGGGCCCCACATGCACCCCGGGGGGATTCCCATGGGTGTCTGGGGCCCATCCGGTTGGTCCCTGCTAGGCTTTCTGGAACTCGAGGTGATCCCTGTGGGTGTCTGTTGGTCCCCGGGTCATCCCAAATGGTGTCTGGGGGCCCTCGGTTGGTCCCTGCAGTGTCCGGGGGCCCCACAGGGGTCCCCAGGTGGTCTCTGCAGGTGTCTGGGGGTCCTCAGGTGGTCTCCGTGGGTGTCCAGGGGTCCTCTTGTGGTCACCTTTGGCATTCGTGGGTCCTCAGGTTGTCCCCGCTGGTCTGCGGTACCATTTTATATTTAAAAAAATAAAAACATGGCCTACATTTCAATAAATACACCTCCTCCCACCAAACACATACAGTAATGTGCAAAATAACTATTATCCAGATATGGATAACAGATTATTTGCCCATTATTAAACACAACATTAGCCAGCCAGCATAAATAAATAAAGTAAATAAAAACCATTCTACTTACCACTGCCAACATGAAGGGCGTCCTCGTACAGCATACTGCAGGGCCATGTCATCCCATGCCAGCAACAATACATAAAAAAATACAATCTAATGCCCCCTAACCCCTTAATCACCTTAGAGGTTAATAACCGCAATAGTAATTAAGGGGTTAACCCACCCTCCCCTGTCACCCACCTGGGAGGCCTAACCACCCACCCCAGGCCCACTATACCCACCCTCTACCCATTGATTGGCATAGTGGTACATCATATCCATATAATATGGGCATGATAAGCTACTATAGCAGTCAATGGTCACCCTAATACAAAAGCATGAATGGAGACGCGTCTGATTCCAGGTAAGTTTTCTTTTTGCAGCGGCCTCACGCGATCCCCCGGCATTAAATTAAATGCCTGGAGGAGAGCGCGGACCTCTGCAACCGCCCGCGCTCCCCCAGATAATTCTCCCGCCCCCCCCCCAGTTTGCGCATCGCTGTGCTAGAGCATATATCTCTCTAGTGAGTATGTCACATAAAGAAATACATTAGTTTTCAAATCGGATTAGTACACATTAGCCTGGACTAACAGCCAATCTACAGACTCTCTCAAATAGGTATATCATGAGTAGATACAGTAGGTCCGCTACTCTGCAGCCATAAGAACAGTTCAATGAAGCATAGAGATATATAAATGGATCCTGGTCTCTGCGGACCAAATCATGAAAGGAACAGTAACCCGATATACACGCCATAATGAAAGCTAAGTCAGGAGGATGTCTCCACTCCAAGATGACGTCACAGCCGTGACGCCCTACTTATTAATACGTGTAATAGGAACCTGCGGGTCACACGCAATATGCTTGTGAATCCGGGTCACAAGCAGTATACCTGTGAAGCAGGGTCACACGCAATATACTTGTGAAGCCCGGTCACACGCAATATACTTGTGAAGCCGGGTCAGACGCAATATACTTGTGAAACCGGGTCACATGCAACATACTTGTGAATCCGGGTCACACGCAATATTTGTGAAGCTGGATCACATGCAGTATACTGTACTTGTGAAGCCGAGTCACATGCAATATACTTGTGAAGCAGGATTACATGCAGTATACTTGTGAAGCAGAGTCACTGTATACAGTATACAGTACTTGAGAAGCAGGATCACACGCAATATACAGTACTTGTGAATCTGGGTCACACGCTGTATACTTGCAATATACAGTACTTATGAATTAGGATCACATGCAGTATGCTTTTGAAGTGCTTCTCTCTCCCCCAAAATGTTCCCCCTTTCTCTCCCCCTCTCTCCTTTATCCCTCCTATCACTCCCTCCTTCCCTTTCTCTCCCCCGTAACTGAAGTTAGCACTTACAGTAACAATGTGTTAGTTAATAACAGAGCTCTCTACAGATCTGGGCTTCTGTGCTCATACAGGGAGTCCTTGGTTATCCAATGGAATCCGTTCTGGAAGTAGCATTGGATAGTGAAACAGTTGTAAAGTGAGTCCTATGTTAATCAGTGGTGGTGAGCGTTAGATAGCGCATTCCGGCGTCAAAAAATGGCCCTTAGGGTTGCATTGTAAAGCGTTGGATATGCCATTCGTTGTAAAGTGAAACATTGGATAACGAGGACTACCTTTACCTTATTGCTAAATATAATAGGCCTGAATCTTATACAAGTTGTAGCTTGTAAATAAGACTAAAATAATTATTTAATATTTCTTACAAAGAAACGTGTACCCTGAAACAAGATCAACCGGGAAAGGCAATTAGATCTGAGAGCTGCTGTACACTGTTCGCATGAGAGTACAGTATAGTAAGTTCTGTTCTAGAGATGCCTAAGTTACTATTTCACAAGCTGCAAAGTGCACAGTTGGTGTTACACCCATAATAAAACAGGACAAAAAGAAAAGAAGGGAACTCGCACATGGGATGTAAATTATAATGTTTTTTTACTGAAGGTAAGCATTAAAAAACACCATACGCAGTGAATACCGACATGCAGATAAGTAGAAAAAGTGAGCTCAAAAAAACAAAACAGGACGCAGAATGAGTGCAATCCATATGCAAAGAATACTTAGCTCAGCTAATTACTTAGTTCCCCTACTCGGGGAAGCGTCAGTCAGAAATGCAGCCTGCATTGAAGGACGTTTTCTTATTGCCTCACCTGCTGAACTTGCTGAACTTTGGCTCCCCTGCTGGCATCTGGTAACGTTTTTGGGGTTCTCACACAGGCAACCCATTACAGGGAAGTACTGCGGTGGCCTAGAACCGCTGGGAATGGGCCAGAAGACGGGACTATTCCCAAAACGTTACCCCCCTTTATTTAATTTTGTATCATGTCCACCCCCACTCCCCTCCCTTTACCCATTTGTTTTTATTCTTCCTTCTCCCCTTTGCTGTTTCGTTCTTCGTTTTTACCTGGCTTGCCTACCCCAGTGTGACCCACTTTTTTTCTGGTTACCAGTACCAGTCTCCTTTTTTGCCATTTTTTGTGTATTCTTTGCATATGGCTTTCCCTCATTCTGAGTCCTGTTTGGGGTTTTGAGCTCACTTTATCTACTTATCTGTACGTCTGTACAGTATTCACTACGTATGGTGTTTTTAATGCTTACCTTAAGTAAAACACTTTATGATTTACATACTTTCTCTGTTTGCTTTTTTGAGTGTGCAGGTTACCTTCTTTGATTTTTGTCCATATATACAGTGGTTGACAAATCACCAAAAAATCTACTCGCCACACAAAAAAATCTACTCACCACCTAGTACCAAACGTGTGGTGCTTGGGCCAATAGGAGCTCGCCACGATGTTAAATCCACTCGCCCGGGGCGAGCAAATGTATAGGTTTGTCGAACACTGCATATATATATTGAGCGATTTCGGGGTCTCTTTGGGTTCGCTGCACCTTTACTATACCCTTCTGCTCATCTTGGGCATGCTGACTCTCACAAATGTATATTTCCACAATAAAACTGTACACACTCTGCACTTCTTTGTTTACTTACTACATCAATGAAATAAAGAATACTCTTTTCATGTGTATCCATTTTATCAATGTTTTGATCCAAAAATGTGACATCAAATGATAAATTGCAAATGCTTTCTTCTTAAGGATAAAACATTTATGCAGCTGGTAATTTGGCTTCCTCAGACAGGAACAGTGTAGAATCCAGGAAGACATGAGCACTCTTGCACTCTTATAAAAATAAGGGTTTCCCTAGAGATGAGATGGATTTCATTCATATTGCTATACTAAAGCACTGGTAGCAACCGTCACTTGGACAACTGGTGAACTGAAATGACATTGCTATACCAGTTAACAACACAGAATAAAAACTCAACACTGGCCTGTGACAAGAATGTATTTTTGTTTTAAAACAATACAATTATCACCATATCTCCCTTGGAAATAGCTGTGGGATATCTTTGAAACATTCAGGGATTTTGAAATAAAAGCAATGCATAGAAAACATTACCCATGTATTGTTGAATAGGCCGTTTGTGATGGTGTCGTATGGTACAGCTGTTTGGCACTAACTAATGAAATGTTATGCTTAGTGCTGCCCATAACCACAGTCCCCACTGGGTTTTGTACATGAATAATTCCTTTCCCGCAATAGTCATTTTATAAGTAAAAGAGACTGTTTATTCCACAGCATGTGGCCACCCTGTATCCACATAGAACTTTTGATGGTTAACACATTTTGGGCCATATTTCCTAAGTCACCTAGTGATGCCGGAAGACCACTTACAGCACTTTTCAGATGGTGTTTTATGGATTAGCACTGCTTTGTAAACACAACCCTGTGACAGGGTAGAATCCATGTCTGATAACTATGCAGGGAAAATCTATGTATAGCTGCTGAGTCCAGTGGGGAGCCTGAAGATTGGGATTCTGAATGGCCAAAGGGCCACAGAAATAATAATATAGGGACCAATTCTAAATGGAGTTTCAGCAAGAGCAGGCCAAGCATCTGCATGAGCAGGCCAAACATCTGCATGAGCAGGCCAAACATCTGCATGAGCAGGCCAAACATCTGCATGAGCAGGCCAAGCATCTGCATGAGCAGGCCAAGCATCTGCATGAGCAGGCCAAGCAACTGCATGAGCAGGCCAAGCATCTGCATGAGCAGGCCAAGCATCTGCATGAGCAGGCCAAGCAACTGCATGAGCAGGCCAAGCAACTGCATGAGCAGGCCAAGCAACTGCATGAGCAGGCCAAGCATCTGCATGAGTAGGCCAAGCATCTGCATGAGCAGGCCAAGCAACTGCATGAGCAGGCCAAGCATCTGCATGAGCAGGCCAAGCATCTGCATGAGCAGGCCAAGCAACTTTATGAGCAGGCCAAGCATCTGCATGAGCAGGCCAAACATCTGCATGAGCAGGCCAAGCATCTGCCTGAGCAGGCCAAACACCTGCATGAGCAGGCCAAGCATCTGCATGAGCAGGCCAAGCAACTGCATGAGCAGGCCAAGCATCTGCATGAGCAGGCCAAACATCTGCATGAGCAGGCCAAACATCTGCATGAGCAGGCCAAGCAACTGCATGAGCAGGCCAAACATCTGCATGAGCAGGCCAAGCAACTGCATGAGCAGGCCAAACATCTGCATGAGCAGGCCAAACATCTGCATGAGCAGGCCAAACATCTGCAAGAGCAGGCCAAGCATCTGCATGAGCAGGCCAAGCAACTGCATGAGCAGGCCAAACATCTGCATGAGCAGGCCAAACATCTGAATGAGCAGGCCAAACATCTGCATGAGCAGGCCATGCATCTGCATGAGCAGGCCAAGCATCTGCATGAGCAGGCCAATCATCTGCATGAGCAGGCCACGCATCTGCATGTGCAGGCCATGCATCTGCATAAGCAGGCCAAGCAAAATGAACTACTAATACACAAGCAGGCCAAGCAAAACAGACTACTACTGCAGCATTTGCAGCACTTGCAGTTTACTGGCTCCATCTCTGGAGGAGCCTCCTTCTCTTGTACCAGAGAAGCCCAGGAAAGTCTTCCTCTTTTCTGCCAAGATATTCTCCCGAAGACACAAAGCTCCAAAATCTCGGAGGAAGAGTTGCTATGACAAAAAAAAGGACTGGTTGGAAAAGTCTGCGACTCCAGGTAAGAATACGCATGTACATATGTAATAATTGGGAATGGCCAGAAGAAGGGAGATACAGAGCCTGGAGATTTACCTGGGCTATCATGATTTCTGTAAGAGTCAGGGGGAAGACCCGGTTATTGCTGAACAATATGAGAAGGTGGTTAAAATCAATGACAATGTATTGATGCCCAAGGTATTATGCTGTTTCCTCATTTTGAATTGTTGAAGGATATTCTGTATATGGTGAACAAGCATACACAAACAGGGGAGGTCACTAGGAAAATGTTGGTCCCTTCCGTGTTTGTTAAGGTTTTGTTCACCCTGGCTCATACTCTTGCTTGGGGTGGTCACCTCTGTAGAGACAAACCTATTGAACGCATTTTGTCATGATTCTTATGGCCAGAGGTGCATGGTGATATCACCAAATTAAGCAAGACATGTCCTGATTGACAGCTAGCAAGCCAGAAGGGATTAGATCCACCCCCTTGGTTCATCTACTCTTGGTCTATGTTCCCCTTGAGAGGATTGGGGTAGAAGTAAAGGGCGGTTAGGGATAAAGTCAGTTCAGACATTGATCTACCATCAAAAGACTGACAAATTGGTAGATAGGTTTAACCAACCTCTAAAGAGTATGTTGAGCAAATTTGCACACTCTGAAAAGAGAGCTTGAGAAGAACTTCTCCCCTTTCTGTTGCTTGCAGTGCAGGAAGTTCCCAGGGCCTTCACAGGGCTCTCCCCATTTAATCTCCTACAGTATATGGCCTCCAACCCCGATAGAGAAGGCTAAAAAAAAGTACCTTGTCTATTCGGTTGGGGGTGGGAAAGTATGGCCACTGACCAGTAAAATACTGTCGCTGCCCTGAAAGAAGTCCCAACCCCTCAGAAAAAAAACCATAGGTACATTCTATTTTGGGTTTAGCGAATAATTATCATCGCCTCATCCCAGGCTATTCAACAATTATAGCTCCCCAAACAGATCTCACTAGAAAGAGTGCCCCTGTCAAGTAGTATGGTCTAGGGAACGCCAGAGAGCCTTTGAGGAGCTGAAGATGTGTCTGTTGGAGGGTCCCGTCCTTAGGAGCCCAGATTTCAATAGGCCCTTTGTACTTCAGACTGATGCCTTTGATGTAGGAGTAGGGGCCGTTCTGTCCCAACAGTTTGAGGGAATAGAACACCCTATCCTTTTTCTGACCTGGAAGTTATTCTCGAGGAAGGTGAATTACTCAGTTATGGAAAAAGAATGCCTTGCTGTGAAATGGGCGATGGAGGTCTTGAGACACTACCTAGGGGGAGTACATTTTAACAAAACCTATAAGTTAACCTCTAAACTAAGTGTGTTCAAAAAACTAAAAGTGATAAGTGGTAACAAATAGAATATGCTAAATAATGTGTATCATAATGAAATCAATAAAACTAAGTGACTGGATAAATCACTATGAACTATAAAAGGGCAAAAAAAGCAAGAAAATATATAACAAAAATGTGAACCACAAAATGTCCAAAGTGTTCCAAATCAGGTGCTGCTTCTTTCGGAAGGCTCAACTGGATCTCCAAATTAGTGGAAAAATAAAAACAAAAAATGACAATCACCATAGTGTATTATTTAATGTAAAAAGTTAAAAACAGCATAAAAGACTCGTGGTAACAAACTCACAAACAGCTTTCAAAATAACGCATTGTGGAGTTCTAATAACTCAATACTGTGCTGTCCTCTGGATGGGGATCTCCCCACGCCTGTCACCATTTGTTTGGTGTGCTGAATCCTGTGTTGATTCTGGCGTCTGACGTCACCCGTAATCAAACCTCCAGGTGTAGTAGCAATCGTCTCAGTAGGAAGCAATGTCGCTATGCTGGTAATCCTCGCTCACAGGGCCACAGAAAAGGACAAATCAGCTTGTTGCATTAGCAGAGAGTTCCAGAGGGGGTCTTTCAGGAGTACAATGTGTACAAGTGGAAAGGAAACCCTATCCGTTTCATAAATACATGACTACTTCAAATGCTCTAAAATTCATTCAAATTGTACCTGGTACACAATAGTATACTGTAGATAGAGTGATACAGTATATACAACACAGAATATAATAACTTTGGTAGCCCTTATGCCCAAACACTACCCACAACAAAACAGAGAAAGGTAGAGATAATGGAAACAATGAACACACTTTTACTGTCATTATGATTTGAAGGTTACTGCATAAGACTACAATTATTGGAAAATCTCAGATAATATTATTGTGATATTCTATCGGCAAATATGATGTAGAAAAGGGAGATTTAAAAGATAAATGGGCAGCTATCAACATTACAACATTGTGTGCATTGGCTGAAGTTTCTAACCATAATCCCTCTTCACCATGAACTCATTCCAGATAAAAATGTAGTTGGATGGTTACACTTAGTGAAATTTAACGTTAGACTGCAACATACTGTATTGCTGGGTGTTCACAGGCTGAGCTACAATGGAAAACATCAAATCTGTCTTCAATATATATGTGAACTTTTCTAAAGTATTGAAATAAGCAGGGATTTTACAGATAAAGACTAAGGTTTTGCAAAAGTCAAGGCTACATTAATTTAGTGCACAAAAGATGGAGTAACAACCAGGGCCCCCCACAGATTTCAAGAGGCCCAGGACTAGAGTTACGACCGGTGCCCCCCCTCACCACGTGTCAGTGGTCTCGCAAGCCCATTTCACACCTCTCGAGCCCCCTCCTTTATTCCCCCCATCTTCCCATGTATTTTTCTACTCCCTGTCTCACTCTTACCCCCCTCTCATCCTAACTCACTCCACCCTCACCCTGCCCCATCAATTACCCCACTCTCACTCAAACCCGCTCCCTGAATCCCCCTCCTCACACATATCCCCCCCCCCCTTGTCCACACACACAATCCCCCCACAATAATTACCCCCCACAAAATATATACAGACCCCACCCAATACATTAAAGAACACCCTCCCAATACATACAACCCACAAAACCCCCAACCCACAAATATAGAAACCTAACCCCCCAAATATATACACACAAAAAAATACCCATCCCCAAATAAATACAAACTACAGACTTACCTACTTTGGGGATGGTCTCAGGCTTCTGGTGCACCTCACTCTCATGCTGGGGAGCACCGGCATCAGAGAGAGGCCCTGCATGGGACAGTGAGGGAGGCCCACAGCTGGGGAGAGTCGGGACCTGTCGGCCGGACAAATAAGTTGTATTTGACTTCTGGCCAGGCCCAACTTCTTTGCCCAGCTGGTCTTCTTGTTGCTGCCGGCTCTGACTCTCCCCACACTGACATTGTCCCACTTTGAGCCTCTGATGCCGGCCTCTCTCTGACATTGGCACATGCCGGAAGCTGGGCTTGGCATTCGACATACACTGGCATGAGAGAGAGGCCTGGCGTGTGCCGGCATCAGAGGTTCGGCATGGGACAGTGTTAGTGAGGGAGGCTGGCAGTTGGGGAGAGCCAGGACCCAGCAGCAACGAGAGGACCAACAGCTGGACTAAAGAAGTTGGGCCTTGCCAGAGGTCGGGCCCAACTTCCAATGCCTGGCTTTCCCCCCTGTCGACAGCCATGGTAACAACACTCCAAATTGTGGAGTACGTAGAAATGGTGTGTAGCAATGTTGTATATTACAGTATATGGACATTGTACTTAATACAACAATGAGCTTAGCGCTATTATTTGTAAGGCAACATACAATACCTGTACTTACTGTACATACTATGTATGTATTAACCTAACCCTTGCCTTTTTGTTGCCCTGGAGGATTGATCTTGGACCACCATGGTCTGTACAATGGATCTCATGTGGTGCAAACCTACCGAAATCTGTCACTGAATGGTGTTATGATTTGCATTACGTCACCTTAAGGCAACTATGTTTTCTATTATTTCCATTTGCATTTTTGGTATTAACGAGGACATTGTAATAAAGACTATCACAATGCTTAGTGAATGTGATGTTAAATCAGAAATAAATATTGTGGAAATAAGTATTGTCTGTCACTGAACAACCATTAGCGAATCTAGGAAATAGCATACACAATCGCAAAGCATCTTCTTCATGATGTATTTCTCATTTCATATTTACAGTATGAAATGATTATTCTTTTGAATCCCTCCGCTAACATTCCTTCTTTGTTTTGTGGATTTCCCTGAGAGAGTACAGGGGTAGTACCAATGCAATTATCTTACCCAGTATTTCCCGTCCTGTATTCTTTACTACTGCAGGATATGAAGGAGACTACAGTGCGTGGCTATAACAAGTATGTAAAATATAAAAAAAATTCAGGAAGTCTTTTTAAACAGTATGTTTAGTACGCCATGCAATGAGACTGGAGAAAGGCAATTTCACCTGCTAAAAAGGAAACGGTTATCTATTTATTTCAAAATCAGCTGTGGAATGGAGAAATTGGGTCGCTACCTATGTTTAAAAGACGGAGTACAATGAATACTCACATCAGATAAAGACACAAGATAGACATTGATCCATAGGCAGATTTAATTGTTACATAGTTACATAGTAGATTAGGTTGAAAAAAGACATGCCTATGCTAAATTTAGACAACAGATACTTTATCCTATATCTATACTTACTTTTATTGATCCAGAGGAAGGCAAACAAAAAACCCCAGTGTCATATCATCCAATGATATCTCATAAGGGGGAAAATAAATTCCTTCCTGACTCCAAGAATTAGCAATTGGATTACTCCCTGGATCAACATCTAATTGTTAGGTAAGAAGAATATACAGAGACAGTAGGAGGGCATTCTGGTAAGTGCGTCTGGAGGGGGCCAAGTTTTATGAATCATGTGTATAGTATTAGCCACGGTGCTACTCATATGCTTCTTTAAGCAAGTGTGTCTTAAGGTGGTATACAGGTGGGGAAAGGGGAAAGGGATGGGAACCTCTGCTCAGCTAATGGTAATTCTAAATAAGTAGGTGAGTAATGGTGCTGTGCTGAGAAATATACTAATAATATACAAAAGAAAAAAAAAAGCCTAGGCGGAGGCTGATCTAATTGCAATAGCTCTTGTCACGTCGAGCTCGGAGCATTACCTCACTTATATATGTAGCCCTGTGTAATTTTGGGGTTACATGTCTTTCTCCTCCTGTGCAATAATCCCTGTTAAAGGGCAGGTTGCCAGGAGTAATCATGGGGTAATCATGGGGTTTGCCCTCACTTCATATGCTGCGTATTATTTAGTGAAGGAAGTGACTTCAGGCTCTGTGTCCACTAACAGTGACACAGGGGTGGTGCCTACTGAAGCTATATAATATGCAGCACTTCCTTAATTTAGTATGTGTGCCTCACCATCTGAGTGAGGTGAGTCTATCCAGCAACCTGTCAGGGCTCTGGCAGTGTTTGTGGCCCTCCCTCTAGGGAGTGGTGTGGAAGACTATACCTCTTACTTCATTAGGGAGTAGGGCAAGAGTTAGACCTGCTTTCAGTGCCCTTGCCTGGGAGTGTAAGGTCAGGGACTTCCTTTGGGTTGGCAACCTGAGAATGAGTGGCTAGACAACCAAGCCACTATGATGGGCGGCTGCCCATGTCTGCTGTTAATAAAGGATGCCAAAGAAAGATATCGCTTCTGTCCTGTGTGTGGAGTCACTAAGGAAGAAGGTGCATATAGAAGTTCTCTTTCAGAGACTCCTCCCTGCTACGCTGGGGATCTGGAAGAGATGGAGGCGCTGTACCATGAGTGAGTATAACTCAACATTACCTCACAAGCCAGTCCTGATGCTATTCCCCTTAATACCATCAAGTGGGAGACTCAGGAGTCCTGTAAGCCAGCAGGTGCACCACACTATAGCCATGTGTAACCAGAGTAGTATTTCCCTAGAGGGTAGAGGGGCCAATCTGCGATTGGGGGGGGGGGGGGTAAACCCGTTACATTTTGGAGGCGCTGCTGAGATAGGCAACAGGACTGGATTTCAGCTAGGTGAACTGATGTAGGAACATGTATGCTTCAAGGAAAGTGCTGCGGAATGGAAGGGAGCTTAGGGGTAGACAGGGGTAGATTGTCTGCTCTCAAAGCACACCCTAAATGCCCCTGATTGGGGTGATATAGTTCTGGAGACAAGGCTATTGCTTGGGTCACCTGGAGGAGGGTAGTTGTTTGATGTCTAGGGGGTAGCCTGTTAACTTGGTCAGGAACTCCTGGTATGGGTCAACGCTATGTATAACTGACAATAGAAGACATGTTAAGTACAGAGGGACTGATCCTAGGTACTTCTAGCCAGTAACCAGATTGTACACCACAGAGCACTTACACTGGACTGATATCGTGTGCAGCATACAGAGAGAGAGTTTAACCTAGCCTGAGGTAGTGCATTACAACTGAGGCATATACACTTGAGATACATGTAGATGTTCACGCTGGCTTACTTTATTGCATCAGCATGGCGGCCGCCCAGCAGAGGAGCACCATGTGCGATTTCAGCAAAGAAGTAAAAATGGCGACTATATGTGATGTGGTCCCGCGCGGTGCGGAGAGCCCAAAATGGTTCTTCGCGCCAGAGATGAGAGGCACACGTGCTGTGTGGGCAGCGGAGGAAGCGTGTGCGGAGACGCCTTTACTGAGTAGGCTGTGGAGTGGCGGAAAGCTGTGGCTGCATCCTTTCCCTCCTGTTTGAATTCCCTGAGTGTTTCAGAACAGGAGATCAGTGAATACGTTGCAATTACATGTGAAATGTCGGATGATGTATCTGAGTATCAGTCGGTGATTACCGAGCAAGTTAAAACTGCGGTGAGTGTGGACTGCAAAGTAATCAAAGATGGCGGTTCCCGCCACCCTGGGAAACCGCGTGGGCAGAGCGCTGAGAGAAATTCTGCAGGGATTTGGCCGGGAATTGGCGCGAAAACTGAAGTCCCGCCCCCCTATACTGTGATAGGTTCAGAGCCGATTCTGAGTCATGATATGCCACTGTGGGACCCTCCTTTAATCTCCAGCAGAGGGAGGGGTCACTGCACCCACCAATGGAAAGCTGATTTGAGTAAAGGAGGAGCTTCCAATCCTTCAGTTGCGAAGAGCTGGCGAGCAAGAGAGACTGTTGTGTCGTGTGTCTCCCTTACACAGCGCAACTACTGACTGTGCCATGGTGGATTTTGCTATACACCCCTACCAACTTCCAGGAGGCTACCTGGTAGTGAAGACGGGTGATCGAGAAATTCTCCGGTGTCTATGCATGCAGTGTAGACTACCGGGCGGAGAAGCCAGTATGATGGCGAGATGCCCTCAATGCGGCATCCACTACTTGTGGGCCGTGGAGCCATTCGTACCTGGGCACACAGAGGCGGGAGGAACTACAGCCATGCTGACGGCCGTAGAACCGCCAAAGATCAAGACAGAGAAGAGAGATCCCGGGGAATGGGGATCGCTCCTGATGGTAGCGCCGAAGAAAGAGAACGTAGAGGCTTGTGACCGTAGCGGGAAACCGGAGCCTCAATGTCGGTCCCCTGCGGAGGTACCCTTACCCTCATCGGCATCATCATCGTCGGACAACGACCATGGGAGCAGTGCATCGGTGATGATGCGCCTACTGGCGGACCACTGCAGCAGTGCTGTGGAAGAAGAGCGGCTTACCTGTGATTTGGGCCCTCTACAGATCAACATCCCTCGCCAACAAGCGCTGGTGCGACTGGAGCAGCGGAAGAGTCCCACGGCCGTGGCGACTCCCCGTGCAGCAGAGGAACATCCGGAGACGGGACCGGAGGAAGAGGAGACCATTGCAAGCCGGCGGAGTGGTGAGGAACCTCCTTACTCCCCACTGGCTCCAATGGAGGCGGCCGTAGTGAAGGCCCCAAAAAAGGCCCAAGCGGAGCCGAGAAGCGTTGCGGGACATCCGGTGCCGGACGTCTAAATAGAAGAGGAAGTTCCGGGGTGGGACGACTCCACCCAAGATGGTGCCACCTCGTGAGAGGAAGACTTCCGGGGTTAGCAGCGGGACCGACAGGGAGCATCAGTCAGCGGCACTGAGCAGCAAATGTCTAGTACAGCCGGATGGAGAGAAATATCGATAGGCTATGAGAGGCCGTGGAGGAGAGCGGGTTGATGACTCTGCTACCCCCAAGGCCACGACAGGTTGTGGCATTGCCAAGCTGCTGATTTACCTGCCGAAGCGTAAGAACACTTCCCCATTCCCTTTGCCCAGTGCCAAGGCCAATGTCCCTGCCCCTATCCCTACCACGTCACCTTTGGGGTCACGTTCAAGCCAAGGGTGGTCTGGGGAGTCACGGGACACATCTGAGGAGCGGCCTGTGTTGGCCATGGACTGGGGGGACTGTAATCCTTCGGATGAGGGATCTGGGAAGGAGGTAATACCATATGTGAAACCACCTAAGATGAATCCTACTATCTACACCCACATTGTTAGAGGAGGCATTATGGGGCCTCTACACATTCTAGTATCACATCTGGGGTCTAGAAGGGGACTCAGAAGGGCATGAGACTGCCCTGGTGGTGCGAAACCAATTGCGGGATCATAGCACTAAGTGGTGGGTTCCGTTATATGAGGGTTACTCTGAATGGTTGGACCGCACTAGATTCATTCTGATGCAAGGAGATGTGATTGATCACTGGTGGCATGTGGGTATGTACTCGGCTGAGGAAGGCCAAGAGGAGATGGGATGAAATCCAAAAGTGGATAGTCACCCCTAAAGGGTCCTCTATTTTGTATGAAGTTATTGCCCCTGAAGAACTACTGTCCTGGGTACTGCGGGAAACAAGAGACTGGTGAGAGTAAGCAGGGCTGAGAGAGCCATAGTGGCTAGGTATAAGCAGTCTCATGGCTTTGAGTATCCATTTGTTCCTGAGCCTATAATGCAGGAAATTGAGGAGAACCGGAATACATGGTTAAGGGAAGCGGTGGAGGACTAACTTAAATTTAAATCTAGTCACTCTGAGTACCGAACTGAGGCTAGAGTATGTTATCTCATGCGTGTCTGGAGTGTAGGCAGGAACACTTACAAGCACAAGTTAGAATACAGACCAGAGAATGGGTCGCCCAGATCATATAGTGTCACCATTATTGATCACAACGGGCGAGAAGTTAAGAAACCTGATCCCAGGCACTATTATTGAGTGGATTCTCCGAGGGAGTAGTCCTAGTGATGGGAGGGTAAAATGAATATGCTTTGTATTACAGTAATGCACTTGTGTTGTATTTGTATTTTTGTATTAATGTGAATTTTGTATTGTTATGTTGCAGGTTGTCTGTTTGAAAGAAGACCCAGCAAATTTAGAGCCAAGTGGGGACCATTGGATCCACCAGAGGGAGATTGTAGCCCTGTGTAATTTTGGGGTTACATGTCTTTCTCCTCCTGTGCAATAATCCCTGTTAAAGGGCAGGTTTGCCAGGAGTAATCATGGGGTTTGCCCTCACTTCATATGCTGCGTATTATTTAGTGAAGGAAGTGACATCAGACTCTGTGTCCACTAACAGTGACACAGGGGTGGTGCCTACTGAAGCTATATAATATCCAGCACTTCCCGAATTTAGTGTGTGTGCCTCACCATCTGAGTGAGGTGAGTCTACCCACCAACCTGTCAGGGCTCTGGCAGTGTTTGTGGCCCTCCCTCTAGGGAGTGGTGTGGAAGACTATACCTCTTACTTCATTAGGGAGTAGGGCAAGAGTTAGACCTGCTTTCAGTGCCCTTGCCTGGGAGTGTAAGGTCAGGGACTTCCTTTGGGTTGGCAACCTGAGAATGAGTGGCTAGACAACCAAGCCACTATGATGGGCGGCTGCCCATGTCTGCTGTTAATAAAGGATGCCAAAGAAAGATATCGCTTCTGTCCTGTGTGGAGTCACTAAGGAAGAAGGTGCATATAGAGGTTCTCGTTCAGAGACTCCTCCCTGCTATGCTGGGGATCTGGAAGAGATGGAGGCGCTGTACCATGAGTGAGTATAACTCAACATTACCTCACAAACCAGTCCTGATGCTATTCCCCTTAATACCATCAAGCGGGAGACTTGTAAGCCAGCAGGTGCACCACACTATAGCCATGTGTAACCAGAGTAGTATTTCCCTAGAGCGGCCAATCTGCAATTTTGGGGCGGAAACCTGTTACATATATATATATAATTATATTAGTTAATGGCTGCGATTGTGGTTAGTGGTTTCTGAACACCACATAGATTTATATCAGATCTGCAGTGAGGAGCTCGATCTAGCAGGACACTACAGTATATAGAGCTTGCAACTGACTTACTATATCGGGTGCACCCAGAACCACTGCCTTATCATACAAGCAGTATGTGGTCTGGATGCACATTTGATTTCCTATCCTGATACTTACCTTGGATTTTTTAAGTGTTAATGCCTGCATCAACGAGGGTTTTTTGGTGTACGTGCTTAGTATAATCACCTTTATATAATTAGGGGTTATATTACCTACTAGCACACATTAAATCTGCAGCAACTGACTTATTCATTTCACGTATACAGCTATTGATTTGGAAGGGATACACCCCCTTTATCTTGGCAATTATCCTCCAGTACACTATTACAGAGGTATGATAGAGTGCCAATATACCTATATACACATTATTATAGGGTGATACAGGATTGTGTGCTACGTTTGGACATATGTTAACACTAACATCTACCATACTATATACCCAGGTGATTGCAGGTTTTGACTGGGTTATACAGTAATTTTATTCTCATTTATGTACATCCTTTTATTTTAACAAATATATTAATAAAGTATTTTTAACCATGACAATTTACCTACCACTACTATCTATTTTGAGTTACAGAGTGCTACCAGCTGTGTCTTAAGGTGGGTCTTAAAGGTGGATAGAGAGGGTGCTAGTCGGGTATTGAGGGGAAGGGCATTCCAGAGGTGTGGGGCAGTCAATGAGAATGGTTTAAGATGGGAGAGGGCTTAAGATACAAAGGGGGTAGAGAGAAGGCATCCTTGAGCAGAACGCAAGAGTCATGATGGTGCATAGCGAGAAATTAGGGCTGAGATGTAAGGAGGGGCAGAAGAGTGTAAAGCTTTAAAAGTGAGGAAGAGTCATTGAGTGCAAGATGCGGGATTTGATAGGAAGCCAGGAGATGAATTTCAGCAGGGGAGACGCTGAGACAGATTTAGGAAAGAGTAGAGTGATTCTGGCAGCAGTGGTAAGGATAGATTGTAGGGGAGACAGGGGAGAGGCAGGAAGGCCGGACAGCAGGAGGTTACAGTAATCGAGATGGGAGAGAATGAAAGCCTGAGTCAGAGTTTTAGCAGTCGAGCAACAGAGGAAAGGGCGTAGCTTACATTTATCTGTATTAAACCTCTTCTGCCATTTACCTGCCCAGGTTTCCAGTCTCTCTAAGTCCTTCTGGTAGAAATTACATCCTGCTCTGATTCTACTACCTTTCAAAATTTAGTGTCATCAGCAAAGATGGAGACTTTGCTCTCGATGCAAACCTCAAGGTCATTAATAAAAAAGTTAAAAAGCAGGGGTCCCAGTACTGATCCCTGAGGTACTCCACTCATGACCCTAGCCCAACCTGAAAAAGTTCCATTTATGACAACCCTCTGTTGTCTATCCTTCAACCGATTTTCAATCCAGTTGCTTTATTTGCTTTATTTTGTACACCACCCTCTTGTGTGGAACCGTATTAAAAGCTTTTGCAAAATCTAAGTAGGCCACATCAACTGCATTTGTCTTTTATTAGTATTAAAAGGATGAACTTTCTTTATTTCGTGTATGGAGGTTGCACTTAGTTTTTTAGTGTGCCTTTCTTTGGATCAATATCAATAAAAAAACATAACAATCCAAGTAAATATATTAAATGTGCCTTCTTAAGATTATATTTCTTTGTCATAAGAGATTATCTTGAGTCTCAGGCTAAAACTTGAACGAGTCCATTGACCATGATACTTATATAAAGTGATCTCCCAAGGGGGAGAGAAAACAGCAGTGCACTGTGTTCCAATGGAAGGAAATGGATGACGGAGGCTGGATCACTAAAAAAAATCCTTTCTTTATTGAAGCAATAGCAACATCAAACAAGCAGGAGTCTTGGAAGAAACCTCTAACATGTTTCACGCATCTGTGCGCTTTGGGAAATCACTTGCTGCATTCACCGCTGGCTGAGAGTACGCCGCATTCGGGTGTCCGGACACCCAAGGTTGTGAGTACTTCATGTTTATTCAATACCAGGACTGTTGAAGTTTACTTCTCATTTTGGTCTACCTTAAGGGGTCATGTTGTTAGCGGACAAGGGGGCCAAAGTTACCACTTACAGGGGACTTTAGACATCCCCAGCGCTTCAATATACAACACACCCTGTACTGTACATACTGTATGAGCAATATATAACCTAAAACTCACTCATCCTCAAAACAACTATACAAAACCGGACATACAACCAATGTGTTTTCCATTTTTCTATATATACAACTAATTTTTCTATATACATCCTATTATATGACTTATATTATTATGGATGCTTTTTTTGCATACTCTGGAGCCATGAATTAGGAAGCTTCAGTTTCCATTTTTTCTTGCATGATACTTATATACAGTATACAAGTATAACAAAACTGAAAAAGAGCAGTTGGTATTAAACCTTTAAATAAAAGGTGGAACTTAAAAAGATGCAGAATGTGACTCAATCGCATGCAAGGAATATTGTACCACAAGGACTAGTGCAGCATTAATGAATACTGCGTAATAGGCATATCTATGGACATGAATAACTAAAACGTTTTATTTTCTTTTACAAATTTAAAAATGACACATTTACTGCATTTTACTATCAATTTATTTTTTAACAAACGTGATCCCTGTAAATTCTGGTTTTGATTTTGAATGCTCAACTCAACAACCTGCTCATATCCATTGCAGGAACATTTCTGGGTGAATTCTAGAGCTGAGGAAAAGATGTTAGATGCTAATGTAGACAACTAATATCGAAGACCCTTCAGAAACTGGTGTGCCTTTTTTTCAGATGCTTAAGGATTTACACAATAGAGTATCTGGCAACTACAGTATCAGTTACAGTTAGTCCACTCCTATAAAACATTGTGATTCTACTATATTCACTGGAAAAATATTTGCTTTCCCCTTGGTTACAGATGGAACGTAAAGTATAGGGATGATGCAAACAAATCTGTTGTCTCGCATTTTTCTGCTTGTACAGCTGCAGCCTCCTGCATTTCACAAACGTGTGGGTGGGTCAGGGTACTTTAAGCCAATTCTTTTGTCTCCAAGGACCTGATTTAAGTGTTGTCAGAAAAATATTGCAGCTATCCCTATTATGAAATCCTGGTCTCATTTGTTTCTCCATCATAAAATTACCTGAGCAATATTAAAAAAAAAAAAAGTCCACAGCACATGCTAATAATTATAAGCACACTAATACAGTATAAAGTGCATCCAGACTAGTCTGCAAAAATTAGCATGCACGTGTAATCACCTTTTTTTTTAATGTCAGGTTTATTTAGGGACACAGACTAGAGTTTGGTACACAAAATAGAATATTTATTGTGTTTTCGGGCGGGGAAGAATTGTGAAGCTATCCATCCATTACTCAAAAAACCGCAGTGCCAAACCACAACAAAATTATGTTTGAAAAGTAAATATATATTGAGTCCAAAGGCAGCACGGGTCCTCCATGACTATATGTAAACATGAAGTGTGAGCACATTTTTCATAGATTGGTAACCTCGGTGGTAATCCCATATGGGACCAAAATGAACAAATGCAGTGGGATGTTTTAATAGGTTGAATCTTGGTGATTGGTGACAAACGAAACAAATCTGACATATTTTCCAAACAGTTTTTTAAAGTTAAAAAAAAAAGTCCATTGTTTTCAGTTATTACGAGGTAGAAAGAGGATTGTTTGATAAAGTCGTCAGATTTATTCAGGCTGCCTTCCAAGTGTATCACGTACAGTAGGTTAGAGAGCAAAAAAATAAATAAAAAAGGGGGCAGAAATAAGAAACCCCTTCTAAATTCAGGCTATAAAGTTTACAATCAACGCTTTACAGATTAAGTAAATAATTCTAACACATTTAACAAAATCCAACACAGCAACGCAAGGGCATTACTGTAAGCACCTTTTACCTCCTTCTCTACTCAAGACATGCCAACGGTATTATGTAGTATTTTGGCTTATCTATCTCAAACAATGATAGCAATAATTGTCCACTCACGGTTTCCTAACACTTTCTATGCTGTTTTCTTGACAGTTCCTTGTGGAGGTTTATGGTTTGTGGTTATCTGATCACAGAAATGTTATTGAAAATGTTCCATTTAAATTCACATGTAATAATTTGATGTGAATATGCTATTGAATGATCATTTTATTAATGTTATGAAATAATATGATATTTATTTTCCATCCAAATTCTTACAAATATTAACTGAGCTTAGCAGTAGTACTGTAGTTATCTAATATACTCCCACAATTTATGTAGTGATGTGTTAAAACATCCCTTGGTATTATACAATTTCTGGCAGTAATAATGGAAGCAAGTCTGGGTTATTGTAAGCGGCTATCACTCAGGTGGCATATATATTTGATCGGGTTCCTGAGGGTGGTAGACCCCAGATGATTGGAGGTACCAGCATTCTTCACCTTCCTTCATTCGAGGTGCTGGCTTTTTGTGGCCGATAAGGAGTCTCTTCTGGATGAAGGCCACAAAGTTGCTCTTGGTCTCCGGTTTCCTTTGTAGGTCGCAGCGGTGCGAAGTGAACCTAGAGATGGCATGTTCTCCATTGTTGGGGAGGCGCCTTCTTGGTGAACGGAATGGTAGCGAGTTCACCCAACTGCCCGGTCCGCCTTTGACGAGCTCCTTGAAACAAAATCCAACACAGCAACGCAAGGGCATTACTGTAAGCACCTTTTACCTCCTTCTCTGCTCAAGACATGCCAACGGTATTATGTAGTATTTTGGCTTATCTATCTCAAACAATGATAGCAATAATTGTCCACTCACGGTTTCCTAACACTTTCTATGCTGTTTTCTTGACAGTTCCTTGTGGGGGTTTATGGTTTGTGGTTATCTGATCACAGAAATGTTATTTAAAATGTTCCATTTGAATTCACATGTAATAATTTGATGTGAATATGCTATTGAATTATCATTATTTATTAATGTTATGAAATAATATGATATTTATTTTCCATCCAAATTCTTACAAATATTAACTGAGCTTAGCAGTAGTACTGTAGTTATCTAATATACTGCAGGTATCCAGGAAGGAGAGTTGGAGCACTACTATATAAAATAAATTGCTAGAGAGTGTGTCCCAAAAATTAGAGGTTTATTGGGTCAGAGCATGGCAAACAAGAAAAAATGAGCCCTCAGGCTCAGGGGGGGCCTGAGGGCTCATTTTTTCTTGTTTGCCATGCTCTGACCCAATAAACCTCTAATTTTTGGGACACACTCTCTAGCAATTTATTTTATATAGTAGTGCTCCAACTCTCCTTCCTGGATACCTGCCTTTGCTGTGGAGTACCGGATGCACACACCTATGAAGATTTAAATCCCTGGAGGACCACCTGCTACAAGTGAGTTAATCTACTCAATCTTGCACTTTATATTCCTATTCAATGTTTTGGCTGGACACTAGCTAGTGTGAGTATTTACTTATCTAAGGTGATACTCTTCCAGTTTATTGATACCTGGTGGAATTAGGTGTTTA
This sequence comes from Ascaphus truei, assembly GCF_040206685.1. Classification (NCBI taxonomy): domain Eukaryota; kingdom Metazoa; phylum Chordata; class Amphibia; order Anura; family Ascaphidae; genus Ascaphus; species Ascaphus truei. The sequence continues at coordinate 397,419,654 of NC_134486.1, forward strand.
TGTTATAGGTGGTCACCATCAATACGTGGGATACTTCGAGGATACAGCACATAGCAATTTAGAATTGAAGTTGCTGAGTCTATGTTTTAGAGCACCACACAGTCTGTTTTTTCTAATATACTGCCACAATTTCTGGCAGTAATAATGGAAGCAAGTCTGGGTTATTGTAAGCGGCTATCACTCAGGTGGCATATATATATATATATAGCTCAACCCCGTAATAGCGTGATCCGCTACAACGCAAATCCGCTTATAACGCGGTCTGAGTACGGGTCCCGATTTGAAAACCTCCATTTTGCCACGACTTACCGGCATCTAGATTTTTTATAGTTTTTTTTATAATTTTTAAGGTTTGTACCTCTACACCACAGGAACTGTGTGATGTCACAGACATCTAAAAATAAACTTAACATTTAACATTTACATGTACACTGTGCACTGTGGCAATGTGTTGTAGAGGATAAATATATTTATAGGGTATGTCTTGTCACACCAAGCCTATGGAGGTAAGAGGCAAGGCATTGGTATCAGTATGTAAAAAGGTCCTGAGTTCGATCCCTGCATGTGTATTATACAAAATGTATTAATGTTCAATTCCCACATGGTATGTGTGTGTGTGTGTGTGTGTGTGTGTGTGTGTGTGTGTGTGTGTGTGTGTGTGTGTGTGTGTGTGTGTGTGTGTGTGTGTGTGTGTGTGTGTGTGTGTGTGTGTGTGTGTGTGTGTGTGTGTGTGTGTGTGTGTGTGTGTGTGTGTGTGTGTGTGCCCGGTAGTCAATAAAGTATTCAATTGAATGTTTAAAAAAAAAAATGACACCGCGCACGAGAGCTGACAGCTGCAGAGAGAAGAGCACGTGGACACAGCCCTTGGAAGACCCTATGAAGAGAGGAGAGAGATCTAGATACCAGTGAAATTTTAACGTGGTCTCGGGATTGTGGACCCCAAGGACCGCGTTATAATGGGGTTCAGCTGTATATGACATATATATATACAGTACCATCACGTTTTAAGTTATGGTGGGTGAAAAAGGCAGCAAGAAACCTTCACTGTATTTGCATATAGCAAATAAAAATATCACTTGTGAGCGCATTCACATGTCTTAGGCAGGTCTGCAACCCTGCCTTTCACCATTATCCCCAGCATACAGTTCTTCCACTGCAGCAAGGGATTCTGGGAAATGACATGCAAATGAGCCCAAAATGTGTCACCTTTTGTCTGAAAAACCATTGTTACATGGAGCCCATTTAAGATAATGCTCGCTGTTAACACAGCTTTAAAGCACAGCATGGGAATCAGATGCAAAGCCAGAGGAACCATTCACAGACATGTTTCAACCTTAATGGGTATCATCAGTGTGAAGTTGGTTGTTCTGCTGGCTTTGCAATTTCAAGACTGTAGGGTTTACCATCACGTTTTAAGTTATGGTGGGTGAAAAAGTCAACAAGAAACCTCCACCGTATTGCATATAGCAAATAAAAAGATGTAGGCTGTATGCTGAGGATAATGGTGAAAGACAGGGTTGCAGACCTGCCTAAGACATGTGAATGTGCTCACAATGTGCATATAAATATATATATATATATATATATATATATATATATATATATATATATATATATATATATATATAGTCAATGAAAAAATAGTTTGCACTCACGGTTTCTCAAATGAAGGCAGATGCTCGTCCCATATAGAAACATGTACAGGGTAACCAGGGAAATCCAGGTAACAAAGAGACAGCACACCGCAATAATGAAGTAAATAAAGTGTATTAACAACACAGGGCAGCCAACGTTTCGGTCCTCAGAGTGGGACCTTCCTCAGCACTGCCCTCAGCAACTGTAAATATTCCTGTATAGTTGCTTTATGCTTTACTGTGGAGGGTTTATGTCACTTTTTTTACCCACCATAACCTTAATAATTGTGGTATATATATATATATAAATATATAAATCTTATTTATATATATACTAGCTTTTGTACCCAGCTTCGCCCGGGGAATGTAATATTGAATACATGTCCCCGCCCCCCCCCCCTCCCGCTGGCGGAACATCTCCCCGACGCCCCCTCCCCCCCCCCCGTTGGCGGCACATCTCCCCGCGCTGCTGTGGCATGTCCCCTCGCTGCCAAATCCGCAGCAGAATGTCCAGTGAAAGTTTTGTTGTGCTCCGTGGTGCCGTGTCTGAGATTTCGATGCTTCGGACATACAAACAAACAGACGGAATCTGAATTAGAATTATAGTATGTATACTACACACACACTTTTCCAGGGGAAGCAAGTCTCGTGTACATGAGTGTACTGTATATGAATCAAACACGCAGGGATATATATATTTCTGGGATAGAGAACCTGTTGGCAGCATTTATAGGGAACGTTTATGTGTAGAGATGAATATATACACATAGTGATAGCACTAAACAAATTATATTCAACATGTGGTTTGTTTTGCGGTATATTTATCAGGTGTATAAGGATATATATCTGAGAAGCCCCCACTCCTCTGTGTGGCAGACAGGAGCCATCTTGTGACAGACACACACGCCATCACCTCATAGCCACCAACCATCGCCTCACAGTAAACACCCTGATTTTGGTTTAAACATCACCCCCTGCATCTCCCCTTCCCCCCTCCCCGCATCTCATATCACCTCTCCCCCCTTGTATCTCAAATCGCCCCCCATGGATAGATCGATCTCTCTCCCTCCTGCTCTCTTCCCTCCCTCACTCTCTTTCTCCCTCCTCTCCCTCCTTCTCTCTCCTCTGCTTCTCCCTCCTATGTCTCTCCCTCCTAATCTCCCTTCTCTCTCCTCTCTCCCACACACACAGTGTCAAACACACACACACACACACACACACACACACACACACACACACACACACACACACACACACACACACACACACACACACACACACACACACACTGTCACACACACACACACCCACACACTGTCAAAGTCAGACACACAGTGTCACACACACACTGTCACACACACACACCCACACCCACACACCCACACTGTCACAGTCAGACACACAGTGTCACACACACACACACACACACACACACACACACACACACACACACACACACACACACACACACACACACACACACACACACACACACACACACACTGTCACACACACAGTGTCACACACACAGTGTCACACACACACACACACACACTGTCACACCCACACACCCACACCCACACACACACACTGTCAAAGTCAGACACACAGTGTCACACACACATTGTCACACACACACACCCACACCCACACACTGTCACAGTCAGACACACAGTATCACACACACAGTGTCACACACACACACACACACACACACACACACGCGCACACACACGCGCACACACACACACACACAATCACACACACACAATCACACACACAGTCTCACACACACACACACACACACACACACACACACACACACACACACACACACACACACACACACACACACACACACACACACACACACACACACACACACACACAGTGTCACACACACACACACACACACACACACAAACACACACAGTCACACACACACAGTCACACACACGCACACACATTTCACACACACTCACACACAGTCACACGCACACACACACACACACAGTCACACACTGTCACAGTTACACACGCACACACACACACTGTCACACACTGTCACACACTGTTACGCACTGTCACAGTCACACACACACACAGTCACACAGTCACACTGTCACAGACACACTGTCACACACACACACTTTGTCACACTGTCACAGACACAAAGTTTGCAGCAAGTAAAAGCAGCCTCTCTCCCTACCTCAGCTCACATGTAAGGAGAAGCAGCAGCCTCTCGCCCCCCCCCCCCTCCCATGCCCCCCAAGTGCCGGGCTGCTAGAGCAGCTCCGAGGAGGGAGGAGGAGAGCGGAGGGGGGAGAGCTAGGGACAGGGACACTGCTCCACAGAGTCCCAGATGAGAATCACTGCTCATGACATGCACAGCTCCGTCACAGGCAAGAGGACGCCCCCTCCCTTAGTAGCCACGCCCCCCGCCCCTCTGTTCCTGCACTAAGAGATTTGCTGGACATTAGAATGTTCATAACTTGGGAGGTGAGTGACATTGGAAGCTCAAAATAGTTGCGTTGACCTACAAATCTGCAGCAGAATGTACAGTGAAAGTTTCATGGTGCTACGTGGTGCCGTTTCTGAGGTTTCGAATATATATATATTTCTTGTTCTTGGTAGATACTTGAAATACAGTACATTTTCTAGGTGGGCTAATATGGAAAGTCTTGGGGGGTCTATGTACAATATCATAATTTTAAAAAAAATGTGCATCTATATTTTAGTGCTAAGAAGTAGTAAAAACCTTCACATATTGAGAAAAATAAGGTCAAAACATTGGCACACAAAAGCATCAAATTGACATAAAAAATGGAATTTGCGATGCTTAGGATATAGGCCCTTGAAATGTGATTGGACATCATGTTTGAACTTTAGGTGAGAATTAATTAAAAGTGCAATTTTATCCACAATTATATCAGAAACTAACCCTGTGCATGCCCCCCTCAGCGCTCAACAGGTTATAACTGTATATCATGTGAAACAGTCCCCAAGTGCTGTGTATTTTTTAATTTTCAAAATCAAATAATCATTATTTTTGTTCTATGGCTTGTGATGTAATTTTGCATCCTAACAACCTCTACTGCACCTGTATCATCATCACTTATTGCCAGGTTCTCATATGCACATTCACGACTTGAAATCCTGCAAGTAATCATGACTTCACTTCTAAAGAATGTTTCCATCATTTGCTTCCTCTATTTTTGAGGCAGGAATGATGTGAAGTTATTTACCCCACTTAAAAATGTGCCAGAAAGAATTAAATGCTCACGTAGGAAAACAGGAGGTTGGCTTTTTAAACACGTAGAAAATATATATTTTTTTATTTTTGTTCCCTCCCCCTCCTCTCTGCTTCTACATAACCCTCCTTCTTCCACTCTTGACTCCTCGTTCTCTGGTTAAAGTGTTGGCAGTCTCTACACTGCTTTTCTCTTCTCCCCCTGCCGCATGCCCTCTTGATCTCCTTTGCTCACACCTTATCAGAACTCTTGCTCCTGTATTATTGCCCACTCTCACCCATAAATTCAACTTCTCCCTGTCCGCTTGTCCTTTCCCCTTATCGTTAAAGCATGTGGTTGTCACACCAATGAAATTCTCAAAAACACCATAGACTCTACGTGCCTTACTAATTACCTGTATCCCTCCTGCCTTTTTACTCCAAACTGCAAAAAATCTTGTGTTCTCCCGTATGATCAACTTTTTAACTCCCATGCCCTCCTGGGCCCATTTCAATCTGGCTTTCATACAGTTCACTCAACAGATTGTCCTCACTAAAGTAGCCAATGATCTCCATGAAGCAAAATCCAAAGGTAATTTTACCCTACTTTTCCAACTAGGTCCTCTGCTATCTTTGATACCGTTAATCACTCTCTTCTTCTTCCCTTCGTGTGACATTTGAATCCTCCCATCCGTTCTTTATTCACATTTACGCCATGGCTAAAATTTGTTGCCTCTTCCTCGATAACATTGCCAAAATCCACCCTTTCATCTGTCAATCTACTGCTAAAACTGTTATGCATTCCCTTATCCTTTCCCGTCTGGGTTATTGTAATATTATGCTAACAGGCCTTGCAAAATTATGCTTTCTTCAAGAACAGTCCACACTCATCTCCTCCTTAAATCCCTCTTTTGGCTTCCCGTCAAGTTTTGGATAACCTACAAAGTTCTCCTCCTTACCGTCAAGGCTCCCCACTCATCTGCTCCTCCTTACATATCAACTTTTATTTCTCTTTATGTCCTTGCCCATCTCCTGCGCTATGCCTATAATTGTCTCCTTTCCCCCTCTTTCACCTCTTCTGCTCTCCCTCACCTTAAACCATTTCCCCAACTGCCCCTTACCTGTGGAACTCCCTCATACTTTATATTCATCAAGCACCTTCTCTCCCCATCTTTAAATAAAACCTTAAAACTCACCTCTTACATGAAGCATTTCAATAGCCTAGACTCATGGCTACTGTCCCACACCTACAGTTGCTTCTAACGGCCATCGTGGCCAAGCACTGTCATGTTCCACACTTATTCCCTCACCTGCTGTCTCTTTTAGTTTCCCAATATCACTTAGATTGTAAGCTTTATGGGGCAGGCATTTCCTTTTCTATTGTCTGATTTAGTTTTTTTGGCATGTATTGCATTATAATTTCCTATATTGTATTGTCTCTTTCATAAAGCACTGAGGGCGCTATCTAAATAAAGATAGAATAATAATAACTTTATTTATATAGGGCTTTTCTCCCAATGAGACTCAAAGCACTTCACGTTATAAAAAGGGAAAAATAAGAAAACATTAAGGTTATAAAAGAGACCAACACAAGGAAAGATGCAATACAGGATGGAATGGTATTGTAGCTATCAAATGCCGTACATGTTCATGAATTAAATGCCTGCGTAAACAGGTAGGTCTTGAGTCTGTTTATATAGATTTCCAAAGAGGAGGCCTCTCAAACTGTGTTCCAGAGAGTGGGAGCTGTGTGGCTAAAAGTTCGGGCCCCAAAAGAAGTCAAGGAGATTTTATGAACTATTAGGAGTCCATCTACAATTCGAAGCGAGCGAATGGGAATGAATGGAACTAAAAGCTCTTTCAGATAACTGGGACACTGCTCATGTACTGTAGGGCTTTGAATGTCAACAAGCCAATCTTGATATAAATGCGCCATTCGTCAGTGCAGAAAACTGAGAACATGTGTCATGTGGCAAGAATGGGGCTGGTTAGTTAATAAAGTGGCCGTAGCATTCTACACCAACTGCATGTGGCGTAGCTCTTTTTCCAGAAGACCCAGGTGCATTGCAGTAGTCGAGGCATGAGGACAAAAAGTCATGGACAAGCATAGTAAGATCCTCTTGGGAGATCAAGTGCTTAATCCTGGCTATGTACTTAAGGTTAAAGAATTAAGATTTTATCATGGCTGAAACTTGATGTTGCAGGGTCTAGTCAGTCAAGGAAAACACCAAGATTCCTTACATGGACAGAGTTTAGCAACAAGGAACCCCCCAGCTTACGGCCTGTTGGTCAACCTAGCTGCCGTCTTGTTGTCTTCAGACAGTGAGTATCCACCACAAGCACTTCTGTTTTATCAGGATTCAACCTCAATCAAAGTGCCCTAATAAACTCTAGGAGCTCAGAAAAACATCTTTTAATGACTAATAATGGATCATACGTACCCGATGCAAAGGACAAATAGAGTTGAGTGTCATCTGAATAGCAGTGATAACCCAGGATATGATGTCTGATTATGTCACCAAGTGACAGCATGTGCACTGCGAACAACATAGGAGATAGGATAGAACCATGTGGCACTTCACATGACAGGGATAATGGTGCAGAGGAGTATACTCCTGATGATACTCTCTGTAACCTGCCAGTGAGAAAAGATCTGAACCAGCCGAGAACTGTGCAACCCAGTCCACAGAAATCATTCAGGCACTCCATTATGATCCCATGGTACACAGTATCAAATGTTGCAGAGAGGTAAAGGAGTTCTAAGATCGAACAGTCACCTCTGTCTCTCATAATTTAGCACACAAACTGGAATGGGTCATAAATACAATGGGCTGATAGAAGGGTGTCCGGTTGGGTTGCCAGCACTTTCTTAATAACCTTCTCTAGGAAAGGAAGGTTTGATACAAGCCTGTGATTAGCCATGCAATACGGGTCTCATGAAGGCTTTTTTTAGAAGCAGCCTGATAATTGCTTCCTTCAGTGGTTTGGGAGAGACACCTGTCTGCAAAGAGCACCAGACTATTTGGGCATACACTCAGCCTATTATATGAACACAGCCTAAGAAAAGGCATGTTGGGACTTGGTCCAAATCACAGGTAATGAGACGCAACCCCTGGATTGTTTGCACAATGTCTTCTACATCCAGATGGTAAAAGCTAGTCCATAAAGCCAGAGAATGTGCATTTTCATGCCTGAAACACTGACACTAATAAGATAGCACAGTTAGACCCCAAACAAGATGGAGGTTACTTTATCAGAGAAGAAGAGAGCAAAATCATCACAACGGGACAGTGAAAAGGCTTCACCAGACTGCAGGAATGCTAGTTTGCAGAGCCTCTTCACAGTGTGGAATAGTTGAGCTGGTCTATTCCCTGCTGCCATGATCACATGGGACAGGAACACTGACTTCTTTCAAGTAATTGTGGACTGGTATTTCATGATGTGGTCAATCACTTTCAGCTTATCCTCAACCAAGCGAGACCTCCATCAGCACCGTTAAAACCTGCTTCCCTTCTTTTTGAATTCCCTAATTACTTCTGTCAAATCAAGGGATGTGGTAGTGTGAGGTGAGGTGTCGTACGCGACCAGGAGTGATAGAATTCATTACGGCCCCCACATTTTTATTGTAGTAACGGATAAGAGCACGGGGATCCACGCTAGTAGTCAATATGTCAGAGAAATCCAGGTTTGCATCAGGTCCTAGGGAGACACACCTCTCAATAGTTGATACCTGGTCAACTGAATGGGAGAGGACCTATTCGGGTTTGGAGCTGTAATTGAGAACAAAATGGAGTGGTGGTATGACCAGACAACTGGCTCTATTCTTAGGTCGAAGATTTCCAGTCCAGTCTGTAAAACAAGATCAAGTGTGTATCCACTTCTATGGGTAGCAGTGCGAACAGGTTGTGTGAATCCCAGAGCATTCATTATGTGGAGGAGGTCTTGACAAAATTGAGAGAGGTCATCATTGACTTAGGCATTAAAATCACCCAAGATAAGCAATTTGGGGGGATCCAGGACTACGCCAGCAATGAGGTCTGCAATTTCCTACAGAAACACCTTCCCATCTCCAGAGGGACGGTAGATGAGAAAGACTCTAAACCCCACACTGCTAGCACGCCGGGCAGCAATTTACTTAAATGATTGAGTATGCCCCACTGGGAGGGCACTAAGTTTAAAAGTTGTTATAAAACATATTGCAACACCTCGTCCCTTACGCAACTGTCTAGAGCAGTGAATGACAGAATCGTTTGTTGGGACAGCAGCTCCTAAAATGGGGGCTGCGTTTTCATCTAGCCAAGTCTCTGTGATAGATGTTAGGTCTGATGATTCAATAAAGTCAGCTATTACAGCTGTATTGTTCCAAATAGATCTGGATACATACATACAGATACATACATCCATCTCAATTATACATAGTTTGCTTATAAAGATAGCATTTTATCAATAACATAATAATACTGTATATGTTTCATCACATCTCCTGAGGCCCAATAATTCCCAATGTAAGGATGTGCATATACAGCAGCGGCAGCTCTTATTCGAGCAAATGCCGCTGGCTGTATGAGGCTGGGAAGCGGGTAGCCGCGGCGCGTGGCGGCGCACTGTGACGTCACAGTCACATGCGCGCCCGGCTTCCCCGTCTTCCCCGGCTTCCCCAGGCTTCCCCGACACCCCTGGAGATGAAATTAAGGTAAGCGGGGGTGCGGGGAAGCAGAGGGGCATGACAGAAGCCGGGTTCGGGGTCCAGAAGGGGGGGTAATTGCGCGCGATGTGGAGGGGGGGTGTGTGGGGGAAACGCGGCAGCGCGCATTTTTTACTGGCGGCAGCTGGGGTAGATCCCGGCATGCCGCCGGCATTTACTTTAATAAAGTATGTCGCTACTGTATATATATAAAGGTTCCGCGCTGTTGCATCACATAGGCAGCGCCATATTGTCCCTGTTTTGCCAGCAAGGTCACTGCGTACAAGTTGGGCTGCGCATGCGCGAGAGAAGCGCGCGAAGGGTAACCAATCTGTAGAGACATGGAGGAACTCTGAACTCTGAACTCCGAACTGTGAGAGGGTCAGCTGAGGCTGAGGACCAATCGGATGCGAGACTTTGTATAGAGGAACCGGATGCGTGTGGGCGGTGGGTCAGAGCAGAGAGGGAGGTGGAGGAGGAGGTTGGCGGAACCTCGTGTGCGAGAGCGGAGGGTCAGTGACCCGTCCGCTTAGGTAAGGGTATTTCCCCGGCCCGAGGAGTCTTCCCCCTGCCACAGTAGGCTGCTGCTTTTGTAAGGACGCCCATAGTTGTCAGGGACGTTTCCCTTTAGTGAGGTTTATCTGCGGAGCTGCGGAGCTGCGGCCGCCATCTTGGATTAAACAACTGACGGTGCTGCAGAAGGGAGAGACGGCGCAAGGCTGGACTAGCCCCAGGACCAGGTGTGGAGTGTCACGGTCATCGTAGTGACCGGAAGGTATCATTATCTACAAGTGCACCTACCCCGGGCACCAGGCGCTGATCCCGCCTCCCAGTAACTAATTGGGTTTACTGAGTGAATCCATATGGTACCATAATTTACCGGTTATACGATATACTCCTTGGGAGAGTGGCAGAGCCACCTATGTACAGAACATTACCCCTAATAAGGTGTGGCCGAGCCACGGTGTGTGTGTGTAATGTTATACGATGAGTCTGCCGATCATTTGTTATTCATGTGTGATATATAAAAGGTTGCTGTTGCATACTGCTGTTGTTATGTTCTTGCTCAGGGTATAATCTCTATACTGGGGATCCTGGGTAAGTGGAGGCGCTGCACCGCAAGTGATAAAGGTATATGACCCCAGGCTCCCAATTAGCGGAGGCTCAGAGCTCCTGAAGCCACAGGTACATGCACCACCGTAGTCCCTTAGTATAGGCGTTAACAAAAAGGGCTACATTTGGAGGCGCTGCTGAGATCTTAGACCTGGGGTGCCCCCACATTTTTTTTGTCTCTATTGTGCAACCAACCCACATCATGTCGGTGCCCTCGGCGCTCGAGGTGCGCAAGTGGGCCCAACGGCGCGGGATTCCCTTGAACCGTGTTTTCGCGCTGGGCCATGTCCCCGCCATGATCTCGTTAGGCACAGTGACCGAGCAGGTCCGAAAGCTTCCTCTCCTGGACAATGCCCAAGTACAAGACCATTTTTATGACCGCGACCAGACCTGGCGCCGGATCTTGTATGCCACTGAACAAGATATATGCCCCGAGGCTTTGCCCCGTATACTGCTGCTGCCCGAGGCCCCGGGGGTGCGCTGTCCCATAGTCCAGGTGGACACCCCTGCGCCCCTTGCCACTTCCACCCCCCGGAGAGAGTATACCCCCACCGCTGGCGCCGCGACGGGAGGCCCCGACCACTCCCCTGACCGTGGCCTGCACCCTCACTGGCCCGCAGCCCTGAGCCTAGGCTCCTCCTCTACCCCGTCCGGCCTGCGGGCTAGCCTCAACTGACTTAGCCTATCAAGATTGGACGCTTACCCCGCTGTCGGGGATAGCTTACCGGGAGACACCTCTTTGCCCGCCTTAGCTGCCGTTATCCACAATACCACCCAGTCGCTCCAGTACAGGAAGTTAAAGGCCTTCTCCGGGGAGAAACCCACGCCCCAAGGGGAAGTAGGGATAGAGGACTGGCTGGATCATACCGAACAGGTACTACCTGAATGGACCTGCACGGACGCGGTCCGTAGACAGCGCATCGTCGAGTGCTTACGGCCCCCCGCGTCCCACATGGTGCACTACTACCGAGACGACAACCCGGAAGCTGATGCGGCAGACCTCATCTACTGCCTAACCAAGGCGTATGGAGCTCCGGTGGACATATATACTTTGATGTCGAAATTTCATGCGTTAGCCCAGAAGGAAGGGGAGATGGTATCCGATTTTCTCAGGCGACTACACCTGGATCTCTGGAATATGGTCAGGAAAGGCGTGTTGCCACGGAAAGAAGCCAACGGAATACGTACCACTCAGTTGCTGAGGGGCCTCCTACCCCTACACCCCGTGTCGGTGCGGGTCAGTAGCTGCATAACGCCCGGGCAAGCCCTGTCGTTTCACGACTTAATGGATCGGGTCCAAGCGCACGAGATGGTGTTGTTAGGGCGTGACTTAGCCACCGGGAAGAAGCCACCGCCCGGGGGTAAAGAAGCCAAGAAAGTGGACCCAAAGCCCGACGTGCCCGAACCTGGGGATCCCGATCCCGAGGATGTCCCCACCCCAGTGACACCCAGACCTCGTCCCCCGACTGGGCGAAGTCCCCCAACCAGGAGAGACGAGGCTTACCTCAGCCAAATGCAGTGTTACGCATGCGGAAAGATGGGACATTTACGGGCCCACTGCCCCACCTCGCGGAGGACGTCGTCCCGATCGGCGCAATCAATGCCGTGCCGGCCCCTGGAGGATGAAAAGGTGTTGCCATCCTCTCCGAGCCCCCGAATTGGCCCCGCCTCCATTATTCGAGTGGTTATTGAGGGCATCTACGCCGCCGCATTATTGGATACGGGATCTCAAGTGACCATCGTGTATCGGCCCTTCTACGACCAACACCTACACCAACTACCGTTGCTATCTGCGGATGCCTTGCGACTACGGGGACTGAGTCATGAAGATTACCCCATAGACGGAGTAGTAAAGGTGCAGTTAGATATTCTCCAGCTGAATACTGGTAAACATCACCCCATGGAAGTGGAGGCCTTAGTGTGCCCCGAGCCGCAGGACCACCCCAGCGCCCCAATCATCTTGGGGACCAACGCTGACATTGTGCGCGCGGTATTCCGCCAGTTTTTGCAGGAAGCAGGAGAAGCCCCACTGCTGGCCCTAGCGGCCTGTCCCGCCCTCCAAGAGGTCTGCGGTAAAATTGCGACCGAAGAAGAGTATGGCGTCCTTTACAGCCAAGAATGGGGGCTGACCCAAATTCCCCCGTGGGAAGGACGAATGATGGTCGCCGCTTGCCATTACCCCCGACGACGGTTAGAGGATCAACTCTTCACCGTGGAGAGCGTGGCCCAAGACGAACAACGGTTGGGCTACAAAGTACTGGCCTCTGTTAAGAAATGGCCCGGGAAGATTCCGGATCGCACCTGGGTGTACGTGCAGAATATATCCCCGTACCCCATGACTATTGACAGGCGGCAGACGCTGGGAAGGATCTACCCCGTGACTCCCGAAGAGGAGGTTCCGACGAGACAATCAAGGTGTTCATCTACTATCGTTGATTCAGTATTGGAATTTGACTTCGGCGACTCACCACTTCCGGATGAATGGAGGGAGAGACTGCAGAACGAGCTTCACGACCGAAGAAATGTGTTCTCCACCAGTGATATGGACGTGGGGTGCAGTCGCAGTGCCCACCATACCATCCGAATGAGCGACGCTACCCCCTTCCGGGAGCGCTCCCGGCGGCTTGCCCCCAGGGATGTTGAGGAAGTGAGGAGATTACTCGCCGAGATGGAAACGGCTGGCATCGTGCAGGAATCTCAGAGCCCTTACGCCTCACCCATCGTGGTAGTCCGCAAGAAGAATGGGACGGTCCGTCTATGTGTGGATTACAGAACTCTGAATACCCGTACTATCCCCGACCAGTATACACTGCCCCGAATCGAGGACCTCCTGAACGCTTTGACGGGAAGCAAATGGTTCAGTGTGCTCGACCTCCGGTCCGGATACTACCAGGTGCCCATGGGCCAGGAAGATCAAGAAAAAACGGCCTTCATCTGTCCATTAGGGTTTTACCAATTTACCCGCATGCCTCAAGGGATCTGCGGTGCCCCGGCACGTTCCAGAGACTAATGGAAAAAACCCTCGGAGACCTTAACCCGCGAGAGTGCTTAGTGTATCTGGGCGATATTATCGTGTTTGGGCGGACTCTAGAGGAGCACTCCGAGAGGCTGATGAAGGTGCTGGATAGGCTTCAAGGGGAGGGTCTCAAACTGTCCCTGGACAAATGCAAGTTCTGTCGATCCTCTGTGACGTATGTGGGTCATATTGTGTCGGCTGATGGAGTATCCACCGACCCAGGGAAGATAGAGGCGGTGGTGAATTGGCCTAAGCCTCTCAATGTCCAAGAATTGCGGTCCTTCTTGGGATTTTGTGGCTACTATCGACGGTTCGTTGAGAGCTATTCCAGCAAGGCCAAGCGGCTGAATGATCTTCTAAAAGTATACCCGGGAGAAATCGGGAGGAAAAGCATCACGGCACAGACGCCCTTTGGGGAGACCTGGACTCCAGAATGTGAACAGGCCTTCAAGAACTTAAAGGCCAGCCTCACTCAGGCTCCCGTCTTGGCCTATGCGGACCCATAACGAGAATATGTCCTACATGTCGATGCTAGCCTTAGCGGATTAGGAGCGGTCTTGCATCAGAAGTATGAGACCGGGTTACGTCCGGTGGCCTATGCGAGCCGAAGCTTGACCCCTAGCGAACAGAATTACCCGGTCCACAAACTGGAATTTTTGGCGCTAAAATGGGCTGTAGTGGATAAGCTGCATGACTACCTATATGGGGTGCAGTTCGAAGTACGTACGGACAACAATCCCATGACCTATATAAACACGTCTGCCAAATTAGACGCCACGGGACACCGTTGGTTAGCTGCTCTAGCCAACTACAGGTTCAACCTTAAATACAAACCCGGACCCACCAACATAGGTGCCGACGCCCTGTCTCGTCGACCGGGCCTTCAGTCCACCCCTGATGAGGAAGTTTGGGAAGAGATACCGGGTCCAGGGATTCGTGCCCTCTGCTCCGTAGCTGCGGTAGTCGACGACCACGTAGCATTCTCGGAATTGCGGATTGTTGACTCGTTGGGATGTAATTCGCGGGCTATTCCCCTGGCCTATCAAGGTCGAGAAGGGATGAACATCACTGAAGATAATATCATCTCGTGGAGGGACCTAGTGCATTATCAAACACAAGACCCCATAGTGGAGTTAGCCCGTCAAGCGGTACAACAAGATAACCCTTCTATACTGAAGCGAGCCCCCGGAGACTTGGTGAAACTCCTGCTAAATGAGTTTGGGAAGTTTGAAATGGACAATTGTTTGTTATATCGGGTGATATCCTATCATAACCATCCCGATCGGCGTCAGTTGTTTTTGCCGGAACGTTTGAGAACCCTAGTCCTCAGGGCCCTTCACGATGACCATGGTCACCTGGGCATTGACAAGACGTTTGGGCTACTACAGGATAGGTTCTATTGGCCGAGAATGAGGGAGTCCGTGGAGCAACATTGTCGGAGGTGTAATCGCTGTTTACAACGAAAGACACTGCCCACCAGGGCGGCTCCTATGGCACACTTGAAAAGCTCGGGTCCAATGGATTTGGTGTGTATGGATTTTCTCTGTATCGAGCCCGACAGTCGGGGAGTTAGTAATGTTCTTGTGATCACTGACCACTACACTAGGTACGCCCAAGCGTTCCCTACGAAAGACCAGAAGGCCGTAACGGTGGCCCGAGTACTATGGGAGAAATATTTCATTCACTATGGATTACCAAATCGTCTTCACTCCGATCAGGGCAGGGACTTTGAGAGTACACTGATACGGGAGTTGCTCACTCTACTGAACATTGCCAAGTCGCGTACTACCCCGTACCACCCCGAAGGGGATGCTCTGCCTGAACGGTTCAATCGCACTCTGTTAGATATGTTAGGAACCTTGACGAGCCCGAAAAAGACGGAGTGGAGTAAACACGTCGAAGCATTGGTACATGCGTATAATTGTACCCGACATGAGTCCACCGGGTATACTCCGTATTTCTTGATGTTCGGAAGAGAAGCCCGTTTACCGGTGGATGTGCGCCTGCGGATATCTACCGATGGGGTATCCAATAGGACGCACTTTCGATATGTCCAGCGGCTAAGGGACAGTTTACAGCTGGCCTATAGATTGGCTGAACGGACGACTGCGCAATTGAATGCGGGAAATAAAAGGCGCTACGATCACAAAGTACGTCACAAGGAAATTCACCCCGGAGATGCGGTCCTCTTACGCAACTTAGGTGTTCCTGGGAAGCATAAATTGGCCGACCGGTGGCGGGAGGGTGTTTATGAGGTGGAGTCACAGATGCCTGGTCTTCCTGTGTACCGGATCAAGGATTCTGAAGGCCGCGTAAAAGTGTGGCATAGGAATCATCTGCTTCCCATACCTCAAGTAGGGACGGACAAATTGGAAATCCCAGCCACGCCCATAGATGGAGAAGTTGAACACACAGAGGATGGCCCAGAGACTGTAAAAATTGCCACCTCTGAGGATCCAATGGAAGGAACCTCTCAAAGGGGCCTTCCGGCCGTGGAGGCATCTCCCGAAGGAGCCACGGGTAAAGAGCCTCTTGGCCCGAACATTGATCATTTGACTCCCGCGAGTCAGCCTCTAGACCCACAAAGCCCATGTTTCACACCCCAAAGAAACTGTACTAATGCTGAATACCCCTCAAGGGTAGAGATGGAAGTACCAGTTGAGACTGGACACTCTGCAGAAGAAGCAGAGGAGAATCAACCCCAGCGAAGTCAAAGAAACAGTCAGCCTCCCATGCGAATGGCATATGATCAATTTGGGGCACCCCATTATGAGGCTCAGCAGTGGGCTCGGCATAGGATGCAAGCTATGATGGTACTGTTTAATGAAATGTGTAACCTAATCTAGGAGGGAGAGGGTTGTGTAAATAGTTATATATATGTGGGTTAGGTAGTCCAGCGGGGACGTTGGATTCTGGAGAGGGGAGAATGTAAGGATGTGCATATATATATATAAAGGTTCCGCGCTGTTGCATCACATAGGCAGCGCCATATTGTCCCTGTTTTGCCAGCAAGGTCACTGCGTACAAGTTGGGCTGCGCATGCGCGAGAGAAGCGCGCGAAGGGTAACCAATCTGTAGAGACATGGAGGAACTCTGAACCCTGAACTCCGAACTGTGAGAGGGTCAGCTGAGGCTGAGGACCAATCGGATGCGAGACTTTGTATAGAGGAACCGGATGCGTGTGGGCGGTGGGTCAGAGCAGAGAGGGAGGTGGAGGAGGAGGTTGGCGGAACCTCGTGTGCGAGAGCGGAGGGTCAGTGACCCGTCCGCTTAGGTAAGGGTATTTCCCCGGCCCGAGGAGTCTTCCCCCTGCCACAGTAGGCTGCTGCTTTTGTAAGGACGCCCATAGTTGTCAGGGACGTTTCCCTTTAGTGAGGTTTATCTGCGGAGCTGCGGAGCTGCGGCCGCCATCTTGGATTAAACAACTGACGGTGCTGCAGAAGGGAGAGACGGCGCAAGGCTGGACTAGCCCCAGGACCAGGTGTGGAGTGTCACGGTCATCGTAGTGACCGGAAGGTATCATTATCTACAAGTGCACCTACCCCGGGCACCAGGCGCTGATCCCGCCTCCCACTAACTAATTGGGCTTACTGAGTGAATCCATATGGTACCATACTTTACCGGTTATACGATATACTCCTTGGGAGAGTGGCAGAGCCACCTATGTACAGAACATTACCCCTAATAAGGTGTGGCCGAGCCACGGTGTGTGTGTGTAATGTTATACGATGAGTCTGCCGATCATTTGTTATTCATGTGTGATATATAAAAGGTTGCTGTTGCATACTGCTGTTGTTATGTTCTTGCTCAGGGTATAATCTCTATACTGGGGATCCTGGGTAAGTGGAGGCGCTGCACCGCAAGTGATAAAGGTATATGACCCCAGGCTCCCAATTAGCGGAGGCTCAGAGCTCCTGAAGCCACAGGTACATGCACCACCGTAGTCCCTTAGTATAGGCGTTAACAAAAAGGGCTACACCAATATCTTTTTATGTACAGTAGAGTGAAAGCAAATTATTATATACAGTATTTAGACGAAGAGTTTCTGCATTGCACTCTTGATTACCTTTATTTTACATCATCACTTCTAATGGCAGACATAATAAAATTAGAGGTCTGGAGACATAAGTTATATGTCATACCGTATACAGAAATGTACACGTATTAAAAAGATCAATATAAAAAATAAAAAAGATATTTTTTATATATATATATATATATATATATTTTATATATATATACATATATAAAATATCTTTTTTATTTTTTATATTGATCTTTTTAATACGTGTACATTTCTGTATACGGTATGACATATAACTTATGTCTCCAGACCTCTAATATATATATATATAGGGCTTTCATAATTCAAAATTTGATCAAATAACACTGACAGTAATGATCTTAAACATCTTGGACATCTGGATAAACTTTATGCTGAAAGTGTAGGAATTGATTAAGATGAATATATGAGTAACACAGATTTTAACAATGCTAGTTGTTGATGCTAGTGAAAGGCTGAAAGTTTGAAACGTGTACAGTAATCTGTCTAATGGAGAACACTTAGCACTAAAGGACTTGAGTAGTAGGTCAGACATTGAAGTCAAACCATGGGACAAAAGGTGAATTTTGTAATTCTATTAAAAGAACAATATAAAAAAGAAAATGTATGACTACAACAGTAAATGAAATAAAAGTTTTAGATTATTAACTGGTAATTCTACTAATACTTTTCAAAAGGAACTAAATGGCCTTTTACAGTAAGGGTTTCTAAATGGTCACATTAATAAAGATGAACTTAAATGTGTGATGATGTTACATCCAAGGGTTGCAACCTTCTACTCAATCTTCAAAATTCATACAAATGCAAAGTCCCCACCAGGAAGTCTGGCATACAGTAGGTAATCTGGGAATTAATGTGTGTATCTGCATTGCTCGTATTCTGCTCCATTTTCTGCATGATCTTCCGTCTTATGTAAGAGATACCAAGGATATTTACGGAAATTCTCTGATATATCTCTTCCACAAGAAAAACCCCTGTTATCAATAAATGTTGAATCACTATATAAGTCTATACAAAAGGCACACCCCTGCTGTTTAGTCAACAAACACTCACTTAGCTCACAACAGCTTCATGCAACATTACCTACCTCTGTGATAATGAACCTGGTATGTACCTCAACTTTGGTCTTTCTCATGGCCTCGTTGAAATGTTATTCTCTCTATCCACTACAAACTCCTCCCTTCTGGCCCACACCCAATATCACCATTCACCCTGGATAACTCAAAAGCCTTGCACTATCTACTAACTGTTGGTGGATAACTCTGAAAACCAGTACACCAACCACCGCACACTCAAATGGCAAACATCACAAATTTACAACTTGCAAACAATTATTCAAATTTCTAATCATACTATTACTCTCTTTAGCAGGTGATATTGAACCTAACCTAGACCCCCCTTTTCAACTCTGTCCCATGCCCCTGAGAATACCCCCTTCAAATTCCAAAAAGGTCTATCTGTCGCCCATATAAATATCCGGAGCCTGCTGCCCAAACTGGATGAACTAAGGGCATGGTGCCTTACGCAAAAACCCAAAGCCATCGTTCTCACAGAAACATGGCTAACCCCTAAAACCCTTGATGCAAATATCACCATTCAGGGATACTCCATTTCTAGGAAAGATAGGTCAAAGAGAGGAGGAGGGGTGTTATTTTATATTGCAGACACCTTACAATTTGAATTTTTAAGTTGCTCCCCAAGCCCACACTCTTTTGAAATCCTAGTTCTCAAAATCTTCCTCCCCTTTTCTACAGTAAGCCTGTCTTGGTTGCTGGCATCTACCGCCCCCCTAAAGCCCCTCTACAATCCCTGACTGATATCACCCAGTTTCTTGGCTCCATTTCCTCTCTGAATGAGAAGAGTGAGCTGCTAGTTCTTGGGGACAGGGCCACCAATAGAAATCATGGGGCCCAGGACAAATGAAAGGAGCAGCCCACCCCCTGCCCCCCGAACCCATAGCGCACCTACCACAAAAAAAAATATTTTTTAGCGTGCAACATTAGCTTAACTGTTTTCTTCTTATTGTAATATGGAAAAAAACATTACGATGCAATCTGTTTATTTTTATATTTTCAACAAAAGACAGGTGACTGTCTGCCTGGGTGACTGACTGGGTGGGTGACTGCCTGCCTGGGTGACTGACTGCCTGGGTGACTGACTGCCTGGGTGGGTGACTGACTGACTGGGTGGGTGACTTACTGTCTGAGTGGTTTACTGACTGCCTTGACTGCCTTGACTGTCTCTTTACTGTCTGGGTGGGTGACTGACTGACTGCCTGGATGGGTGACTGACTTGGTGGGTGTGTGACTGAGTGACTAAGTGACTGAGTGGGTGGGTGGGTGACTGACTGCCTGGGTGGGTGACAGACTGGGTGGGTGACTGACTGTCTGAGTGGTTTACTGACTGCCTTTTGACTGTCTGGGTGGGTTGGGTGGTTGACTGACTGTCATGTTGGGTAGTGACTGACTGCCTGCGTGGGTGACTGATTGACTGGGTTGACTGAGTGGGTGGGTGACTGAGTGAGTGAGTGAGTGAGTGGGTGTGTGACTGAGTTACTGGGTGGGTGAGTGACTGGGTGGGTGACACTGACTGAGTGACTGGGTGGGTGGGTGACTGGGTGGATGGGTGACTGAGTGACTGGGTGGGTGGGTGACTGAGTGACTGGGTGGGTGGGTGACTGAGTGACTGGGTGGGTGTATGGGTGATTGAGTGACTGGTTGGGTGGGTGACTGAGTGGGTGTGTGGGTGACTGGGTGGGTGGGTGGCTGACTGGGTGAGTGAGTGACTGGGTGGGTGACTTCACAAGGCAAACAAGACATGCAAAGGCACAATATTACTCTGACAATCTTCACCAGAATACATCAAACCCAGCTACTGCACCGACACACTTTATTCGAGCAAATACCCACTATGTACCTGGCAGATACCAGGAATGCGCCGCTCCTCACCTCTGACAAGCCCCGTTGCATTTGCCTTCCCAGCCTGGGTTCATGCCTGGCTGACGGGCGGCTGATCTGTTAAATGATAATGATTAGGATTTAATAGGCTGCAATGCTTCGCGTGTCTACCAGATGGCATAAATTCATGAATTGTAATGCAGTATATATATATATACTGTGCAGTATTGCAGCCAGCGGGAATAAAATGCTTCAATCCCTGCCTGGAAAATACCTCAATGCACTCGGGCAGAAAACAGTCACAAACCTCAATACACCCGGGTATACCCGAATTCGTGGGACTAGCCGAGCTCGAATAAAGTGTGTCGCCAGTGTAACTTCTGCAAGGTTATCAATAATATATTCCAGCCTTCTAGCCATCAACAACCAAGTAATATCACTAAGGAGGATATTATTCTGACAAACCCCACTGACATTGTACTGTAAATGCATTCAATGATTACTTTGTGGGGTGTGCTACTAACTTATTAGAAAAACGCAACCCAAACCACAAACATAAACCTCATTCTGTGAGTACCCCCATAGCCCCACCCTCTCCCAACACTGCTCACAATTTTCAATTTGTACCAGTATCCGAAGAGGAGATTATACAAGTGCTCTTCAAATTAAAACTAAGCAGCCAATGTGGACCTGATTTACTGCAATCTAAGTTCCTACGACTTGGTGCACCAGCCATTGATAAACCAATTGCTTCCATAGTCAACTCTATTCTGTATGCAGGCCATATCCTTAAGACCTGGAAAACTGCCAGAGTTGTCCCAATTTTCAAAAGTGGGGACAAAAACACTTTCTCAAACTGCAGGCCAATCTCTCTTCTCCCAATACTATCCAAAGTCATGGAAAAATGTGTCCACTCCCAATTAAGTGATTACTATAACAAGACACATTTCCCTAGCCAATTCCAATCTGGCTTTCGCCCCAAACACTCCATAGTAACTACCCTGCTAAAAGTTTGCAATGAAATCCAGTGTGGAATGGAACGGGGATAACTCACTGGTGCAATATTCCTTGATTTTGCAAAGGCTTTTGACACTGTTGATCATGTTATCTTGCTTAACAAACTCAAGTGCTCTGGAATAGGGAAGCATGCTTTAAACTGGTTTCATTCCTACCTATCAGGTATATCCCAAAATGTGTCCATCTTAGGCTCTAACTCCAACCCCTTGGATATCACCTGTTGTGTCATGCAAGAATCTGTCTTGGGGCCCCTTCTCTTCTCTGTGTTCATCAATAATCTTCCTACAGCTTGTAAGGGAGCTTCAATACACAGGTTTGCAGATGACACAATCGTATATGCACACAGCCATAGCCTCCCTGACCTTGAACACATACTACAATCTGCCTTTTTGAGACTTTAAAATTGGATTTCCCAAAACAAACTGTTTCGAAACACGGACAAGACTGTACCGATGGTATTTGGGACCAAGGCTAAATTTGTAAAGCTTCCAGTGACTGAGCTCCAGATCAGAACCAACGCTAAAACCACCCTAGCTCCTGTTACTAGTTTTAAATACTTGGGCATAAGGTTTGACTCCCATTTAACATGCAGGATGCACATTGATACCCTGACAACAAAATCATATGCCAAACTAGCTGGACTTTACAAGAACAAATCCTCCCTAAGTCTGCTAGTCAGAAAGCGTATCGCACAGCAGATGCTAATGCCAATTATCGACTATGGGGACATAGTATATGGCTCAGCATCCCAAACCCACCTTAGCAAACTTGACACACTCTACAATTCAATATGCCACTTTGTTCTACAATGCTACAACACACACCACTGTGAAATGCTCAAAAAACTAGATTGGTCATCACTTGAGTCTAGGCGCAAAGTTCATCTTTCCTGTCTTGCCTTCAAATACTTTCTGGGCAAATTACCCGTCTATCTGAACAAGCTCCTCACCCCTACCACATGCAGCACTTATCATCTGAGATCTGACTCCAAAAGACTATTCATGGTCCCAAGGTTCAGCAAAGTATCCTATAGGGAGAAGGAGTGGCTCAGTGAGTAAAGACACTGAAAGACACTGAGATTGCTGCAGGGGAGCCTGGTTCAATTCCCGGTGTCGGCTCCTTGTGACCTTGGGCAAGTCACTTTATCTCCCTGTGTCTCAGGCACCAAAAACATAGATTGTAAGTTCTATGGGGCAGGGACCTGTGCCTGCAAAATGTCTCTGTAAAGCGCTGCGTACAATTAGCAGCGCTATACAAGAACATGCTATTATTATTATTATCCGGCCGCTCCTCCTCTTACTGGGCCCCCCAAAACTGGAACAAGCTATCGGAGACTCTCACAGCCTCCACCAATCTAAGTTCTTTCAAAACCAAAGCTGTCTCACATTTTAGCCTGGTCTGTAACTGATACATACGCCTATAATATATATTATCGCTAACTGTGCATGCTATGTCTTGTATATAATGTATACCCTGTTCACTTAAGTAACTGTATTTGTAACCATGTATTATTTGTCATCTTAACTCTGTGCCCAGGACATACTTGAAAACGAGGGGTAACTCTCTATGTATTCTTCCTGGTAAAACATTTTATAAATAAATAATACAACATGAGAAGGGTTTAGAAGTCTTAACTTTATTTTTGGAATCTGGGAGGACACAACACCGCTCCCCTAATAATTAGTATTATTGTTACTTTAATTTGTACTGACACATAATTATTTTATTTTTGACGAACAATTTTAATTATTTTTGCAGGGTACTGCATTTGGATTGGATTTGGATTGGTGGGAGCGTTGCTGTGCCTCCACCAATGATTTGTCCCGATATATTGACCACATTTTATTATGGGTCAGATATATACTGTAACAATGGTGTTCTACTCTTTTGGGATGATCAAGTGAGCTGTTGAAAAATGTAATTGGTCATGTAATTGGTCTCCTAAACAGTAATAAATATCATTTGAAACATACTCATACTCATCAGGTAAGCTTCTGATTAATGTTTTAGACTTGCATATTGGGGGAAATGGTTAGGGAGTTGTACAGACTAGCACTTTTAGAAAAAAGTACAGAAACAAACAGACTGCTGATGTCAAATAATGCACACCCTAATACTTTAGTCTCATAAGGGTGGGGCAGTTAATTCAGATGAACTGCTCCACTGATAAAGACTTTGAAATACAAGAACCACAATTGAGACAGAGCTTTTAGGATAGAGGATACAAAGTTGAGGACATTAGCAGAGGGTATAGTAGAGATAAAGTAATAAATAGAGACAATATGGTAATCGATGAGCCTTCCGAAAAGGAGACACACAGAAAAATAGTAAGATGAATTAGTACATATAATTCCACTCATTACCAAGTGCAACAGATACTGGTATCTACTGAAAGCAGACCCTGTTATCAAAGAGATTTTGCCAGAAAAACCATCAACCACTTGGTTCAACTTATTTGAGACACCAAATGGTCCATAGGCACTTTAAGAGGCAAGCTAAACACAACTACAATTCTGACAGGATTTAAAGGCTCATATAGTTGTGATTAATGTTGAGCATGTTACTACTGTATATGACAAAAACAGCAATTCTGTAATACGGATGGGGATAGATCTTATAATAATTGTAATTATATTAACTCAGGTTACATTGAACATAACAAATTCATGATAGACCTTCTGCAATTTGTCCTTTGTCACAACTTTTTTCTATTTGACGGAACACTGTACCACCAGACCCAGGGAACAGCGATGGGCACATCCTGTGCACCAACATATGCTAATCTATACCTGGGCTGGTGGGAAGATCAACATGTGTTCAGTGACAAATTTGTGCAATACACACAATACATTGATTTGTGGATTCGTTTTATAGACGACATATTATTGATCTGGCATGGTCCAGTAAATATATTGGTTGAATTCGTGTCTCTATTGAATGCTAATGATTTGAACCTAAAATTGACATTTGAGTACAATGCAACTGAGATAACATTCTTGGACCTGAAAATTAGTAAGGACCCAGATGGTAATGTGCAAACCACGATCTTTAGGAAAAAGACGGCTACTAACAGTCTTTTGGCGGCTACCAGCCACCACCCTCCATCTTTAGTCAAAAGCATCCCCATTGGGCAATATTTGCGACTACGCCGCAATTGCTCCACTTTGAGAGAATTTTACATACAGGCCCAGGACCTGAAAGATCGGTTCTTAGATAGGGGATACCCAATGTCTACATTGAAACACGCATATCATCGCGCAAGAGATAGTGACAGAGCACAATTACTGGGTCCTAATATGAAATCACCTAATACACAGGTTCGTTGCATTGGAACCTATAACTATAGGTGGCATGAGATCAAGAAGATTTTCATGAAACATTGGTACATCTTAAGATCCGATGATGACCTTGTTAAAATTCTAAAAGACACTCCAAGCATCACTAGCAGGAGATCAGCTAATCTGCAGGACGGCCTTGTGCACAGTCACTTTAAACGCCCTATATCATCTACTTGGTTAACACCTCCACCAATGGGCATGCACAAGTGCAAGAACTGCAAAGCATGTCAATATATCAACCCTGCTAAATTCTTCTTGTCTCACGACAAATCAGTGACATTTGATATTAGACACCACATAAGTTGCAAAACCATCAATGTAATATATTTGATCAGTTGTGAGTGTGGCCTCAGATATGTTGGTAAAACCATCAGGGAGTTTAAAAAACGAGTACTTGAACATATAAACTCGGTCCACAATAAATTAGAAACACCAGTTGCACGCCATGTAAATAATATTCATCAGGGAGATATTAAGTGCCTATCTTTTATAGGCATTGACCACCTTAAAAACAATATACGTGGTGGTGATATAAATAACAGACTACTAAAACGTGAGGCAGAATGGATATATAAATTAAAAACTCTATACCCTCAAGGGTTAAATGAGGGTTTCACATATACTCCATTTATTTGATCATCTGTGGAGATTGACATCTTGTTCAACTATCCACAATATGTCTCATGCTGATATAAACTATATACCTGTTATTTAGTGTCTCCCTACTTTACTGGCAAGCAAGCAAATACATCTTTGATCGTGGACCTAGTAAAGTTTAATATGCATTCAATTTAGTACATGTCTAAATACCTCCAGCCCACTATGATTAAGTTTTGCCATATATCACTGAACAGCTAATCAGTATCTGTTAATTTGGTATGGGCTCAACAAGTTTAATATATGCCCTCATACATGAGCCCATGTCCCATATGCTGGTGATTCTTTTAAACCTTTATTAGTTATTATTATTGCTGAAATTAGTGTGTACCCCTTTAACAACCGCTGTTCTAAACATACAGTTCCCTACTGATCAGTATAAGCGTTGAGTAAGCTTTCTATTGGCCCGCGGGATGCTATGGCAACCCATGACGCTATATAAACACGCTTCTGAGATCAGCTGGTTATCACTCGCCCCTGAAGAATCTCCGTCAAGGAGGGAAACGCGTAGGGCGTTTTGGCGTGGTGACGTCAGCGCGAGGGAACTGAGAGAGACGGGTAGTATCAACATTTTGTGTTTGTGTTCTCTGCTGGTGCTCCTTTTAAATGCGATCGCGTCCAGGCCTCAACTGGTTCTACTCGCTCAGTGGTTTTTTGCTATAGCCTGTCTCTGTACTGTGATACATTGTGTTACTCTGTCCTGTAGCTAGCAGGGATTCAATTGCAATTAGTTGCGACTCAATGTATGTTCAATCTCACCACTGCTAGTCTGCCAGCATCTGCTACACACTGACACCTATTCATGTATCAATGGCTCTATGAAATGGTAAAAGTTTATGTGTGCAGGGATTTTTGCTAAGGACAATTATTCACAGTATTGATTATTTGTTGACGGCTTATTCAACAACCACAGTAATAATTTGTTTACTGCTTTAATACCCAGCAGAGTGTTTAGCATCAGCTTATTCTGGTCTTTTATTATTAATAGCTTGCCGTATATACTATCTGTGTAGAGTGATTGTTAAATGTCATTGGGCGCAGAATCAATCCACGTACCACCAACCTGTCATTGAGTTGCACATACAGTGATTATATCTACTAGTTTTAATATGGTAGATTATATCTATTAGCCATAACATTATATTTATTAAACTTAGGACTAGCACACTGATTTGGGCTATTTATCAATACAGGTTGGGTGCTCGGTACGCTATGCCACATGACACACAATACACATACACAGGGCAAGCACCTTTGAGCTTTCCCAGCTGAGTAACCCACTCTCCCATCAAGGCCTATTAGGTATCACTGCTTTTGATCTGTATTATTAGGCATCAGCATATCAGACTATATACCTTGGCCATCTATCGTCTCCTCATTCCCTCCCGCCACTGTACATTATATGTATTTATTATTATCACTTTGTGTTAAGAACTCATTTTATCCCCATTATCAATTAAATGTTAAGTTTTAAAAGCCTAGGAGTGCACTACGAAATGAGCTTCTAGTTGTTAAGTGGTAGCAATAAAGATGCCTTCACTTCTCAGCTGAAACCAAATTCTGTCTAGTGCAGCTCATTAGTTGCACCCACCGCCAATCTTGACGGCTCAGGCACCATCATATTATCATCACATTATTTGATTTAGTGAGCATTATATATATTTTTCTTTGTTTTCATTTAGTGTTTACTATAGGGGAACATAAGAATCCTCTTCTTTATTTTGCTCCTACCTCTATTAAGAGATTATTAGTCAAATTCATCTAAATATGACAGGTTTTCTGTCCACCAGCTGGGATACCAGCTCATGGCATGATGAGGCAAAAAAAGTCTTCTCTGTGGAGAACACGTACACACCCTACAACAACACTGATAATATCACTGATTTTTTCAGAATCCTTAATCGCCTATTCAAGTCTCAAGCACAGACTTGGTGGGAGGTCTCTAGTCTGCAGAATTATGATACACAAGATATGATTCCACGGGGCTTACGGATAGGCCTCTCTCCAGCGTATCACATAACCACTGTTGAGTTTACCCAGCAATGGGAGAACATATTATCAACATGTTCACAGTCCTTAATAAAATTATTGGTTGAAACTCAACAGACTAGGTTATTGAATATACAAAAGGAGCTTGATATCCAATTACGCAAACTAGATGACTTTAGAGCCCACAAAGATTTTGATGATATGGAATCTAAACTACAAAGAGAAGTTGATAAGTTTAGAAATGAAATCAAAGAAAGGAAACACAGAAAATTTCAGAGGGATGCTTTAGATTATAGTTTACATCAGGTGTACAGCTATAAAAAATCCCAGAAGAGAAGACAGCCCACAATTAATTACTCCTCCTCAGAGGCTGAGAATTCAGAGTCTGAAACATCTAGTGGTTCAGAAACCAGAATGTCTGCCCCATCTCCCTCTACAAGTGGGATCTCTCAAACTGATACCAATACTATTGCTTTTTTGGAATACCCCCTCGTAAGAGACCAACAAGACGAGGGGGCAATAACAAAAAAACAACAGACCAAGGAAAAAGCAGGCAGAGGCCAACGCAGAAAATAAATTCCACAGCAGTAGAAGACGGGAAATTAAAGATCTTTAATCTCTCAAAAATTAATCTAACTGGTGATCACATCTCACTATTAGAGAAGGGATTATCCTTTTCACCCACCAAGGATTTTAATCTCTTTGAGTGGGTGAAGGATCTAAATTTGTTTTCCCGTAAACTGCTACTGCATAAATTTCACGCTAAAAAATCTAGACGTGAAATTGACACTATTGGCCTCGCCGCATCCGATCAGACAAATGTCCAGAACCTTATGTCATTACTAGATGATAACGAAAGTCCACCTGATAAGAGAGAAGGTCCGTTCTCTAGTTGTAAACCGAAAAGTAAATTTACCCCCTTTATGTCATTATGTCCCCAGGTTGAAGTCTTTACCAACCTAGTCACTCGGGACCTAGAGAAAATGAAAATTAAAAAACACATGCGATATAACATCACTAAAAAAGAAAATGTGGCATTCAGGGAATTAATGACACAACAAGAAATCACAATCAAACCTTCAGACAAAGGTGGGAATGTTGTTGTTATGGACACCGAGTTTTATGTCAAGGAATGCAAACGTATCCTAAAAGATAGAACAACATATAAGATACTGGATTGCAATCCGACTATAAAATTCATTAAGGATCTTCAATCCATTTTAAAGGGTGCCCTCACCAACAATATTATTGACAAAAATGAGCATGATTATTTGTTACCCAGGACACCTACAGTGGCAACATTTTATACATTGCCTAAGATTCATAAAGATCAAAAAAGACCGCCAGGTAGGCCTATTGTCTCCGGCAATAATAACCTTACTGAACACTGTAGTGTATACCTGGATCAAATCATGCGTCCTTTCGTGTCAAATTTACCATCTCACATTAAGGACACGAAAGACACCTTACGAAGACTAGATGGCATCAACTGTGATAACCAAACCCTGTTTGTCACAATGGATGTGGAATCTCTCTATTCCAGTATCATCCATTGCAATGGTGTTAAAGCATGTAGCTATTTTCTCTCTACAAGGGGCTCAGGTTACATTGAACATAACAAATTCATGATAGACCTTCTGCAATTTGTCCTTTGTCACAACTTTTTTCTATTTGACGGAACACTGTACCACCAGACCCAGGGAACAGCGATGGGCACATCCTGTGCACCAACATATGCTAATCTATACCTGGGCTGGTGGGAAGATCAACATGTGTTCAGTGACAAATTTGTGCAATACACACAATACATTGATTTGTGGATTCGTTTTATAGACGACATATTATTGATCTGGCATGGTCCAGTAAATAAATTGGTTGAATTCGTGTCTCTATTGAATGCTAATGATTTGAACCTAAAATTGACATTTGAGTACAATGCAACTGAGATAACATTCTTGGACCTGAAAATTAGTAAGGACCCAGATGGTAATGTGCAAACCACGATCTTTAGGAAAAAGACGGCTACTAACAGTCTTTTGGCGGCTACCAGCCACCACCCTCCATCTTTAGTCAAAAGCATCCCCATTGGGCAATATTTGCGACTACGCCGCAATTGCTCCACTTTGAGAGAATTTTACATACAGGCCCAGGACCTGAAAGATCGGTTCTTAGATAGGGGATACCCAATGTCTACATTGAAACACGCATATCATCGCGCAAGAGATAGTGACAGAGCACAATTACTGGGTCCTAATATGAAATCACCTAATACACAGGTTCGTTGCATTGGAACCTATAACTATAGGTGGCATGAGATCAAGAAGATTTTCATGAAACATTGGTACATCTTAAGATCCGATGATGACCTTGTTAAAATTCTAAAAGACACTCCAAGCATCACTAGCAGGAGATCAGCTAATCTGCAGGACGGCCTTGTGCACAGTCACTTTAAACGCCCTATATCATCTACTTGGTTAACACCTCCACCAATGGGCATGCACAAGTGCAAGAACTGCAAAGCATGTCAATATATCAACCCTGCTAAATTCTTCTTGTCTCACGACAAATCAGTGACATTTGATATTAGACACCACATAAGTTGCAAAACCATCAATGTAATATATTTGATCAGTTGTGAGTGTGGCCTCAGATATGTTGGTAAAACCATCAGGGAGTTTAAAAAACGAGTACTTGAACATATAAACTCGGTCCACAATAAATTAGAAACACCAGTTGCACGCCATGTAAATAATATTCATCAGGGAGATATTAAGTGCCTATCTTTTATAGGCATTGACCACCTTAAAAACAATATACGTGGTGGTGATATAAATAACAGACTACTAAAACGTGAGGCAGAATGGATATATAAATTAAAAACTCTATACCCTCAAGGGTTAAATGAGGGTTTCACATATACTCCATTTATTTGATCATCTCTGGAGATTGACATCTTGTTCAACTATCCACAATATGTCTCATGCTGATATAAACTATATACCTGTTATTTAGTGTCTCCCTACTTTACTGGCAAGCAAGCAAATACATCTTTGATCGTGGACCTAGTAAAGTTTAATATGCATTCAATTTAGTACATGTCTAAATACCTCCAGCCCACTATGATTAAGTTTTGCCATATATCACTGAACAGCTAATCAGTATCTGTTAATTTGGTATGGGCTCAACAAGTTTAATATATGCCCTCATACATGAGCCCATGTCCCATATGCTGGTGATTCTTTTAAACCTTTATTAGTTATTATTATTGCTGAAATTAGTGTGTACCCCTTTAACAACCGCTGTTCTAAACATACAGTTCCCTACTGATCAGTATAAGCGTTGAGTAAGCTTTCTATTGGCCCGCGGGATGCTATGGCAACCCATGACGCTATATAAACACGCTTCTGAGATCAGCTGGTTATCACTCGCCCCTGAAGAATCTCCGTCAAGGAGGGAAACGCGTAGGGCGTTTTGGCGTGGTGACGTCAGCGCGAGGGAACTGAGAGAGACGGGTAGTATCAACATTTTGTGTTTGTGTTCTCTGCTGGTGCTCCTTTTATATGCGATCGCGTCCAGGCCTCAACTGGTTCTACTCGCTCAGTGGTTTTTTGCTATAGCCTGTCTCTGTACTGTGATACATTGTGTTACTCTGTCCTGTAGCTAGCAGGGATTCAATTGCAATTAGTTGCGACTCAATGTATGTTCAATCTCACCACTGCTAGTCTGCCAGCATCTGCTACACACTGACACCTATTCATGTATCAATGGCTCTATGAAATGGTAAAAGTTTATGTGTGCAGGGATTTTTGCTAAGGACAATTATTCACAGTATTGATTATTTGTTGACGGCTTATTCAACAACCACAGTAATAATTTGTTTACTGCTTTAATACCCAGCAGAGTGTTTAGCATCAGCTTATTCTGGTCTTTTATTATTAATAGCTTGCCGTATATACTATCTGTGTAGAGTGATTGTTAAATGTCATTGGGCGCAGAATCAATCCACGTACCACCAACCTGTCATTGAGTTGCACATACAGTGATTATATCTACTAGTTTTAATATGGTAGATTATATCTATTAGCCATAACATTATATTTATTAAACTTAGGACTAGCACACTGATTTGGGCTATTTATCAATACAGGTTGGGTGCTCGGTACGCTATGCCACATGACACACAATACACATACACAGGGCAAGCACCTTTGAGCTTTCCCAGCTGAGTAACCCACTCTCCCATCAAGGCCTATTAGGTATCACTGCTTTTGATCTGTATTATTAGGCATCAGCATATCAGACTATATACCTTGGCCATCTATCGTCTCCTCATTCCCTCCCGCCACTGTACATTATATGTATTTATTATTATCACTTTGTGTTAAGAACTCATTTTATCCCCATTATCAATTAAATGTTAAGTTTTAAAAGCCTAGGAGTGCACTACGAAATGAGCTTCTAGTTGTTAAGTGGTAGCAATAAAGATGCCTTCACTTCTCAGCTGAAACCAAATTCTGTCTAGTGCAGCTCATTAGTTGCACCCACCGCCAATCTTGACGGCTCAGGCACCATCATATTATCATCACATTATTTGATTTAGTGAGCATTATATATATTTTTCTTTGGTTTTCATTTAGTGTTTACTATAGGGGAACGTAAGAATCCTCTTCTTTATTTTGCTCCTACCTCTATTAAGAGATTATTAGTCAAATTCATCTAAATATGACAGGTTTTCTGTCCACCAGCTGGGATACCAGCTCATGGCATGATGAGGCAAAAAAAGTCTTCTCTGTGGAGAACACGTACACACCCTACAACAACACTGATAATATCACTGATTTTTTCAGAATCCTTAATCGCCTATTCAAGTCTCAAGCACAGACTTGGTGGGAGGTCTCTAGTCTGCAGAATTATGATACACAAGATATGATTCCACGGGGCTTACGGATAGGCCTCTCTCCAGCGTATCACATAACCACTGTTGAGTTTACCCAGCAATGGGAGAACATATTATCAACATGTTCACAGTCCTTAATAAAATTATTGGTTGAAACTCAACAGACTAGGTTATTGAATATACAAAAGGAGCTTGATATCCAATTACGCAAACTAGATGACTTTAGAGCCCACAAAGATTTTGATGATATGGAATCTAAACTACAAAGAGAAGTTGATAAGTTTAGAAATGAAATCAAAGAAAGGAAACACAGAAAATTTCAGAGGGATGCTTTAGATTATAGTTTACATCAGGTGTACAGCTATAAAAAATCCCAGAAGAGAAGACAGCCCACGATTAATTACTCCTCCTCAGAGGCTGAGAATTCAGAGTCTGAAACAGCTAGTGGTTCAGAAACCAGAATGTCTGCCCCATCTCCCTCTACAAGTGGGATCTCTCAAACTGATACCAATACTATTGCTTTTTTGGAATACCCCCTCGTAAGAGACCAACAAGACGAGGGGGCAATAACAAAAAAACAACAGACCAAGGAAAAAGCAGGCAGAGGCCAACGCAGAAAATAAATTCCACAGCAGTAGAAGACGGGAAATTAAAGATCTTTAATCTCTCAAAAATTAATCTAACTGGTGATCACATCTCACTATTAGAGAAGGGATTATCCTTTTCACCCACCAAGGATTTTAATCTCTTTGAGTGGGTGAAG
Organism: Ascaphus truei; assembly: GCF_040206685.1. Lineage (NCBI taxonomy): Eukaryota > Metazoa > Chordata > Amphibia > Anura > Ascaphidae > Ascaphus > Ascaphus truei. Next base: position 397,452,951 of record NC_134486.1, read on the forward strand.
GATCTAAATTTGTTTTCCCGTAAACTGCTACTGCATAAATTTCACGCTAAAAAATCTAGACGTGAAATTGACACTATTGGCCTCGCCGCATCCGATCAGACAAATGTCCAGAACCTTATGTCATTACTAGATGATAACGAAAGTCCACCTGATAAGAGAGAAGGTCCGTTCTCTAGTTGTAAACCGAAAAGTAAATTTACCCCCTTTATGTCATTATGTCCCCAGGTTGAAGTCTTTACCAACCTAGTCACTCGGGACCTAGAGAAAATGAAAATTAAAAAACACATGCGATATAACATCACTAAAAAAGAAAATGTGGCATTCAGGGAATTAATGACACAACAAGAAATCACAATCAAACCTTCAGACAAAGGTGGGAATGTTGTTGTTATGGACACCGAGTTTTATGTCAAGGAATGCAAACGTATCCTAAAAGATAGAACAACATATAAGATACTGGATTGCAATCCGACTATAAAATTCATTAAGGATCTTCAATCCATTTTAAAGGGTGCCCTCACCAACAATATTATTGACAAAAATGAGCATGATTATTTGTTACCCAGGACACCTACAGTGGCAACATTTTATACATTGCCTAAGATTCATAAAGATCAAAAAAGACCGCCAGGTAGGCCTATTGTCTCCGGCAATAATAACCTTACTGAACACTGTAGTGTATACCTGGATCAAATCATGCGTCCTTTCGTGTCAAATTTACCATCTCACATTAAGGACACGAAAGACACCTTACGAAGACTAGATGGCATCAACTGTGATAACCAAACCCTGTTTGTCACAATGGATGTGGAATCTCTCTATTCCAGTATCATCCATTGCAATGGTGTTAAAGCATGTAGCTATTTTCTCTCTACAAGGGGCTCAGGTTACATTGAACATAACAAATTCATGATAGACCTTCTGCAATTTGTCCTTTGTCACAACTTTTTTCTATTTGACGGAACACTGTACCACCAGACCCAGGGAACAGCGATGGGCACATCCTGTGCACCAACATATGCTAATCTATACCTGGGCTGGTGGGAAGATCAACATGTGTTCAGTGACAAATTTGTGCAATACACACAATACATTGATTTGTGGATTCGTTTTATAGACGACATATTATTGATCTGGCATGGTCCAGTAAATAAATTGGTTGAATTCGTGTCTCTATTGAATGCTAATGATTTGAACCTAAAATTGACATTTGAGTACAATGCAACTGAGATAACATTCTTGGACCTGAAAATTAGTAAGGACCCAGATGGTAATGTGCAAACCACGATCTTTAGGAAAAAGACGGCTACTAACAGTCTTTTGGCGGCTACCAGCCACCACCCTCCATCTTTAGTCAAAAGCATCCCCATTGGGCAATATTTGCGACTACGCCGCAATTGCTCCACTTTGAGAGAATTTTACATGCAGGCCCAGGACCTGAAAGATCGGTTCTTAGATAGGGGATACCCAATGTCTACATTGAAACACGCATATCATCGCGCAAGAGATAGTGACAGAGCACAATTACTGGGTCCTAATATGAAATCACCTAATACACAGGTTCGTTGCATTGGAACCTATAACTATAGGTGGCATGAGATCAAGAAGATTTTCATGAAACATTGGTACATCTTAAGATCCGATGATGACCTTGTTAAAATTCTAAAAGACACTCCAAGCATCACTAGCAGGAGATCAGCTAATCTGCAGGACGGCCTTGTGCACAGTCACTTTAAACGCCCTATATCATCTACTTGGTTAACACCTCCACCAATGGGCATGCACAAGTGCAAGAACTGCAAAGCATGTCAATATATCAACCCTGCTAAATTCTTCTTGTCTCACGACAAATCAGTGACATTTGATATTAGACACCACATAAGTTGCAAAACCATCAATGTAATATATTTGATCAGTTGTGAGTGTGGCCTCAGATATGTTGGTAAAACCATCAGGGAGTTTAAAAAACGAGTACTTGAACATATAAACTCGGTCCACAATAAATTAGAAACACCAGTTGCACGCCATGTAAATAATATTCATCAGGGAGATATTAAGTGCCTATCTTTTATAGGCATTGACCACCTTAAAAACAATATACGTGGTGGTGATATAAATAACAGACTACTAAAACGTGAGGCAGAATGGATATATAAATTAAAAACTCTATACCCTCAAGGGTTAAATGAGGGTTTCACATATACTCCATTTATTTGATCATCTGTGGAGATTGACATCTTGTTCAACTATCCACAATATGTCTCATGCTGATATAAACTATATACCTGTTATTTAGTGTCTCCCTACTTTACTGGCAAGCAAGCAAATACATCTTTGATCGTGGACCTAGTAAAGTTTAATATGCATTCAATTTAGTACATGTCTAAATACCTCCAGCCCACTATGATTAAGTTTTGCCATATATCACTGAACAGCTAATCAGTATCTGTTAATTTGGTATGGGCTCAACAAGTTTAATATATGCCCTCATACATGAGCCCATGTCCCATATGCTGGTGATTCTTTTAAACCTTTATTAGTTATTATTATTGCTGAAATTAGTGTGTACCCCTTTAACAACCGCTGTTCTAAACATACAGTTCCCTACTGATCAGTATAAGCGTTGAGTAAGCTTTCTATTGGCCCGCGGGATGCTATGGCAACCCATGACGCTATATAAACACGCTTCTGAGATCAGCTGGTTATCACTCGCCCCTGAAGAATCTCCGTCAAGGAGGGAAACGCGTAGGGCGTTTTGGCGTGGTGACGTCAGCGCGAGGGAACTGAGAGAGACGGGTAGTATCAACATTTTGTGTTTGTGTTCTCTGCTGGTGCTCCTTTTAAATGCGATCGCGTCCAGGCCTCAACTGGTTCTACTCGCTCAGTGGTTTTTTGCTATAGCCTGTCTCTGTACTGTGATACATTGTGTTACTCTGTCCTGTAGCTAGCAGGGATTCAATTGCAATTAGTTGCGACTCAATGTATGTTCAATCTCACCACTGCTAGTCTGCCAGCATCTGCTACACACTGACACCTATTCATGTATCAATGGCTCTATGAAATGGTAAAAGTTTATGTGTGCAGGGATTTTTGCTAAGGACAATTATTCACAGTATTGATTATTTGTTGACGGCTTATTCAACAACCACAGTAATAATTTGTTTACTGCTTTAATACCCAGCAGAGTGTTTAGCATCAGCTTATTCTGGTCTTTTATTATTAATAGCTTGCCGTATATACTATCTGTGTAGAGTGATTGTTAAATGTCATTGGGCGCAGAATCAATCCACGTACCACCAACCTGTCATTGAGTTGCACATACAGTGATTATATCTACTAGTTTTAATATGGTAGATTATATCTATTAGCCATAACATTATATTTATTAAACTTAGGACTAGCACACTGATTTGGGCTATTTATCAATACAGGTTGGGTGCTCGGTACGCTATGCCACATGACACACAATACACATACACAGGGCAAGCACCTTTGAGCTTTCCCAGCTGAGTAACCCACTCTCCCATCAAGGCCTATTAGGTATCACTGCTTTTGATCTGTATTATTAGGCATCAGCATATCAGACTATATACCTTGGCCATCTATCGTCTCCTCATTCCCTCCCGCCACTGTACATTATATGTATTTATTATTATCACTTTGTGTTAAGAACTCATTTTATCCCCATTATCAATTAAATGTTAAGTTTTAAAAGCCTAGGAGTGCACTACGAAATGAGCTTCTAGTTGTTAAGTGGTAGCAATAAAGATGCCTTCACTTCTCAGCTGAAACCAAATTCTGTCTAGTGCAGCTCATTAGTTGCACCCACCGCCAATCTTGACGGCTCAGGCACCATCATATTATCATCACATTATTTGATTTAGTGAGCATTATATATATTTTTCTTTGGTTTTCATTTAGTGTTTACTATAGGGGAACGTAAGAATCCTCTTCTTTATTTTGCTCCTACCTCTATTAAGAGATTATTAGTCAAATTCATCTAAATATGACAGGTTTTCTGTCCACCAGCTGGGATACCAGCTCATGGCATGATGAGGCAAAAAAAGTCTTCTCTGTGGAGAACACGTACACACCCTACAACAACACTGATAATATCACTGATTTTTTCAGAATCCTTAATCGCCTATTCAAGTCTCAAGCACAGACTTGGTGGGAGGTCTCTAGTCTGCAGAATTATGATACACAAGATATGATTCCACGGGGCTTACGGATAGGCCTCTCTCCAGCGTATCACATAACCACTGTTCAGTTTACCCAGCAATGGGAGAACATATTATCAACATGTTCACAGTCCTTAATAAAATTATTGGTTGAAACTCAACAGACTAGGTTATTGAATATACAAAAGGAGCTTGATATCCAATTACGCAAACTAGATGACTTTAGAGCCCACAAAGATTTTGATGATATGGAATCTAAACTACAAAGAGAAGTTGATAAGTTTAGAAATGAAATCAAAGAAAGGAAACACAGAAAATTTCAGAGGGATGCTTTAGATTATAGTTTACATCAGGTGTACAGCTATAAAAAATCCCAGAAGAGAAGACAGCCCACGATTAATTACTCCTCCTCAGAGGCTGAGAATTCAGAGTCTGAAACAGCTAGTGGTTCAGAAACCAGAATGTCTGCCCCATCTCCCTCTACAAGTGGGATCTCTCAAACTGATACCAATACTATTGCTTTTTTGGAATACCCCCTCGTAAGAGACCAACAAGACGAGGGGGCAATAACAAAAAAACAACAGACCAAGGAAAAAGCAGGCAGAGGCCAACGCAGAAAATAAATTCCACAGCAGTAGAAGACGGGAAATTAAAGATCTTTAATCTCTCAAAAATTAATCTAACTGGTGATCACATCTCACTATTAGAGAAGGGATTATCCTTTTCACCCACCAAGGATTTTAATCTCTTTGAGTGGGTGAAGGATCTAAATTTGTTTTCCCGTAAACTGCTACTGCATAAATTTCACGCTAAAAAATCTAGACGTGAAATTGACACTATTGGCCTCGCCGCATCCGATCAGACAAATGTCCAGAACCTTATGTCATTACTAGATGATAACGAAAGTCCACCTGATAAGAGAGAAGGTCCGTTCTCTAGTTGTAAACCGAAAAGTAAATTTACCCCCTTTATGTCATTATGTCCCCAGGTTGAAGTCTTTACCAACCTAGTCACTCGGGACCTAGAGAAAATGAAAATTAAAAAACACATGCGATATAACATCACTAAAAAAGAAAATGTGGCATTCAGGGAATTAATGACACAACAAGAAATCACAATCAAACCTTCAGACAAAGGTGGGAATGTTGTTGTTATGGACACCGAGTTTTATGTCAAGGAATGCAAACGTATCCTAAAAGATAGAACAACATATAAGATACTGGATTGCAATCCGACTATAAAATTCATTAAGGATCTTCAATCCATTTTAAAGGGTGCCCTCACCAACAATATTATTGACAAAAATGAGCATGATTATTTGTTACCCAGGACACCTACAGTGGCAACATTTTATACATTGCCTAAGATTCATAAAGATCAAAAAAGACCGCCAGGTAGGCCTATTGTCTCCGGCAATAATAACCTTACTGAACACTGTAGTGTATACCTGGATCAAATCATGCGTCCTTTCGTGTCAAATTTACCATCTCACATTAAGGACACGAAAGACACCTTACGAAGACTAGATGGCATCAACTGTGATAACCAAACCCTGTTTGTCACAATGGATGTGGAATCTCTCTATTCCAGTATCATCCATTGCAATGGTGTTAAAGCATGTAGCTATTTTCTCTCTACAAGGGGCTCAGGTTACATTGAACATAACAAATTCATGATAGACCTTCTGCAATTTGTCCTTTGTCACAACTTTTTTCTATTTGACGGAACACTGTACCACCAGACCCAGGGAACAGCGATGGGCACATCCTGTGCACCAACATATGCTAATCTATACCTGGGCTGGTGGGAAGATCAACATGTGTTCAGTGACAAATTTGTGCAATACACACAATACATTGATTTGTGGATTCGTTTTATAGACGACATATTATTGATCTGGCATGGTCCAGTAAATATATTGGTTGAATTCGTGTCTCTATTGAATGCTAATGATTTGAACCTAAAATTGACATTTGAGTACAATGCAACTGAGATAACATTCTTGGACCTGAAAATTAGTAAGGACCCAGATGGTAATGTGCAAACCACGATCTTTAGGAAAAAGACGGCTACTAACAGTCTTTTGGCGGCTACCAGCCACCACCCTCCATCTTTAGTCAAAAGCATCCCCATTGGGCAATATTTGCGACTACGCCGCAATTGCTCCACTTTGAGAGAATTTTACATACAGGCCCAGGACCTGAAAGATCGGTTCTTAGATAGGGGATACCCAATGTCTACATTGAAACACGCATATCATCGCGCAAGAGATAGTGACAGAGCACAATTACTGGGTCCTAATATGAAATCACCTAATACACAGGTTCGTTGCATTGGAACCTATAACTATAGGTGGCATGAGATCAAGAAGATTTTCATGAAACATTGGTACATCTTAAGATCCGATGATGACCTTGTTAAAATTCTAAAAGACACTCCAAGCATCACTAGCAGGAGATCAGCTAATCTGCAGGACGGCCTTGTGCACAGTCACTTTAAACGCCCTATATCATCTACTTGGTTAACACCTCCACCAATGGGCATGCACAAGTGCAAGAACTGCAAAGCATGTCAATATATCAACCCTGCTAAATTCTTCTTGTCTCACGACAAATCAGTGACATTTGATATTAGACACCACATAAGTTGCAAAACCATCAATGTAATATATTTGATCAGTTGTGAGTGTGGCCTCAGATATGTTGGTAAAACCATCAGGGAGTTTAAAAAACGAGTACTTGAACATATAAACTCGGTCCACAATAAATTAGAAACACCAGTTGCACGCCATGTAAATAATATTCATCAGGGAGATATTAAGTGCCTATCTTTTATAGGCATTGACCACCTTAAAAACAATATACGTGGTGGTGATATAAATAACAGACTACTAAAACGTGAGGCAGAATGGATATATAAATTAAAAACTCTATACCCTCAAGGGTTAAATGAGGGTTTCACATATACTCCATTTATTTGATCATCTGTGGAGATTGACATCTTGTTCAACTATCCACAATATGTCTCATGCTGATATAAACTATATACCTGTTATTTAGTGTCTCCCTACTTTACTGGCAAGCAAGCAAATACATCTTTGATCGTGGACCTAGTAAAGTTTAATATGCATTCAATTTAGTACATGTCTAAATACCTCCAGCCCACTATGATTAAGTTTTGCCATATATCACTGAACAGCTAATCAGTATCTGTTAATTTGGTATGGGCTCAACAAGTTTAATATATGCCCTCATACATGAGCCCATGTCCCATATGCTGGTGATTCTTTTAAACCTTTATTAGTTATTATTATTGCTGAAATTAGTGTGTACCCCTTTAACAACCGCTGTTCTAAACATACAGTTCCCTACTGATCAGTATAAGCGTTGAGTAAGCTTTCTATTGGCCCGCGGGATGCTATGGCAACCCATGACGCTATATAAACACGCTTCTGAGATCAGCTGGTTATCACTCGCCCCTGAAGAATCTCCGTCAAGGAGGGAAACGCGTAGGGCGTTTTGGCGTGGTGACGTCAGCGCGAGGGAACTGAGAGAGACGGGTAGTATCAACATTTTGTGTTTGTGTTCTCTGCTGGTGCTCCTTTTAAATGCGATCGCGTCCAGGCCTCAACTGGTTCTACTCGCTCAGTGGTTTTTTGCTATAGCCTGTCTCTGTACTGTGATACATTGTGTTACTCTGTCCTGTAGCTAGCAGGGATTCAATTGCAATTAGTTGCGACTCAATGTATGTTCAATCTCACCACTGCTAGTCTGCCAGCATCTGCTACACACTGACACCTATTCATGTATCAATGGCTCTATGAAATGGTAAAAGTTTATGTGTGCAGGGATTTTTGCTAAGGACAATTATTCACAGTATTGATTATTTGTTGACGGCTTATTCAACAACCACAGTAATAATTTGTTTACTGCTTTAATACCCAGCAGAGTGTTTAGCATCAGCTTATTCTGGTCTTTTATTATTAATAGCTTGCCGTATATACTATCTGTGTAGAGTGATTGTTAAATGTCATTGGGCGCAGAATCAATCCACGTACCACCAACCTGTCATTGAGTTGCACATACAGTGATTATATCTACTAGTTTTAATATGGTAGATTATATCTATTAGCCATAACATTATATTTATTAAACTTAGGACTAGCACACTGATTTGGGCTATTTATCAATACAGGTTGGGTGCTCGGTACGCTATGCCACATGACACACAATACACATACACAGGGCAAGCACCTTTGAGCTTTCCCAGCTGAGTAACCCACTCTCCCATCAAGGCCTATTAGGTATCACTGCTTTTGATCTGTATTATTAGGCATCAGCATATCAGACTATATACCTTGGCCATCTATCGTCTCCTCATTCCCTCCCGCCACTGTACATTATATGTATTTATTATTATCACTTTGTGTTAAGAACTCATTTTATCCCCATTATCAATTAAATGTTAAGTTTTAAAAGCCTAGGAGTGCACTACGAAATGAGCTTCTAGTTGTTAAGTGGTAGCAATAAAGATGCCTTCACTTCTCAGCTGAAACCAAATTCTGTCTAGTGCAGCTCATTAGTTGCACCCACCGCCAATCTTGACGGCTCAGGCACCATCATATTATCATCACATTATTTGATTTAGTGAGCATTATATATATTTTTCTTTGGTTTTCATTTAGTGTTTACTATAGGGGAACATAAGAATCCTCTTCTTTATTTTGCTCCTACCTCTATTAAGAGATTATTAGTCAAATTCATCTAAATATGACAGGTTTTCTGTCCACCAGCTGGGATACCAGCTCATGGCATGATGAGGCAAAAAAAGTCTTCTCTGTGGAGAACACGTACACACCCTACAACAACACTGATAATATCACTGATTTTTTCAGAATCCTTAATCGCCTATTCAAGTCTCAAGCACAGACTTGGTGGGAGGTCTCTAGTCTGCAGAATTATGATACACAAGATATGATTCCACGGGGCTTACGGATAGGCCTCTCTCCAGCGTATCACATAACCACTGTTGAGTTTACCCAGCAATGGGAGAACATATTATCAACATGTTCACAGTCCTTAATAAAATTATTGGTTGAAACTCAACAGACTAGGTTATTGAATATACAAAAGGAGCTTGATATCCAATTACGCAAACTAGATGACTTTAGAGCCCACAAAGATTTTGATGATATGGAATCTAAACTACAAAGAGAAGTTGATAAGTTTAGAAATGAAATCAAAGAAAGGAAACACAGAAAATTTCAGAGGGATGCTTTAGATTATAGTTTACATCAGGTGTACAGCTATAAAAAATCCCAGAAGAGAAGACAGCCCACAATTAATTACTCCTCCTCAGAGGCTGAGAATTCAGAGTCTGAAACATCTAGTGGTTCAGAAACCAGAATGTCTGCCCCATCTCCCTCTACAAGTGGGATCTCTCAAACTGATACCAATACTATTGCTTTTTTGGAATACCCCCTCGTAAGAGACCAACAAGACGAGGGGGCAATAACAAAAAAACAACAGACCAAGGAAAAAGCAGGCAGAGGCCAACGCAGAAAATAAATTCCACAGCAGTAGAAGACGGGAAATTAAAGATCTTTAATCTCTCAAAAATTAATCTAACTGGTGATCACATCTCACTATTAGAGAAGGGATTATCCTTTTCACCCACCAAGGATTTTAATCTCTTTGAGTGGGTGAAGGATCTAAATTTGTTTTCCCGTAAACTGCTACTGCATAAATTTCACGCTAAAAAATCTAGACGTGAAATTGACACTATTGGCCTCGCCGCATCCGATCAGACAAATGTCCAGAACCTTATGTCATTACTAGATGATAACGAAAGTCCACCTGATAAGAGAGAAGGTCCGTTCTCTAGTTGTAAACCGAAAAGTAAATTTACCCCCTTTATGTCATTATGTCCCCAGGTTGAAGTCTTTACCAACCTAGTCACTCGGGACCTAGAGAAAATGAAAATTAAAAAACACATGCGATATAACATCACTAAAAAAGAAAATGTGGCATTCAGGGAATTAATGACACAACAAGAAATCACAATCAAACCTTCAGACAAAGGTGGGAATGTTGTTGTTATGGACACCGAGTTTTATGTCAAGGAATGCAAACGTATCCTAAAAGATAGAACAACATATAAGATACTGGATTGCAATCCGACTATAAAATTCATTAAGGATCTTCAATCCATTTTAAAGGGTGCCCTCACCAACAATATTATTGACAAAAATGAGCATGATTATTTGTTACCCAGGACACCTACAGTGGCAACATTTTATACATTGCCTAAGATTCATAAAGATCAAAAAAGACCGCCAGGTAGGCCTATTGTCTCCGGCAATAATAACCTTACTGAACACTGTAGTGTATACCTGGATCAAATCATGCGTCCTTTCGTGTCAAATTTACCATCTCACATTAAGGACACGAAAGACACCTTACGAAGACTAGATGGCATCAACTGTGATAACCAAACCCTGTTTGTCACAATGGATGTGGAATCTCTCTATTCCAGTATCATCCATTGCAATGGTGTTAAAGCATGTAGCTATTTTCTCTCTACAAGGGGCTCAGGTTACATTGAACATAACAAATTCATGATAGACCTTCTGCAATTTGTTCTTTGTCACAACTTTTTTCTATTTGACGGAACACTGTACCACCAGACCCAGGGAACAGCGATGGGCACATCCTGTGCACCAACATATGCTAATCTATACCTGGGCTGGTGGGAAGATCAACATGTGTTCAGTGACAAATTTGTGCAATACACACAATACATTGATTTGTGGATTCGTTTTATAGACGACATATTATTGATCTGGCATGGTCCAGTAAATATATTGGTTGAATTCGTGTCTCTATTGAATGCTAATGATTTGAACCTAAAATTGACATTTGAGTACAATGCAACTGAGATAACATTCTTGGACCTGAAAATTAGTAAGGACCCAGATGGTAATGTGCAAACCACGATCTTTAGGAAAAAGACGGCTACTAACAGTCTTTTGGCGGCTACCAGCCACCACCCTCCATCTTTAGTCAAAAGCATCCCCATTGGGCAATATTTGCGACTACGCCGCAATTGCTCCACTTTGAGAGAATTTTACATACAGGCCCAGGACCTGAAAGATCGGTTCTTAGATAGGGGATACCCAATGTCTACATTGAAACACGCATATCATCGCGCAAGAGATAGTGACAGAGCACAATTACTGGGTCCTAATATGAAATCACCTAATACACAGGTTCGTTGCATTGGAACCTATAACTATAGGTGGCATGAGATCAAGAAGATTTTCATGAAACATTGGTACATCTTAAGATCCGATGATGACCTTGTTAAAATTCTAAAAGACACTCCAAGCATCACTAGCAGGAGATCAGCTAATCTGCAGGACGGCCTTGTGCACAGTCACTTTAAACGCCCTATATCATCTACTTGGTTAACACCTCCACCAATGGGCATGCACAAGTGCAAGAACTGCAAAGCATGTCAATATATCAACCCTGCTAAATTCTTCTTGTCTCACGACAAATCAGTGACATTTGATATTAGACACCACATAAGTTGCAAAACCATCAATGTAATATATTTGATCAGTTGTGAGTGTGGCCTCAGATATGTTGGTAAAACCATCAGGGAGTTTAAAAAACGAGTACTTGAACATATAAACTCGGTCCACAATAAATTAGAAACACCAGTTGTACGCCATGTAAATAATATTCATCAGGGAGATATTAAGTGCCTATCTTTTATAGGCATTGACCACCTTAAAAACAATATACGTGGTGGTGATATAAATAACAGACTACTAAAACGTGAGGCAGAATGGATATATAAATTAAAAACTCTATACCCTCAAGGGTTAAATGAGGGTTTCACATATACTCCATTTATTTGATCATCTGTGGAGATTGACATCTTGTTCAACTATCCACAATATGTCTCATGCTGATATAAACTATATACCTGTTATTTAGTGTCTCCCTACTTTACTGGCAAGCAAGCAAATACATCTTTGATCGTGGACCTAGTAAAGTTTAATATGCATTCAATTTAGTACATGTCTAAATACCTCCAGCCCACTATGATTAAGTTTTGCCATATATCACTGAACAGCTAATCAGTATCTGTTAATTTGGTATGGGCTCAACAAGTTTAATATATGCCCTCATACATGAGCCCATGTCCCATATGCTGGTGATTCTTTTAAACCTTTATTAGTTATTATTATTGCTGAAATTAGTGTGTACCCCTTTAACAACCGCTGTTCTAAACATACAGTTCCCTACTGATCAGTATAAGCGTTGAGTAAGCTTTCTATTGGCCCGCGGGATGCTATGGCAACCCATGACGCTATATAAACACGCTTCTGAGATCAGCTGGTTATCACTCGCCCCTGAAGAATCTCCGTCAAGGAGGGAAACGCGTAGGGCGTTTTGGCGTGGTGACGTCAGCGCGAGGGAACTGAGAGAGACGGGTAGTATCAACATTTTGTGTTTGTGTTCTCTGCTGGTGCTCCTTTTAAATGCGATCGCGTCCAGGCCTCAACTGGTTCTACTCGCTCAGTGGTTTTTTGCTATAGCCTGTCTCTGTACTGTGATACATTGTGTTACTCTGTCCTGTAGCTAGCAGGGATTCAATTGCAATTAGTTGCGACTCAATGTATGTTCAATCTCACCACTGCTAGTCTGCCAGCATCTGCTACACACTGACACCTATTCATGTATCAATGGCTCTATGAAATGGTAAAAGTTTATGTGTGCAGGGATTTTTGCTAAGGACAATTATTCACAGTATTGATTATTTGTTGACGGCTTATTCAACAACCACAGTAATAATTTGTTTACTGCTTTAATACCCAGCAGAGTGTTTAGCATCAGCTTATTCTGGTCTTTTATTATTAATAGCTTGCCGTATATACTATCTGTGTAGAGTGATTGTTAAATGTCATTGGGCGCAGAATCAATCCACGTACCACCAACCTGTCATTGAGTTGCACATACAGTGATTATATCTACTAGTTTTAATATGGTAGATTATATCTATTAGCCATAACATTATATTTATTAAACTTAGGACTAGCACACTGATTTGGGCTATTTATCAATACAGGTTGGGTGCTCGGTACGCTATGCCACATGACACACAATACACATACACAGGGCAAGCACCTTTGAGCTTTCCCAGCTGAGTAACCCACTCTCCCATCAAGGCCTATTAGGTATCACTGCTTTTGATCTGTATTATTAGGCATCAGCATATCAGACTATATACCTTGGCCATCTATCGTCTCCTCATTCCCTCCCGCCACTGTACATTATATGTATTTATTATTATCACTTTGTGTTAAGAACTCATTTTATCCCCATTATCAATTAAATGTTAAGTTTTAAAAGCCTAGGAGTGCACTACGAAATGAGCTTCTAGTTGTTAAGTGGTAGCAATAAAGATGCCTTCACTTCTCAGCTGAAACCAAATTCTGTCTAGTGCAGCTCATTAGTTGCACCCACCGCCAATCTTGACGGCTCAGGCACCATCATATTATCATCACATTATTTGATTTAGTGAGCATTATATATATTTTTCTTTGGTTTTAATTATATTAACTGCCAGACACAATGGGTAATATATATGATTACGTGTATTTGCAATAAGAGATATATTGGCAAATCCTTTGGGGAACAAAATGTGCTATATTGGAATATTTGATAGATGTAACACAGAATAGGGATACACGTTTATCAACACGCATTCATGAATGTCATAAGGGCAATAGAAATGGCCTAAACTTCTGTGGTGTAGTCTATCCCTTCAGGGAATAGGGGAGGTGATCTAGATAAGGTATTAAATAAAAGGGACGCTGAGTGGGTCTAAAAAATTGGTTCGCTGGCCTTTTAAGGCCTAAATGAGGGGTTTCTGTTCAACTGTTTTTTTATAACGTGTTTTAAGTATGTGTATAGAATGTGTATACGGTATATTGTTTGTATTCTCCATGTCTTCTGAATGATACTGAATCTCAACATCCGGGTCCTGCTAATGAGGATATAAGACAAGTCAGAAGACATGCACAGTCAGCCCTTGAAGAAGCCGTTCCACCCATATGAAACGCACATTGGGCAACACACACAGAGGTCTGGAGTGCAGCTGTCATGTTGATGGACCCCTAATACTGGAGGCATTCAGTGATGTGGGGTGAAGCACTGGATATCCACTATAATCCAGAACAAGTGACTTTAATTTCACTCTCAAGGTGACCACCTTTTATGATTCTATTTTGTGTGTATATTGCTTTCCAAGGAGATGTGTCCAGCGGACTGTATTTTCCCAAGAAGTACCATCTGTGTTTTGTTTTGAATTTATTTTCTTGAGATCTTGATATATGTTTAGCGAATATGTATAGAACTAAAGGGGATTAATTTTAAAGCCACAACACTAGAAACTGACTTACACCGTTTTGCTATAAGATGAGTAATTGAAAGATATTCTAGGTATACGATTAGAAATTATCCAGAGATACAGTATATGATATTAATAGATGCATGATTGAGTGTAATTGTCTCAGAAGCTATACAGGGTCTCTTAGGAGTTGTATGGTATTGAGAATTCTAGAGGATTTATTATCATGCTTCACACATTGTGGGATGATAAATTGAGTGTTTTATGCAGAATCTGTCTTAAGTATCTAATGCTCCATATTGAGCTGATATTAAAGATCCTCACAACTTCTATGACTATACTGTATAAGATATGTTTGTGAATGATGGTCATTTAAACATAGCAATATACGCACAATGAGAGATTAGCTTTTTTTAATGTACCTCTCAAGTAAGATCAATTGGAATTAAAAGTCAATAATAGTTACCCTATATTAAGTGTAAATTCAGATATACACTGTCACTGTTTGTATTAATCCTCCTATGCTACAGTATGTACAGCTAGTGGTTTGAGCCCTTGAATATAATGCTTCATTATAAGATTTTTTTCCCTGTATTTCTTTTATTATATAATTTGGAATACATGCACATTTCTTTGTAAAGTATGATCTATAACTATACCTTCAGACCTCTGAATTTTGTTAAGTCTGTCATTCTAAGTGATGATGGCAAATAAAAGTAATAAAGAGAGCAATGAAGGAACTCTTTGGACCTTATTCTGCAAGGCATGATAACTGCCGGTAACGTCAAGATGACTTTTCAGCTGAGCAATATTGTGAGAATTGCTCCATCGGCTCCTTGGCCACCGCTGGGTAACTCTTGCCACTCTCTGTGGTCAAAGATGAAATAGCAGCTCTTCAGGGCAGGGTCTCCTTTTCCTACTGTTTATTTGTTGCAGCTGCAGCACTTATTTCTACAAAAAGAAGTATATCTCCTATCATCTCCAAGTGAAAATATTTAAATCTGACCAAATGTAAAGTCCAATGTGCATGGAAAGGAATCCTGAGGGAAATCTTCAACGAAGTCTCATGGAAGGACAAACAGACATGTAAAACAAGGACAAAAAAGACAAAAGAAAAAGATCATAGTGCAACTCAAATAACAAAACAAATGTAGACAAACAAACACTGAAAAGATTGGCAAAGAAATAAATACAGATTTATTTCTTTGCCAATCTTTTCAGTGTTTTTTTGTTTGTTTACATTTGTTTTGTTATTTGAGTTGCACTATGATCTTTTTCTTTCGCCGGTTTTTTGTTTTTACTGTTTGTATTGGTCTGTGTTAACCTTTTTGCATAGGCAGCCCCCACTTTAAGTTTAAAGTGTATTATATTAATGTTTGTCACTTATAGTGTCACTGTTTTAATTTATCGCAATAGCACTGATTTCACTGCTCTTCCCTTATATCTCCTATCATGCCACGTTTATTACTGCTGTAAAGTGCTATGCACATTATGGTACATGGATGGTGATATACAAATAAAGATATACACACATACCGTATATTCATAAATATTGTACATACAAAAGGACTGCTGGAGTAAGCATACAATTATGTTGCTGCCTCTCATTAGTAGGGTTAGGTATACCCCATGGATCCCCATCAGGTCGGAAGGAGTTTAGCCCCTTTAAAGACTACCATGGAATCAGATATGTCCTGAGAATGTAAAGCAACGAACACCTCAATGTGTGCAAGGTCGTCGTATGCTTTAGTTTCTCCCAGCTTGACATGATTTGTAAAACCATCTAACACACCAGATGTACCATTTGATTCTGAGGTTCCAGCAGAGAGAGTAAAAAAGATTAGGTAGACCCGTCATCTTTTTGTTACCACTCTCAGATTCAAGCAGACTTTGGCAATCTCTGGGGTGGGGGAGCATCCACATCACGGCCAACATTCAGTCCATTCACAGTTTTCAACACCTACAGATGCAGCCACCAGTAACCGATCACTTGCCTGGGTAAAAACTAAGGCATCTCACAGTAAATGCCACAACATGCCTCGACATTTCTGTGAGATTCCTAATGGCCCATCAGTTTGAATGGGACTGCACAGAACCCCTGCTATGTTAATCCGATGGGCCATTAGGAATCTCACAGAAATGTTGAGGCATGTTGAGGCACTTAGTGTGAGATTGCCCCAGATTTTCCAGGGCAAGTGATCTAATACTGGTGGCTGCATCTGTAGCAAGGAGGAATGACGAAAACATGAAATTAGGTCACTTCTCCCAAAGCCGGCATCCTTCTCAGTCCAAAGTTGACTACTGATATCTTTGAGAAAAGTGGTGTGCACACTAGACCGTGTGCTCTGAAAGAAATTCATCTCACTCTGGCTCCCTGATGGTATTACCATCTTCACTGAATTACGCATTTATCTCCTATCTCAGCACACATTATTATCCAAACTGAGTAAAATATCGAGTCTATGCGTATATCGTTTTACTAATGAAATATTTTTTATTTACTGTTATACAGACAATCGGTAATATATGTTTTAAGTAAAAAATTATTACAAGTTAAATTTTAAATTGTAAGTGGTGTGCATTTAAGTGAATTTCTTTCAGAGCACACGGTCTAGTGTGCTCACCACTTTACTGATTCACTTTCAGTTCACAGTTGCACCCACTCATACTGATTCTCACTGATTACTTTACATATTATTATGGATTCTAGTTGATCACTTCCTATCCCCAATCCTTTTTGTTACTGATATATTTGAGATTATTTTACGTGAACTCGTACATTTTGTGACAACAGCCATCCAACAGCTCAAGGAGATGTACATCCAGTAGATAAATGATAATTGGGAAATAGTTGGAAACCGAATATAGTCTTAAGCATTCACGGTAATAATTCAGAGTTATTGCATATCCTACACCTACTTGGGCCCTATGAGGAAGGAATCAGCGTACCTCCTACAGATGCAGCCAAGAGTATCCGAATACTTGCCTTGGAAAATCTGAGGCAATCTCCCAGTAATGTTGCAACATTTCTGTGAAAACTCTGCAGACAGACTAATGGCCCATCGGATTAACACAGCGGGGTCCCTGGCAGGTTCTGAAACTTGTGCAATTCTAGCTGCGATTAGGTTATCGCGGCTAATTGCGGCTCTAGAATGGCGAGTTTCCCCAAAATCCTCACGCCAACTTTTCTTGGCTGGTGAGAAGCTGTTGAGAGGCGCCCTTTAGCCCTCGGGTGGTCCCCGCGTGTGTCCTGGGGTCCTTAGGTGGTCCCTGCAGGTGTCTGTGGGCCTTCGTGTGCTCACCCCGGGGGTCCTCAGGTTGTCCCGCGGGCATCTGGGGGCCATCGGGTGATAACAATGTGATACGAGAGATTGCAGATACAATGGGATTCGGAGGATGAAGACTTCTATAGGTAAGTAAAATATTGAATGTCTGTAAATATCTTTTTTTCAGGTTTTTTCATTGTATTTATTTATTTTTATGTTTGTAATTGCCCATTGACTGATAATGTATTAATCTGTGCCCCTATGCATTTAATAGTCCCACGTCACGTGACCATGGGAATAAAATGCATTGGAAATACCGGCACCCCATAACGGGGCCTGTATCTCGGGAAGCAGTGGGTTCCCGGACCTGAAATCCACGCGGCTCTGCTCAGGAGACCCCTTGCTCATCTACACTACTGTAGTAATAACATTTATATTAAAAAAACATTAATTTCAGGTGATATTTGCGCAGGAAGTGGCGGCTCTCTCTGAGCAGCTCTCTGCAGCTGTAAGAAATTGCCGGGTAAGACCTTTTCAGAGAGGCGATCTTCACATGGTTTTGGGAATTTTGCTATCACAGGTAATCGTGGCTTTCTGAATACCTTAATACAGTAGCAATGCTCAAAAAACAGGCGATTTAAATGGCCCTGCAATTTTTTTCATGAATGCTTATAGCCTGGGCCCCTCAATGTTAAAGGATCATCCAAGAATGTGGTATATATGATTAAATGCAGCAAATGTAACCAATTATGCTACATTGGTGAAACCAGTTCAAAACTACAGGCCAGAATGAGCATACACAGACACACAATAACACATATCATAAGGGAGGAAACTACTGCACTCCAGTGGGACATCACTGCTCGCCGGCAGATCATTCCATACTGTAAATTACTTAAAAATTGAAAACTTCACCGGAATGTTTAAAAGCACTCAAGAATGGGAAATATTTTAACTCAAATGATAATGCTGTTTGATATTAAAAAAAAAAGACGATCTAATGCTGATATGGGGTTTCTTAAAATTATCATCATTTTTGGTAATGTTTCTCCCTGCCTCTCTGTTCCTTTTACATTTCAAATCGTTCTTCCCCCACTGCACCCCCGCCTCCCTTCACACTGCTGATGGATGCTTGTCCCTATTTCTCACTATCCCTTTTATCCACGTATTGCCCTGTCTGTTTATTTACCGTCCCCTCAGCCATTCCTTCTCTACATCATCTGCCTTCGATTGTAATCTTGTGTTTCTACATCTGGGTTATGCTCAAACTAATGAAATATTTTGTAAATCAGTATTGCTTGACCTGATGAAAAGAGTAAAGCTTGTGAAAGCTTGTCTTATAATATCAATTGTTAGTCCAAATAAGAAAGGTATCACCTAATGCTCAAATACTCATTTACTGTACTCTGCACATTGCAACTGAACTAACACGGCTATTTCTATTTAATTCTTCATTAAAAAAAAAGAAGCATTCCAAAAAAAGTGTATTACGATTCTCCTTGATCTACAATGATGGAAAATTAGCTGATTACAAGGGAAACCTGCGCACTGATATTATAATCCGTTTTTCAAAATAAAAACCCTTTCTGTGATTTAATACATCGTCCTCCCTTTACGAGTTGATATATTGTAATGTGAAAGTAATAAAGTTGTCTTCAGCACCTAGAACTCAAGACCTGAAAACTTACTATAACATTCTCTTATTTAATACTTACAAATGTTGTGCGCTAATTCTTATGGGACTAACATGATATCAGCCATTGTTCCTTCATTAGACGTGCATGAAGATAGTTTGCGTACATATATATGTACTCTAGAAAGAAAACAGAGCTCATTCACTCTTTGATTTGTACACTGTATACTCGTGTTTTTATTAACAGTCCTCCTTTAATTTACATTATAGTTGGCACATCTTAACTATACTGTTGGAGCACTGGAGTAAAGAGTAATATTTTCCTAGTGCCATTGTTTAATGATATTTTTTTTATTTGGGGCTTTCAAAATGTCATTTCACATTTGTAGCTTGTAGTTTCTTGTTTCTTGAACGACCCACTTGGTGGTAGGGATATTACATTTGTGTATCAGTTTTCCTGCCAGAACTATGATTAAACAAATGAAGTGTAAATGCTTTGTAAGGTTCTGAGTGCACATCACATGGCTGTGCAATTGGCCATAATCCTGTGGTATAAGAAAACAGTGAAGAATGTGGATGGGAAACAGGGCTAGCTTGTCTTTTTTATAGTATATCCAAAAAGCACTAAAAGTTTTTTCCATTGGCAAAATTGCACTGCCATAACAAATCTACAGTCCAGGTCGGGATAAGCACACCCCAAACGATATCTAGCCAAAAAGTCTATTTCATAAATGTTATTTCATGCACTGGCATTATCACGTACAGACGGTGCAAGTCCGTTCTCCATGGGAATCGTAATCCTTCACAAAGGAGTCTGCGGTGTGACGTGTTGCAATTCAAATGAACAAGTTAGGCTATTTTGCCAAGAAGTCGTAGCTTATGGTTAGCAACACTTTGGGGGACATTTACTACAGTGCAGATGGGGGTATCACACTCCAGTCCGATGTAAGTGCCATTCAAGTCTATGGTGATAACCCCCATCGGCTCTTAGTAAATCCCCACCTTTGGCTTTTATTCAATATGCTGTCCATCTTTCTCCCCTTTGCTCGGGTAGAGTGAAGCCCCAGTTATTTCAATGGAAATTAAATCTAACCATGCAAGGAAAAGACGTTTCACAGCATGTTATACTTGGGGGCCTTTATCTTTATCATTTGTTAGGGATCATATATGAAGATGGACAGATGTAGCAGTCATTATTGCTCCCATTGGCGTGTTACAGCGGGACACACACAATGCTTCAGTGGGAGCAGCCACCACTCTAAATGGACTAGCAACAGGTGCAATAACACTTGCTACACATCTGTTCTTCTGCATTTCCTTCCCATGGCACTGCATCTAGTCTCTCTATTTTATGGTACAATCCTAAGGTAAGTGACATTTTGTAGCATAGTTTAGTAAACATATCTAACTGTGATATATCTAGTATATCTAAGTAGTATATCTAATATCTAAGAAGTGAAGTGAAAATGAGTTAACATACATTGGTGGAATTCACTAAGGTCCTATAAGGCAGAGGTTTAAAGGCTATCCCAGCTTCAGCACAGGTCTTTGACTGAGCCACTGATTGAGCCACCTGTGCTAAAGCTTGGATATCCTTAAAACCTGACCTGTTGGAGGGTCTTGAGGACTGGAGTTTAAAACCCCTGCTATTAGCGATATTGTATGTATGTATGTCTTTATTTATATAGCGCCATTAGTGTACATAGCACTTCACAGTAGTAATACACGTGACAATCATAAATAACAAATAATATAAATAACAGGTCATGGGAATAAGTGCTACAGAAATAAAAGTAACATTTAGGAAGAGGAGTCCCTGCTCCGAGGAGCTTACAGTCTAATTGGTAGGTAGGAAGAACGTACAGAGACAGTAGGAGGAAATTCTGGTAAGTGCGTCTGCAGGGAGCCACACTTTATGTATCATGTGTCTAGTATTAGCCACAGTGCTATTCATATGCTTCTTTAAGCAAGTGTGTCTAAAAGTGGGTCTTAAAAGTGGATAGAGAGGGTGCTAGTTGGGTATTGAGGGGAAGGGCATTCCAGAGGTGTGGGGCAGTGAGTGAGAAAGGTTTAAGGCGGGAGAGGACTTTAGCTACAAAGGGGGTAGAGAGAAGACATCCTTGAGCAGAACGCAAGAGTCGGGATGGAGCATAGCGAGAAATTAGGGCTGAGATGTAAGGAGGGGCAGAAGAGTATTAAGCTTTAAAAGTGAGGAGAAGAATGGAGTGTGAGATGCGGAATTTGATAGGAAGCCAGGAGAGGGATTTCAGCAGGGGAGACGCTGAGACAGAGTAGAGTGATTCTGGCAGCAGCGTTTAGGATAGATTGTAGGGGAGACAGGTGAGAGGGAGGAAGGCCGGAGGTTGCAGTAATCAATACGGGAGAGAATGAGGGCCTGAGTCAGAGTTTTAGCAGTTGAACAACAGAGGAAAGCGTGTATCTTTGTAGCTCGATCCATCATTAACTGCTGTCTATACCAGTCAAGGCAGTTAACTCTGAATAAAGCTTTGATGCCCCATATTGGAGTTTAGTGAATCCCGGTGATTGTCTGATATTCCACTATATAGGGTAGCATGGTATGCACTAAAACCAGCAATGTCTGTGTAATGGGAAATTCAGGAAGTTCTTTAAACCTATGAAACATTGAATGTACTGGAGTACAATTGAAGAAATTAATTTTCAATAATTAAACAGGTTTCAGCACATGATGACAACGAAAATAGTTGAAGATATCTTACAGAGAACATAACCCTGATATTGTAGTTGGACTGAAAGTGTATTGTCCAAAAAAAATCCTGCAGAGCAAAGTGGACTAATAGTAAAATAGTGCAATCTCAACTAAGAATGAGATAGATA
This sequence comes from Ascaphus truei, assembly GCF_040206685.1. Lineage (NCBI taxonomy): Eukaryota > Metazoa > Chordata > Amphibia > Anura > Ascaphidae > Ascaphus > Ascaphus truei. The sequence goes on from NC_134486.1 coordinate 397,475,309, forward strand.
ATATTTAAAACATTTAAAGAATTACGTTCTCTATGTGGTAAATGGACAATTTTCAGCCAAAATTTGAAATAAAACTTATTTTCACATATAAAATGGCATAAAATCACCCATCATTTTATGTATGTATGTGTTCATTTATATAGCACCACCAATGTAAGCAGTGCTCTACAGAATTAATTAAAAAAAAAGTATATGGATATAATATACAAAGTTTCACAAGAGAGTAAAATAGTAGGGAGTCCCTGCCCTCTAGAGCTTACAATCTAAATGGAATAATGTGAGATCTGCAGAATACAGTGAATGAAAATATCACTTGTAAACACATTTACATCTAAGACAGGTCTGCAACCCTGCTTTTCATCATTATCTCATAGCATGCAGTGCTTCCACTGCAGCAAGGGATTCTGGGAAATGACATGCACATGAGCACACAGTGTCACCTTTTGCTTCAAATCCATTCAAATCCATTTTGACATGGACTCCTATAAATGTATGCCTTCCACATTACAAAGCTTTCAGCACAGCCTGGGTTACTATGCATAGTCAGTAAACCTACCCACAGACAGCTGTTTCACCTTTTGGGTCTCATCAGTATGAGGCTGGTTGTGCTGGCTTTGCAATATGAAGCGGTGATAGGTTTCAACTGCACATTCAATAAGTTATAGTGGGTAAAAAAGTGCCATAAACCCTCCACCGTATAGCATAGAGCAAATGAAAATATCACTAGTGAGCACATTCACGTGTCTCAGACAGGTCGGCAACCCTGCCTTTCCCCATCATCTCTTAGCATACGGTGCTTCCCCTGCAGCTAGGGATTCTGGGAAAATATAATAGGAGCAACTGCACTATAGATAGGGTGGAATCCGGGATACACTAAAAAAAAAATTATTAAACAAATTCCATTACTTAAAAATAAATATTATTATGGTGTTTGTGAAATAGCATCCCCATTTATGCTGTATTATTGATTTTTTTCAGTTTCCTAACATAACACAAACTCCCCCCTCTCCCCTTTTCTCTTCAGCCCATTCTCTCTCCTCCCTCTCTCTCCCTACTTTATTTCTCCCTCCCCCTTTTCTCTCTATCACTCCCTTTTTACTCTCTCTCCCCCATTCTCTTCCCTCACTCCCACCCACCCCCCAATTTTCTCTCTCCCCCCATTAATTCCCCCCCCATTTCCTGTCTCTCCATCCCATTCTCTCTATCTCCCCTATTATCTATCTCCCCCATTTCTCTCCCTCACCCACTCCCCTTCCAACATTTCTCTCTTCCCCCCATTTTCTCCCAGTATTCTCTCTCCTTTTTCTCGAGTTCACAAGCTGTGACTTACTACTGGGTGGGACTGCTACGATGGGACCTGCCCCAAGCCTCCTCTGCTGCTGCCACCATCCTCCTCTGCCACCGCCCCCACTCTCCTCTGCCACCGACCCCACCCTCCTCTGCTTCTGCCATCCTCCTCTGCCACCGCCCCCACCCTCTTCTGCTTCTGCCATCCTCCTCTGCCACCGCCCCCACCCTCCTCTGCCACCGGCCCCACCCTCCTCTGCTGCCCCCGCCCTCCTCTGCCACCGCCCCCACCCTCCACTGCTGCTGCCCCCGCCCTCCTCTTCCACCGGCCCCACCCTACTCTGCTGCTGCCCCACCCTCCTCATAGGGGGGCTATGTGGCCGTATTTGGACATCTACATCATCAAGGGGGCTGGGTAGGAATCATAACACTGTGTCCCCCACCCGTCGCACAACACTAAATATGTAAACCCCATATAAGGCCATCTATCATCCAGGGGGAAGGAAATACAGCCCCAGCTTACATTCAGCCAGTGGGAACATGGATTCAGATGGAGAGAGTCATATTTCTCTCCCTGCAGATGGTCAATTCAAGTGAAGAATTAATGGAATTAATGGTACGGGTCCATTCCAAAGCATGGAACTCCGCAGCCTTAATCCTTCAGGGCTGCAAGACTGGCTGTCCTTGTGGCTGCTGATGGGTGACATTCGGGCCACAGGTTGCCTCATTTATTTCCGCTGCCACAAGGACAGTAAGTCTGCCTACGTCTGTATGCTCAATGCTGTTGTTTGTTACGGTAGTGTGACTAAAAAGCTAAGGAAAAGGTGACTGAGCACAGTGAGAATTTCAAATGTATGTAAGTGTACATAGCAGATTGGGAGTAAGAGGACACATGAGGTGACAGAGGTCAAAGTTGCATGTAGTGGAAGGAGAAGAGGATAGTAGCTAAGACAGAGAGGTGTACAGTATGAGATGCAAGGAAAATATCTTGATGGACTATATCTAGTGTTATCTAGACTCAGAGAGGGTGCAATTGTAGCAGAAAAGAAGAAATTAGCAGTGAAGGAAGTCAGAGATTTCCTCCAGAGGAGCTCATAGGAGTGGGTGGGGATAATGAAAGAAAGGGGCAGGTAAACATGCCTGCGGGTGCAATAACGCCTGCTGCATCTGCACATGTGTTATGCCAATTAATATTTAGGTTAACATTAGGTGTTAATAGGATCCACATTCCATTAAATAAGCACAGGCTACTGAAGTATGAGAAATAAAAGTCAGTATATTAACAATATATTTACAATACACAAGAATACTTTATGGGAAAAGAACCAAAGTTTCAGACACAAGATAAGTTCATCATAAAGTTTACCCAAACCCTGTTAAACTAGATGTGTTAAGGGACACATGGCGGCTAACATGACAACATAACTATTATGCTCTATAATCAGCGTGGCTTGCATATGAGAGTGGCCGGCAGTGAAGACACAGTCAGGGGCACCATACAGTGCTACAATATAGCAATGGCTGTCAGAGAATGTACGCTCTAAAACACTGAAACTTTAAAAAATAACAACTCAAATGTGAGGTCACCACTAACACACAAAGTAAAAATAGCAAAGTTTTAGGCAGAGTTGGCTCTTTTCATGTTTACGCCAACCCAGTTCATTCTGTTCTCATAAGACAGCGTGGGTGATAGGTATGAATACATTCTCTAATACCAACATAGCCCTGTCTACGGTGCCCTTTTTGTAGCCAAAATGAACTTTGTGTTCCTTCCAGAAAACAAATTCTCTCATTGTATCTTGTATTCTGTGTTGCCTCCTATAAACATGAGATTTTCTTGGCAAACGCAGACATCTTCACACTTTTGGTAACCTTAAATATCTAATTGAGTGAGCAGAGACGCTGCAAATGAATTATTGTGTAACCCTAAGCCGGCTGCTAAATGTCAAGTCTTTTATTTCCTCTCAAACTAAAAAATTGCAACACGTGGGGGGGGGAAAGAATGAAAACTACATCGAAACCATCCAATAATCCCACTGCTTCTTCCAGTGAGAGCACGACATGATGACTTTGGAAGTTTGCTATAAAGAATTAAAAAGTTAATGTCAACAAAGTAGTATTTGATGGAGCCAAAAAGAACGTTTGGTTTTTTTTTTATGATGTGAAATTACCTTTCTCAGCCAAACAACAAAGTACCGTAACGTTTGATGGAATATTTCTACAAAAACACAGGAAGGGCAGCTTCCATGTTTACATATTATCGACACTGTTCTGCATGCAAAGAGTTTCAAAAAGCTATGCATTACGTCATATAGTGATAGTTATATATACCAACATTTGGCAGCAAATCAGACTGTAAGGATGAACGTACAACGCTCCCTTTTTCAGGATGAGAAAAACAAACTGCTACCGTCGTAAGGAGTGGAGATGGGTGAATGTTTGGGGTGAATTTGGATCAGAAGCGGATCGGCCATTTCCTTTTGTCCGCGGATTTCAGCGGATCAATCTCAAAAAGGGCGATTCGCGTTTTGCGGCTTTTTGTATTTTTATTACCTACACATTCCGCGGATTCCGCAATCCGTGGGCAGATTTTGAAGAATCCGCCAACGAGTTGCTGAATCCGTGGATTGGATTCTAGAAAACCGTCAACAGGTTAAATCCAATGTTTTTTTTTTTTTATGAATTCACGATTCATGATTCAAACCGACCAAATCCGTTTGCGGATTTTAAACTGTGAAACTGATTTTTTGGGGGAAAATGCAAGAAAATCCAGGAAACAGACTAGGGCGGACTTTCCCATCACTACTAAGGAGCATACAGTATAAATCTACAACAAGAGACAGGGGGTGTCCAATGCTACATCCAAATGACAAAACATATATGATGAAAAGTATAAAGTAAAATACTTCAATAATAATAATAATAATATTAAATACTTGGTTATTTAGTTAACCCTTTGGCCAAAGCGTCATAAGCCTGCATACCAACGTCAAGGTAAAACCAAATTAATGCAGGTCCTACACTACACTACACTGTAAACCCTTCCTTTTACCTCTGTAAGAGGGGAAGAACATTATAAGTCTTGTTCCTGCAGCAAATGAAATGACCTCCCAAGTTAAAAAGGTGAAGGAGGAGGAGTGAGCTCTGGGGGGAGGTGCCACAGCCTCCAATTGACTGCTAGCAATCAGACATTGATTAACACACATTCCCAGCTAGCACATAAATATATATTCATTATGTGGTGGGTGTGGGAGTTTGAGCTAGCTGGGAATGTGTGTTAATCAGTATAAATCTACAGATGCAGAGGCCATTATTTTAACAAATCACGCTGTGCATACCTCGGAATACCCATGTCTTGGCGCGGGATTTCTTCCAACCGTACCACCTTAAGACGTGGGTGCAGAAAATTGCATTTTAGTGTTCTGGCTTTTAAACACCTGAAAGTGACACAGTAGCCCAGTACTGTACACATTACAATTCATTCATTTAATTGCATTTAATTGCACACAAGCCATGAAATTCAAACAAAGCAACCACGACAAACACGTGTGCCTGGGGCGATTGGCCATGTTCATGCCGTGTGGAGTACAGCAGCGCACACGAAAACAGCGCCGTGATTTCTCAAAATAATGGCCGCTGCATCTGTACATGGTCTGGATTGCCTCACATATATTTTTCTCTTGCTAATTGTAACACAATTTTAGCTTAAAATACCTGCTCCATCCATATTTCTTTATCTTTTAAAACAAAGTGGTTTATTCTAAGAATAAAGTCTGCCTTTGTCAAACTTCCCTAACACATCAATCATTTTATCCTTAAAAGTATGAATTCAATTCTTACATATGGACTGAATGGAAAAGATACTTACAGCCCTCACAGAGGTTCATCTTGGAGAGGTTTCTCCCATCAAAAGACTCCTCGAAGACAGAGCCATTTTCCTTCTCTTCAAACGTGTGAAGGTACATGACCTTATTGTCCATTGCGTTTTGCCCACTTGTTCTAGGAGAAACAATAAGGGAACCATGTGATGATTTACTAATGAAAAATACTCCGATATTATTTGACACTACAAAATATTCGCCCATAATACATGCAATCACAGGTTTGTTTTATTACTTCTACCTTTGTAATGATGATCTTGCTGATGGCAACAATATTTTTTAAATAACAGCTTTCGACGTGTTATGACTTCAAAAGAAAACCGATGACTGCCTAGCACTGCTAAAGTAGGGTTACTGTATAAACTATAGAATTCCAGTTCAAAAGAATGTTGAGCAAAAGTGTAAGTTTCTGGTCACTGGCAGACTTACAGAGCACCATGGAAGCTAAAATGTTGCAATGGATTGAATCTATTAAAGTCTTACTTAGGTCATAAGGGAATATGTATTATAGAAGTGCTGTATATGTATCAAAGTCAAAGAACTGAGGCAAAAATAGCACAAGAGTTAACATTTGTTTGGAGAAAAAAAAACTATTTGTTTTCTAACCTCTAAAGTGTAGGAACTGCCTCACTAACATTAATCTTGGCCGTACAGCAAGCTCTTAAAACTTTTGTCCCAATGTAATTAGAAAGATCCTTTTTTTATGGTGGATGAAAACTTGAGAAGGTTAACCATTTACATGACTTGCATTTAGTCAAATATACAGTAAGCATCAGGATATATCATGCCTTAGGCTGCGGCCCCGCTGCCGCTGAGCTCGCTCATGCTTTGGAGAGCGGTGATGTCACCAGCTCACTAAGCATGAGCGATCGCTGTCCTGCAACATTTTAGAGCAGGAGTGGGGGGGCGTGGCTATTACGGGAGGGGGGGTGTCATTGGCTGTATAGGGGCTGTCTGTGTTTCTATGTATCTCTCTCTCTCTCTCTCTCTTTATATATATATATATATATATATATATATATATATCTCCCTCTCCCCCCATTGCTCTCTCTCCCCCCATTGCTCTCTCTCTCTCTCTCCCCCCATTGCTCTCTTTCTCTTCCCCCCCCCCCATTGCTCTCTCTCCCCCCCCATTGCTCTCTGTCTCCCCCCCTGCGCTCTCTCACCTGCCCCCCCCCCCTGCGCTCTCTCCCCGCTCCCTCTGCACTCTCTCTCCCCCATCCCCCTGCTATCTCTCCTGGCCCCCCTCTCTCTCCCGGCCGTCCTCCCTCTCCCCCCCTCGCTGTCTCCCCCCCCCCTTGCTTTCTCTCCCCCCCTTGCTTTCTCTCCCCTCTCCCTCCCTTCTCCCCCCCTCTCTCTCTCTTTCTCCCCCTATCTCTCTCTCCCTCCCTTCTCCCCCCTCTCTCTCTCCACATCTCCCCCTCTCTCTCTCCCCCTCTCCTTTCTCCCCCCCTCTCTCTATTCTCCACTCCCTCTCTCTTCTTCCCCCCTCTCTCACTCCCCCCCTGTCTCTATCTCTCCCCCCCTCTCTCTCTGTCCCTTCTACCCCCTCTCTCTCTCCCTTCTCCCACCTCTCTCTCCCTTCTCGCCCCCTCTCCCTTCTCCCCCCCTCTCTCTCTCGCTCTCTCCCTCCCTTCTCCCCCCACCACAGCAGCACTCCGTTTGCCCATTTGCTCCCCCTCTGTCGTTTCCCACCCCCTCTGTCCGCCCCCCCCCTCTGTCCGTTTGCCCCCCCTTTGTCCGTTTGCCCCCTCTGTCCGTTTGACCCCCTCTGTCCATTTGACCCCCCTCTGTCTGTTTGCCCCCCCTCTGTTCGTTTGCCCCCTCTCTGTCCGTTTGCCCCCTCTCTGTCCGTTTGCCCCCTCTCTGTCCGTTTGCCCCCCCCTTTCCACTTCTCTCTGCTGAATTCAGTGTCAGTGTGTGTGTGTGACAGCAGAGTAGAACACGCCCCCTCTCTTCCCATTTGTCAGAGCAGGGTCATGTGACCCTGCTCTTAGCACAGAAGTATCTCTCCCTTGTCTCCCCAAGCAGAACGCTTGGGAGAGCGTGTGTGCACGCGCATGAGCGCGCGAGCACAGCGGGAGAGGGGATGTGCTGATCAACATTTGAGAAGGTAAGCGCCCCAAGCACCAAGCGAGCTCAGCGCCAGCGGGGACTCAGCCTTAGTTTTATGCAGACGGAGCCCTATTCATTAAACTGCAATAAGGGCACTCTCATGAAAAAATTGCTATTTTTGCACAAAATTGTGTCTCACCATCGTATTCATTAAGCAGTTATTGCATGCCTAAATTTAGCAATTTTTTTTATGCTATTTGTTTCAGGATGTGCAATTTTGTGTGGTATGCAAATGAGGTGAACTGGCAAGAATACATATTTACGAATTATATATTAAGGAATCACTGGAAAATCACAGCCAGAAATCTCATCTTCCTGAGAAATACACAATGAAGCTTTTGGAGGATAGTAGAGAAAAAGAGAATGAGGGAGAGAGGGGCTGTCCGATTTATTTATAAAATGTTTTACCAGGAACATTGAGGTTTACTGCTCATTTTCAAGAATGTCCTGGGCACAGAGTTACAGTATGATGACAAATACATGGTTACATTAAGTGAATAAATACATTGCATTTACAGTAAGAAATATTATATGTTATAGGCGTATGTAACAGTTACAAACCAGATTAAAATGTGAGACAGCTTTAGTTTTGAAAGAACTAAGACGAGTGGCGGATGTGAGAGTCTATGAGGAGTAGTCTCTCTCTCTCTCTCTCTCTCTCTCTCTCTCTCTCTCTCTCTCTCTCTCTCTCTCTCTCTCTCTCTCTCTTTCTCTCTCCCTCTTGCAAAAAATAATAATGTTGTGTGCAAAAACATCAGAACACAAATACACAACGTACAGTACTAATGGTCTAGTAGAGATTAGAGGTGTGTCTATTCAGCATGCTAAACCATATTAATGCATATTTGATCAGTTTATATCATACATCCACACATTGGCCCTAGTGATCTGCCTTATCCAGTCAGATCCAGCTGGTCTAATAAACTGACACCATGTTGTATGAGGCACTGAGCTCAAAGCATTGTATACTGTACTGTATATAGTGAGATTGCTTGAAATCTATATACTTGTGTTTACGAATGTTTATATTAGCTGTTTTTGGGATTTAAGTAAACATATCGATGGATGAAGTTACATTGTAAACTCTATGTCGCGATTATGTCACTTAAGCCTCTATTGCTCCAACTGTCATGACTACAGTTACGATTTCAATAACAATGTTGCAATACAGGCATTCATTGTTAAGTAAAATGTATTCATTTAAAGTCCCGTTGATATATTCCTTTGTATGGCGTGAATACCATAACCTATTCAGAGAGTCATTTACCATGAACTTGCATGTGCGAACATATTTCTCCCCTGTTTCTTCTGTATGTTGCTTAGATCCAGCCATGTGCTGGATCCTTTAACACATAGTGTATCAGTCCATTACTCCAGAGCCCCTGGTTTCCCCACCATATCCTTCACCCTCTCCTTATTGCTACTTAATGAAACACAACATTAATTTCGCTAGAAAAAAGCATTTTCTTACGCACTACAAATCCCAGAGCTCGTAGTGGCTGGAATAAATACCGCAGGGAGCAGTTGCCTATTGTTTGCTGAGTCTTCACAGCTCACACAAGCAGTAATATGGTCATATGTTTCCAGAAACAAAACAATTGCCAGATCAAACCTGTCCTTGATGTATTTTATTGTTATTGGTTCACTAAAACTGTAGCCATAGATGTAGACCAGGTTACCTTTGTGAAAAGGGAATTCAAATGTTACTTTCTCTTATTACCACTGACACACACACAAGAACACACACACACACACACACACACACACACACTGTATTAATGTATACATATGTCGTTCACAGTTCTAGTAGCTGTATTAGTCTTAGAAAAATACAGATTCGTTTCAGGTTGTGATACCTTTCAGGGAACAAACATCAGAGTTCTTCAGAGAGGAGATTATAGAGAACACTTGAAGAACAGTATGAGGTTGCAAAATCTCTGTACATTACTGTATAATTTCACGTACAGATGTATGTGGTCATATTCTGCAATATTCTGCACCAACACTGCCATTGAATCTAATGGAAACTCTGTGATACTCTGTGTCAACACGGGATATGTTATATTATCTGTGGGTCAATGAAGTCTACACATTTGAATGAAGAAGTCTTATGTTGGTGCCCCAAAAGGTATCCCAACCTACAATGAACCTGTATATGCAATTTAGTGAAAGTTAAGCATACAGTATGTGTGTTGGACTGGGACATGAAAGGCCCACAGGGAAAAACAAGCGGAATACATAAGACCTCGCTGTTGCAATAAACGTTGCTTGTCCAATTAATTTTTAAATACACTATTAATAAATCAGTATTTAGTACTATGATTTATAATGTCAATGTTACATTTTTAACTGTGTTAAACACTGTTTTCAGTGGCCGTGCGCCAAATGTCTCACAATATTTTGGCGCATTACTGGAGCCATTAACACAAATCACTAATGTAGTAAAGAAGTCCAAGACAAAACTCACAGATCAGATAAGTGATGAAAGGGATGTTTTATTGTATAATAATGTTTTTCTAAGAGGCATGTAAGGCTACTGCCTGAATTTAATGTGTAAGGAAGCCCTAGTTTTCTGACATTCCAGCTTGAGCATGGCTAGTACAGATGTGTGATTCTCTCTGTCCATAATGTACAATGCATATACTAAAGCATTTCTACACTCGGGTTTCAAGTTTTAAACAGAAAAGTAACATATCCTTGCTCTGAGAAAGCTTAATTTGTCCATGTAGCCACAGCGACAGAAACTAAGCACATCATCATTTTAAACTAATAAACACATTTTGCTTAGTAGCCATTACAGGCCCTGTTGGAACAAGGATAACTCATTACAGCTGTTATTACTGTTGTACTAACGCGTTATTGCAGTTTCATTGTTTGCCTTGGGAAGAAAACCCAATCCGCCCTTCCTCCTCCTTTTCCAGTACTCTGCTTACGTTTACTGTGCTAGGGAAGAAAATTACCAAAGTTATCTTAAGCAATAAAAAGTTTCCCATGTTGCTTCATTATCTGCTTGTCATAACAATCTCTATGAGATGCTCACGACTTGAGGACTGTTCGCCATCTGTAATTCTTTACGCTGGTGTGAAAGGATTTAGGGGAAAAGCAGCCATGTACAGAGCATTCCCTCCACTCCCTTTGGTCAATTACTTTCTACTAGTGTGCTCATTATTACTGCTCAGAAATACTGCGTTCCCTGCTGCCTCCACACCATGGAAATGAGTGGCAGAGGTGATAGCAGCAAGTTGAGCCCAGTCCTCATATCTCACATGTTTCTTCCAGGTCTCTGACAGTCTGCCACGTCTAACACTGCCCCCCAGTGATTTATAAATGCCCTGTGCTTCCCATCCTCTTAAGTTTTCCATTTTACCATTGCTCCACTATACACAGAGCCAGATGTACAAAGCTCTTAAATCAGGGAAATAGCGTAAAGTTGCTAAAATAGTAATGGTCGTTATTTTCTCTAATTATACAGTATGAAAAAACAATGGCCGTAATAGATCTCATTAGCATAGAGTTAACGTCAGGTTAATTTAGCATGCCCTTGCATTAGTTTCAAATAACCTTAATTCATGTCTTACCCGGATAGGAGGGTAGAGAGAGAGTTAGTCGCAAGTGCTGTATAGTATGTGCCGCCCCAAGCACACAACAAGTGGAGAGACACTTGTGGGTATCTTCCAAGCTCACTAATGCATTATGTGCTGTTTTCAGCCATTACTGCCTCTGTCGTTGGATATAATGGAGATTAGTGCTAATGATATGTTCCCTATAACAATACCTATCCACGGAGCTCCATTATAGTTAGCACAGGTATTTAACGACGTGTTTCTTAGGTCATACCCTAAGGGGCGCTATCTCCCTGCAGAGCATGAAGTCTGGATTTTGAAAGAGAGGGGAGAGAGTTCTATTTTACTAGAGTGTCAAGTGCTGTATATATATCCACTCAAGACCACCTTCAAAGAACAACTGGAGAGACACCTGCGTACAAGAAGGAGCACACCTGAGTGATACCTGGGATATAAGCTAACAGGATATGCAAAGCATATTTAAATAGCTCCCAGTAGCATACATCTCAGGTATCTTAGGCGTGCCCCTGTTTGTGCAAATGTGTCTGTCCACATGTTATTCTCTCTCTCTTTCTCTCTCTCCCACATACTTCTGTGATTCATCGAATCCTCCAGCACTGCAAACAGAAAAGGATGCTGAACTGGATCTAGCAACACTTAGATATTTGTGCACATTTGGCAAAATTGTGAAATGTTGCTTTGAAATGGCCAACATTTCTAGAAAAGTGTTTCAAAAAGATGGCAAAGTAAACAGTGAGACCTTCACTCATCTCTATTAGTTAAAACTGAATCCATTACCTTTGTTACAGTATTTTTGCAATATCTATGCTAATTAACATTCTTATACTTGCCGTTTCATCTCTCACTTCCCAAGAAAGCTTTGCACAACTAAGGATCATTTCAAATATATTGATCCTGGTATATTGATCCTGGTATGTCCAACGCCTGCAGACTGCCATAGTTAAGGAACTCTGGATATTATGTCAGAAGTTAATACAGTAGAAATGACTCTACTTGGCAAGGTGAAAGCATTTTGTGTTTAGTACACTTGGACTCAAATTTGTGTTAAATGTATTTTAATTTCCTACAACTGACACTAATCTCTTGACCCAACAACAAGTTGGACCTTGAGAAAAAGAAGCAGTAAAACAGGGACATGTAAAAAAAGTATATGTGCTACAGTGCTAATGCTTAATATAAAGTAGTGTGCTATAAACCCTACTAGTAATAACCACCGTGCATAAAAATATAGGATGGCTGCCAAAGAACAAATATAGATAAAATTATATATACAACAAATACAAAAAAAAAAAAAGGATGTCGGCGCCTCAAAAAGTCAATAATATAGTGAAAGTCCTGACCATAAGGCATAAACCAGTCCTGTTGACTTAGAACTCCTCTGATGATTCTTGATAGTTGTTTCACCACATGGAAAAAGAAAACCAAAAACCGATCACAGTATATAACTGTATAGATGATTCTAAATATTAACTCATAAATAAAAATAAATATAAAAATAAAAACATAAATAAAAATAAAACAACAAACTCAACAACTACTAGTGCACAAACTATGACTAACAAACAGACATTAATTGACAGAGATACAGTACAAAGACTAAAATAACCTGCAAATAACCAACTAAAATAGACTGATTTAATAAAAATTGTGACATACACATAAAGGTAACCAATGAATGCTGCTCCAGAGGGGCAAAAATTGCCATATGGTCAGGACTTTCACTATATTATTGACTTTTTGAGGCGCCGACATTCTATTTTTCACTAAAACAGAGGTAAAAGTAAAACTCCCGTACACAGGGCCGCCAACATGGGGGACAGCCAGGACTGCTGTCCTGGGCCTGGTGGGTGTAGGGGCCTGGCCCCTGCAGACACATCAGGCTGCTACACGCCAGTGTGAGACTTGCTTTCCGGGCCTTTGAACCACGGACAGACCTGCTTACCACCCTGAGACGGAGTGTTTGTATTCTACATGTGTAGAGGATCCACCTGTCGGGATAGATGAATGCTGGCCCACTGCTCCCCGAGATTGAGTAAAGAGTGCCATTTCCAGCCGTCTACTTGTGTGGTAAACCCACTAACCCACTGCTCATTTGTATTTACTCTGATGTACGCAGAACTTGTTACCCCTTAGTAAAATTCACTTTTTTAAACTATACTTCACTATGTGCGTTGTGCGCCTTGTTCTTTTGTTTTCTCTCTAGTTCCAGGGGTGTCGAGCCACCCCCAAGAAAGGCTGCAGACCCTATATTAGTGACACCTTCAATCTCAAGGTCCACAATATTGTTTTGTTTTACTGTTCACTGTGTGTGTTTCACTAGGTATTAGCTGCGCACTACCACCTATTTCTGTACATCAGTTCTCTGCAGGGGGGCCTGAGATGGATGAAGCACACAGACGGAAATCCCTTCCTCTGCGTAGCTTGTCAGTAGGCGGTGCCTTGGTCAGGTGTTGGGGTCTCAGTCAGAGGGCGGGGCTGAAGCAGCAGCATGAGAGACAGGCGGAGAAAGGTGAGAGGGAAGGGGTGGTGCCTCAGTCATGGGGCGGGGCTGAAGCAGCAGCATGAGAGACAGGCGGAGAAAGGTGAGAGGGAAGGGGTGGTGCCTCAGTCATGGGGCGGGGCTGAAGCTGCTGCATGCGACTGGCTGAGACAGTTGAGAGGAAAGGGGGTGGGGCCTAAGTTAGGGGGCAGGCAGAAGTTGCTGCATGAGAGACAGGCAGAGGAAGGGAAGAGGGAAGGGGAGGGGCCTCAGTCAGGGGGCGGGGCTGAAGCAGCAGCATAACAAATAGGCAGAGAAAGGTGAGAGGGAAGGGGGATAATTAGGGGGAGAAAAATAGACATGGAAGGGAAGAAGAGATATAGAAAGGGAGAGAGAAAAACACCCTGAAAACATAGTAAATAAAGTAGAAGAGAAATACATCAAAGGGAAAAGAAAGACATATGGAGGGAGAAAAGAGAGAGGCATGAGGGGGAAAGAGTGAGAAAGGGGAAGAGAAGATACATGCTGGGGAGAACATAAATCAGATTATAGAATGAAAGTGTGTTTGTGAGACAAGAGAGATGAGGGAGGAAAAAGGCTAAACACCGGAGGGAAGAACAGAGAGAAAGAATGAGATGAAGGGTGAAAGAAGAGAGAAAGACATGCTGTGGTGGAGGAGAGAGGAGAGGGGAAAATATGCTGGGGGGAGAGAGAGAAAGATATACTGGGGTGGAGGAGGGGGAGATATGGGTTTAGAGGAGAGAGACATGCGGGGGGGAGAGAGAGAAAGATATGCTGGGGTGGAGGAGAGAGATATGGGTGGAGAGGAGAGAGATGCTGGGGGGAGGAGGGGGAGGAGAGAGATAAAGATATACTGAGGAAAGGAGAGAAATACATGAGAGGAGGGGGAAATAGAGACACAGAAGGGGAAAGATGGCATGACATGAAGGGTGTAAGAAAGAAAGGCACTAGGGAAAGAAAGAGAGAAATACATGAAGAGTGTGGTGGTTAGGAGGGGAGGGAATGAAGAGACATGATGGGACAAAGTGATCATGTCATAACATTTGGGTGGGCCCTATTCTTTTTTTGACCTATGACCCAAAAATTCCCCTTTGAATATTGCATTGCACTCCTCCCCTAATTACTGTTATACACTCCACTCTCCAAACTGCTTACTGATACAAGCAGAACATAGTTGAAGGATAAGTTATGTATTAATACCGAACCTTCAACAACTTAGGTTATGTGATCTCTCCAGGTGTGATCACATGACCTTGACTAGCATGGATGCCAGAAGCAGAAGAGTAGGGGGCTCCCCCTTCTATTTCTACCAGGCTGGCCTCTCCATCGGATTAGCTCACCCCCCAAAAATGAGCAAGTGCCAATGATGTACCTGGTATTTAAGAGCCTCTGGCATGTCCATAGGGTTGCCAGGTGTCCAGTATTGAACCGGACTATCCTGTATTTGAACACAATGTGCAATAAAAATTGAGGTAACACTGGACATGTATGTGTCCGGTATTACCTCTCTGGATATAGTGACCTGACCGGCTTGGGAGGCCGCAGGATTTCTCCGAGAAGGGAGAAAGCAGGGCTTTTGCTAGTGGGCTGGGCAGCTTCCTCCATCCTGATTAGCTGCATTATCCAGCAGCAGCCAATCAGGAGGAGGTGTTATGAGCGTTGGGGTGGGGCCAAGGAGAGAAGGAAACAGCATGGAGCAGAGAGTAGAGGTGTGTTTCTCGAGCGTGTGTGTGTCTCGAGCGTGGGTATGTCTCGAGCGTGGGTGGGTGTCTCAAGCATGTCACACCTTTCACCATTGTGTCCAGTATTTTTGGAGAAGCCATCTGGCAACCTTACATAATGTCAGGGCTCATGCCGAGTTACCAGGTGGGTCATCAAGGTGCTGTAGAGGTTAAGGCAATGGGAATGCAATATGAAATGGACTCCCTAAGGCCTCTGTTAAACATGTTGTGAAGCTGTCTTACCATTGCTTCAAATAAATGGAAATAATCATATTCAAAAGGGGCCTTAGAGTCCTAATAGCCATTTACTACATTGGACACATTTCACCTTCTGAAAAAAAATCTTTCTAAAGCCGCACAGGGATAGGTCTCGTCAAAAGACATCTTTGGAATATTTGCTTTATTTAACAGTATTTTGAGCAAATTCTGCACCTGAGCAAGGGGGGTTCCCCAAAAATAAAGCTTATATTCCAAAGATGTCTTTTGACGAGTCCTATCCCTGTACAGGTACAGTGCGGCTTTGGAAAGAATTTGTTCAGTTCTACAATCCATGGCAGAAGTGGGATTCTGGCCATGCCTCTAAGCCAGCACCAGCATTTACACCTACAAACCTATACTGTAAATACTTGAAAAGGAGGAGTGCGGGAAGATAAACCTTTCTTTCCTCTGTATTTAATTGGATAATCCATTCTTTTACATTTTATCCTTCATAGTTTTACATCAAGCTACCACAATGTACGTCTACATGCACATCAGACTTTTATTCTGTTTGCAGCTAAGTGCACCTCTTAGTAAGGTTCCTTCTATTTGGTGCTAATGGGTTAAATAGAGAGATTTACACAAACTCAGATAAAGCTAAACTTAAATGGGATAATACAGTATATCCAAAAACACTTTATCAAATATGTGAGCCATGTAACTAACTTAACTCCACTTATTTTACACAACCACTTCTCCAGACATGTAACTGAGGCACGCAGGGCAAAATAAGGAAAAATACCTTGACACATTACAAGATGCATTTCTTATATGATTTAATTAGTATTAATATAATGACCCATATTCTTCATTATCTGAAGATGGTTTAACTAATAACCACATGGCTATTAATATAACTGAAGTCAGATGACGCGTAGTAACACATTTTGCACAGAAATCCTGAAATAAAAAGTACAGTCACAATGTACTTTGCTGTCAAAGTAATGAGAAATGAAGTGGACTTGATTGCCAAGTTATCTTCATAAACATGGTTTGAGTTACTCACCTGCAGAGTTGAGTGTCGTAGTTCCAGTTCTATAGATTTGCTCCCTCTGCTCGTAGGTTAATGCAGGAAAAAAATATGCAATAATATTTGTGGATCTGTTTCTTGCACAGAATACTCCTTCCAAAATCCCACACTGATACTCAATAATGTTTCTGGGATAACTTTGGAAAGTGTATTTTTCTCTGTACTTCTTATGCAGAAAGTGTCTAACTGCTAGTCCCTTTAAAAAGCCAGTAGCAACTCTGTTTTACAGTCACCTTGTTTTGAAAAAGTTTATTTTTTCTTATTTGCCAATCCACACAATGTATCCACCCCTTTTTAAAAGATTAAAGATGTATTGATGATTCCTTACAATGTGCAGTTCCAACTTTTACATGTTAACTGTTATTGGTGGATAAAATGTATCCATCCCCATAGAAATATTTTTTCAACAAATAGTGAGAAGAATGCCCTCTTGTGTTTATCTTATAAAACAGCAAGTTATATTATATTTAGCTATTATATTTTTGTCTTTTTCATTGTTTTTTTTAGATGCGTTCATGAAGCCAAATGTAGAATATAGAAATTTAATAATTAATTTTAAGTAATAGTCATACATTACTTTTTATATTAATATTGTATATCTTTCAACAATTCCAACTGCTGAAGATTTTAGTACCATCAATTCATTGAGGTAAATCGAATCAAATTTGTACAGATTATTTTTGAACATAAGTGACACCTAAACAAAGTTATTGAAATAATATAAAGTTGTCTTTAAAAGTATAAGATCCTTTACAAGTGTATCCTTGTGTGATTTGGGCTATAGTTCTACCCTCCTCCTGGCAGTAATCCCTCCGTAAGGGCAGGTTGCCAGGAGTAATTATGGGTTTTCCCCACTTCAGGCAGTGCACTCAGGCAGTGAAGGCAGGTCACCTGACCCTGTGTCCAATCAAGAGACACAGGGGCGGTGCCTGTTGAAACTACTTAGGGCATTGCCACTTCCTATTTAGTCTGTGGGTTCTGTTGTCTGGGTCACACAGACCGAGCTGCCAGAACTGGCTAGCGTTAGACCTCCCTTTGGGGAGGGAGAGTGTGTACCCCATACCTCCTACCATGCTTAGGGGGTAGGGGAAGAGCTAGACCCACCCTGGGTGCCCTAGGCCTGGAGTGGTATCAGGGACATCCTGCGGGGAGACAGCCTGCTGTGCAACTGTCTGCTGTGACTGAAGAGATACAATAAAGAGACTGCACTTTTATACAATATCCTGCCTGAGAGTGGAGTGTATCAGGAGGAGGGGAAGACAATTCTCTTGTAGGTATTCCACCCCATACTGCTGGGGGCTACAGGAGATGGAGGCGCTGCACCAGTGAAGAGAACGGAGGCACATCCCCAGAAACCTGTCCTGTTCTCCCATATGTCACCGCGGGAGACTCAGGGCCCCCTGTTGCCAGCAGGTACGCACCACACACAGACATGTAGCCTGAGCGTTAGATCCCCTATCTGAGATTGGGTGGGGGAAAGAGGGAAACATAAATTTGGTAGAAAAGGTGGATCCAACTAACTGTAAATTGTGTGATTAATTATAGGCAGGACTGTGCTAATGTGGTCGGTGGATCTGTGTATAATAAATACACCCAGTTTGTTGTAGATATGGGTTAATTTACCTTTGGGTTGCACGTACAGGTGTCAAGAGTTCACTACTTTTAGGGTGGTTCGTATGGTTGTTAAAGCAGTATGTTAAGCTTGGTTTTTGTTACCCATTGTTACCCTTCTGTATCAGTACAGTATCTGGAACTGGTCAAAGTCCTCTAAGTTTTGCTAGGATGTCTCCCAGTTGCAAAAAATAAGGTAAAAAATAGCGCCATATTTTAATAACAATTTCTTTCATCAATCTGTTCTAGTTTGTTTTACACTTTATGTTCCACATTTGATGTCATAAGACTTTCAGAAATGACCACCCAACTTTATTTGTTTTACAGTATGTCAGGTTCTTCGGAAAACAACATCTGGCATTAATTAGATAACGTGTTAATTGCCCCTAAAAGTTTAGCTTTGGATAAATATGTTTCGTAGTTCAGTAACGTTTTGTATCAGGTATTATAACCATGATCTGTTATTTATATTATTTGTTATTTATATGATTACCACATGTATTACTACTGTGAAGCGCTATGTACATTTATGGCGCTATATAAATAAAGGCATTCAATACAATACAATACTTCACTCATCACTGTCACCATCACCACATACACTTTCTTGATCTTTTACTTTATGTTGCTCCAGATCTCATGGAACATACAGACATTTTCCGCAAACCACATGCACGCAACACTCTGTTACATGCCACCCACCAGCTGTCACAATCGGGGCCTTTTTTCTGGGAGTTCCATACGGGCAGTTCTTGCGTTTACACAGGAACTGCTCTACTATGGAAAACTTTGAGAATAGTGCTCACGATCTCACCACTAGATTTCTTGAAAGGGGCTATGATCCCCACATCATTCAGGAAGCATACAACAATGCCAAAGACAAACTCAGACAGGACCTGCTAGGTCCCAATCTTTCCAATGCTTCCAACCAAAGTCTAAATTCTCAATCTGAAATGAGCCATGCTAATGTCAAAAAGGATAAACTACGTGGTGAATTACCTTTGTTCATTACTCAGTACAGTAATCAAGCAATGAGCATAAAGGCTATTATTAAAAAGCATTGGAAAATATTGACAACTGACCCCCTATTAAGAGACCTCGTCTCATCAGACCCAAATTTTGTGTTTAAAAAATCTCCCACGATAGGAAATGCAGTGTCTCCTAGTATACCTAGACAACAGTCTAATCAAAATAAAAAAGAACTATTCCCTTATTTGCTTGGTTGTTATCCTTGTGATAAATGCAATATATGCAATATGTACTCAAAACGAAATACTTTTGTAATCAGGACGAGACTAAAAAGTTCAACATATTATCTTTTATTTTATACAAAACTGAATATATCGTATATATGCTTATATGCGGCTGCAGTAAAATATATATAGGCCTAACAACAAGAGCCTTTAAAGTTAGAATTCAAGAACATGTGAGATCCATCATTAAAGAGGATCTCACACAACCAGTGTCTCAACATTTTATACATTGTCAAAACAGTAGCTTATATAAATTCAGGTGCATAGCCATAGAACATATTAAGACTAATCTAAGAGGGGGTGACAGAACTAACTATCTCCATAGAAGAGAAGCCTTCTGGATATTTACCCTGGATACATTGATACCAAAGGGTCTTAATACTCAATGGGACCTTCAAACATTTTTGTGTGAAATAATTGGGACATAAATATTTTTAATATATGCTTTATGTGCTATGCTCTTGAACTTAATCTCTTCCTGATTATTGAATGAAACCTACAGTGCTATATATATGCATTAAATAATGTTACTAATTGTTTCCTGCAATTCACATTTCTGTTATTCATGTTACAATCACGGACATGCAACTTTCTGTCTTATTACAGACTGTATAATTTGAATTTCTACATTGATAAATTAAAATTCATTGCTGCAATACTTTGCAACAATGTATCGAATTTTTTGACATGATGCATTTTCATGATATAATTGACACTTACTATACTTATTATGTTTATGGGTTGATACCCTAGCATGTCTTGCTATAGTACATTCACTACCAGTGCACTATTTAAAAGCGACTCCATCAATAGAATTTTATTTTTACCTCTACAGTATAATACAATTTGGTGAAATTTATACCAACCTTAATATCCCAGATATAACTAGGTGCTATTTACAAATCTTAGCCCTAAACATTGGTTTACAAATATATTGTTGGATTACTTCATCAAATACAATATATGTTTATCGTTATCTCCATTCACTATTTGAAATTAATTTAACCATTTGTAGAATAGGGCTAACACTACGGGGGTTAAACAATCAGATGGAGTCTCTCTCTTAATGCACTGGTCTTTCTAAACGCTGTGTTTTTCTATGCTCTGTTCACTTAATTGCTGCTTCATAGCTCATTTCATTAGCACACGTGTGTGCAATATTTTAATTAGAAAGGTGGGGTTTAAATAAATGTTCTCCTCCTCTCTTGTCATGCTCCTTGAGAAAGCGCTAGTGACGGCGTGAAACGCGTGGGAGGAGGAGCCTGTTTTTCATGTGGATTAACACATTTTTATGTAGCCTAATAAAGATGCTTTTATTTTAACCATTTGTGGCCGGTGAGTTCCGCTTTTGTCCGCGGTTTTTGGATGTCATACCGATCCCTTTTCTCATTATTACCGGATTATGCTACATCCAATGTGAAAAAATACACAGTTAAATACTTCAATGTTAGTATTCTCATGAGTAAGGGTCATTTAGTTACACCCTTTGACCAAAGCATTATAAGCCTGCAGCCACTTCATGGCATGACCAGTATGCAGGTTCTAACAGTACCAGTATGATGTGGTGGGTTCTGGGGTTAGAGATGGCAAGGATTGTGTGTTCATTCATTTTAATTTTCAACTGGTATCAGTTAGCAGGTCAGGTCCACTAAGGCCATTCTCCCTCCACTGCAGAGGTAATGAGAATTTTCACAGGTAGTGTTAGGACCTGCATACTGGTCATGCTGTGACGTGGCTACAGGCTTATAACGCTTTGGCCTATGGGTTTAACTAAATGACCCTTACTCCTGAGAATGCAAACATTGAAGTATGTAACTATGTATTGTGTCACATTGGATGTAGCATTGGGTATTTTTGTCTTTTGTTGTATACATTTAGCCACGCTCAGTAGCACTCCTTTTGACACACATACTGTATATATATGACATGGTGGGTTCGGGGGTTAGAGATTTGCTAGGATTATGTGTTCATTCATTTTAATTTTCAACTGATATCCGTTGGTTGGAGGTTAGTGGCCCCTCCTCCCAGGGTTTAAGCTCTCCCCGCCCCACTTTTTATATAGCAGGTTTCTTCCATGCATCTCTGCAGGACAGGTCCACTGGGACCAATCTCCCTCCACAGCAGAGGTGGATGAGAATTTTCACAGGTAGTGTTAGGACCTGCATACTGGTCATGCCGTGACGTGGCTGCATACTGGTCATGCCGTGACGTGGCTGCATACTGGTCATGCCGTGAAGTGGCTGCAGGCTTATAATGCTCTGGCCAAAGGGTTTAACTAAATGACCCTTACTCATGAGAATACTAACATTGAAGTATTTAACTATGTATTTTTTTCACATTGGATGTATGTGGCGGGCAAGGGGTTAACTGGGATTATAATAACGTTCTGGCCCACTTGGTTAACCCTGACCCGTGTGTTGGGCTCTTAGAGTGTCAGCTCTGGGACCCAGATGTCACAAATGTATTACTGCAACTGTATACTGATTTTGCGACACTAAAGAATGATGTGATTTTATTTCCTTTCCGGGGATGCTGGGATCGGGAGATTTCTAGGCTGTAAGTTTCAGGGTGGGTTTGGTGGAGAAAGTCTTTGCAGAATGCGTCTATGTAGCGGGGTTCCGGGTTTTGGGATACCTCAAAAGTTGTATACGGAGATTGAGTGATATCCTCTGATACAGCTATGCGCATTACTCTGCCAACCTTGTACCCTGAAAACGCTCTTACGACTCACTGCCAGAGTCCCTGCTGCAGCATCTTCCAGACAAGGTAAATGGGTATGAAGGGGTTAAAAGAAATCTGCAGGTATACACAGAGTCCTTAGTATAGCATGAGGCTCCCCAGTATAGCAGAGGTACCCCCATACTGTACATGCCCAGGTATCCTGAGCCTAGAGTAGGGGTTCAGGAAGGTGCTCATGCTAAGGTTATGAAGCTGAGCAGATTTGCAGTGTTTAAAAGTATGTTTCTAATGTGTGCCAGGAATGAGGCTAGTGATTTGTAGAGGATATACCCTCCCTCCATGCATGACACCAGAATAGGAACTCATAACTTTTTGCATGCAGCAGACAGGACACTACAACTTTTATTAAACGGGAATAGTTTAATATGTATAGATATTGCTGACCTGTATATGAGCTGAGGGCTTTCTAAGTTATAGACTCTGGAAGGCACAGATGGTTACCAGGGGCCATACTTGAAAGGGCTCAGAGATGCCTAGGTGTGAGGCCATATGGGCCCTGCCATTATTATAGAGCACCCATATCCGGGCATGAAACAAGGCAACCTAACACCCTTTGCTAAACAGCCAACCGCTGTGGAGCCTCGCACCATGGGGGGGGGGGGCGAAGGGGCAGAGGGGAATATTTTACCTGCCCGTCTAAAAGTCTCAGGGATGGCAAACCCTGTATGAGTGTTTTTGATTGGTTGCTAGGCGGTTGCTAAGGTGTTTTGATTGGACTGCAGGTTTTCTGGGACCTGGACACCAGAGGTTTGAAAAGCCCTGACACAGGTTAGATTCTGGTGTTCTAAGAGATCCATCTAAGAGTTTCATCAGTTCCATCTTGTGTGATTCACCTGAGATTCAGTCCCATTGGAGAAGTGGCCTGGAATATTTTGCTGTGTGTTTGCAATTAGGAAAGATTCGTTTTGTTATCCCAGTTTTCCAAAGTAAGTGTGTCTTTTTACTGTATTTTTGTGTAACATAGTTGTGTGCGTTCATTAGGTGAATAAACGCAATTTATTTTTATCTCTCTGCTTGCTCAATCAATGATCCCGGTAATTAAAAGTGGTAATAAGCGGGTCTTACCGTGACAAGCGTTATTTAATGGTGGCAGCGTGTGGCATAGATTGAGCTTATGTTATAAAATCCTGCGGGGTCTTATAACATAGGGGGAAATTCGAAGATTGCGAGCTCCCAAAGCAAGAGAAAGCATACACACGTTACACAAAGCAGAGAAAAGCGCAGGTTCTCCCTGTCACTTAGCTTAGTGCCTGAGGGCGGACATGGACAAGCAATGCACCAGGATTGTTACCCAGTGTAAAAGCTGCAGTTTACCGACAGACGGTTGGTCAGAGACACAGCTGGAGGACTTGGAATCTCACAAAGCAGTTACAGCTTCACAAGAGGAGTGGACACTCACAACTGCAGTGGCAACAGTCTCTCAGCAAACCAGGGAACAGGAGGTTAAGCCAGCCCTGGTAGAGACAGAAAGACATGGGGAGGGAATTGGCACCCCAGGACTTGCCGCACGTTTTGCCTCATGGAGGAGAAGGGTTACCCAGACAGGGGTCACATGGACCCGGGTAGCCCCCAGCTCATCTGCAGTTGCAGAGCCCAGTGGGACAGCTAGGATGCAAGAGATTAATTCAGCACTGGTGAGCATGAAAGAACAAGGGGAGGGAGCGGGTCACCACATGGATACTGTTGGGGGGCCAGAGATAGAGAGTTCAGCCGCGGTAGCCCCAATGGCTAGCGGTCTCTCTACGCCTGGAATTGCCGCTCTCCTCGCCCTGTGGGGACGGAGGGCTGCCCAGAACTTGGCTACACTGGCCAGGGCAGCCAAAAGCACACATCAATGGATTCTACAGTCTGCAGTCATTGGAAGTGCACCCAAAGTTGCAGAGGTTATCCCGGGGAGGGGGTGCTCTCAGTCCCACCAGATTGGTCCAGGTGCCACCCAGCAATGTCCAGCGGGCACCGTTGTGCCAAGTGACCATGGGAGTTTCCCAAGCAGCTGGCGTGCGTGACTCCAGTGTCACTGTTACTCTGGTCCGACCTGATATGGCGAGACCAGAGGATCTGCTCCTCGGACCGGGGGTGCAGATGCTCCTGCTAGGAGATGGGCTGCGGCTCACACCGGTTGCCCGGGTCTTTTGTGATTGGGGTGCCGGGCGTGGCATAAGGGAGGAGGGGGTATTGCCCGGGTTAGATGCTGAGGTCCGCCTTGACAATGACCTGGGACATATTACATGCGTGTTTACAGCAGAACTGGCTCTTGTTGCAACGATTCCAAGGAGCCAGAGATCAGGAGTTGCACCTGAAGGATCCGCCGTCCCCCTGCATTTGGGACCAACAGTTCCAAGGGACTCTGCGGAGACCAGACAGGTAAGCCAAAATTAGGGACACAGTTTAAGGGTGCGGTGCGGTCTGAGCCCAGAGAGGAGCGCGGAGGCTCCAGGTGTCCGAGTCTGACTCGGCCAGTGGGTAAGACCGGGACTCCTGGCACCGCGGGCTCTTGTGTGCAGAGACGGGGTCTACCAGTTTAGATAGGGTTTGGACTGGTAGAAGACAGCTAGGGGTACAGAGGGAGTGTAGGCAACCGTTGTTACACGGGGTCCATTTCATACCACTAGCAGAGCATCAGGGGGCCACTCGCAAGAGAGCTCAGCTGTTGCAGCCTTGCTACGGGCTGGGGCAGAGTTGTGCCACGCCAAGGATGCCTGGCAGCAGGTAGGTAAAGCGTGTGATCATGCGAGGCCAGCCCTGAACCTGTTAGAGGTAATAGGGGAACCTTAGCAAGGGGTAGCTATAGACATAGTGGGACCCCTTATGATCCACAGTTGGTCTGGCCAGTGTTACATGGTCATGGGGTAGATTTGTCTACCCGGGATCCTGAGGCTGTGACGCTTGCCACCATCAATGCGAGGGCAGGGGCAGAAGCATTGTTAGAGATTTTTCCTAGAGTAGGCTGCCCTAGTGAGATTCTAACTGATCAAGGGTCACAATTCAGGCGTGAATTGTTACAGGGTCTCTGGGGTGTGTGCGGGGTAAAGCACCAGCACACCATCCCTTATTACCCACAGGCAAACGGTTAATGTGAGAGGTTCAATGGGACCCTGAAGCAGTTAGTTCCGGCAGGTATAGGGATTGAAGGAACAGAGTGGGAGATTCACTTACAGCACTTGCTGTTTGCATACCGAGAGGTACTGCCAGAATCTACCAGGGTCTCTCCCTTCAAGCTGCTATATGGCCGCATGGTCCGGGAACCTCCTGACTTACTCTGTGAGGGGTGGAAGGGGAACATTACCCAGACTGATGCGTCTGTGCGACAGTCTGTGGCAGCTCTCAGAGACCAGTTAGAAACGCTTATGGGGTTGGCACAGGCTGATCTCAGGGAGAAGATCACCCTAGATGGGGAAATAATCTTCTCTATCTATCCCTGATCTCAGGGAGATTCAGACCAAGCAGCAGACTCGGTGTGATTACAATGCCCCTAGCTGCTCATTCATTCCAGGTCAGCAGGGACTTGTTCTGCAGCCCACTCCGCAGAACAAATTAAAGGCTGTCTGGTCTGGACCGTACCCGTTTTTCAGGAAAATGAATGAGTACACCTATGGTGTACAGGAAGATGGTGAGACAGAGAGAAATAGGGCTTATCATGTTAACATGTGTAAGGAGTATTTCCAGCAGAGTGTGGCATCAGTGCTGGCTATTTGTAGCACACTGATGGGGGACCTGGCAAGCAATGCTCTGCCTGACCTCCTAGGGGAATCTAGGCAGGGGGGCACAGGGGAGCAGGTAGGAATAGGGTCCCAGCTCAGTGCACAGCAGCGTGTGCAAGTCAAGGCTATGTTAGAGCAGCATAGGGTTCTGTTCCTGGGTAAGCTGGACAGAACACATATCCCAGATCATCCAGTGGAGACTGGTGATCAGAGACTTCTGCATAAGCATGCCTACTGTATATGGCATCAGCAGAGGTAAAAGGGAGTATAGAGAGGGAAGTGAAAGAGATGCTGGCCCTAGGGGTAATTGTACCATCTCAGAGCCCTTGGGCTTGTCTGGTAGTCCTGATTCCTGAGAAGGGTGCAGTGCTGCAGAGGATCAGGGAGGCAGGGCTGACACTGAAGCCTACAAAATTTGTAGGGGGTATGGCAGAGTTATCTGGGGCACAGAGTGGGTGGAGGGCATGCAAAGCCAAAACCAGAAGGGGGGAAGGCAATAGGGCAAATGATGGGGGTTGCCGGCACTGCAGGGTACTACATGAAGGTTGTTCCCAAGTACAGCGCCGTGGCCAAACCCTTGACTGACTTGACCCAAAAGCGACTCTCAGTTCTGGTAGCCTGGTCTCCTGCCTGTGACACAGCGTGTCAGGCACTGGAGGCAACGGTGGCTAGTGCACCCATGCTGGCTGCTCCCGCCTACAGCAAAATGTTCCTGATTCAGAACAATGCCTCTGACTATTTTCTCGGTGCTGTACTCCCTCAGAGGGGCAAGTTGCTATGCTGGACTCTTGCATTGCAGGAGTGTGACTTCACCATCCAGCATAAGGAAAGCAGTGCGCACGGCAATGCCGATGGACTTTCCCGCCAGGACAATCCTCCCGAACTAATATACTCAAGACACAGGCCAGTTAAACCGCCAGACGAGGCGATTGTAACACAGCCTGCAATTGAGTAGGGGAGGTGTGGCGGGGAGGGGTTAACTGGGCTTATAATAAAGTTCAGGCCCACTTGGTTAACCCTGACCCGTGTGTTGGGATCTTAGAGTGTCAGCTCTGGGACCCAGATGTCAAAAATGTATTACTGCAACTGTATACTGATTTTGCGACATTAAAGAATGATGTGATTTTTTTCCTTTCCGGGGATGCTGGGATCAGGAGATTTCTAGGCTGTAAGTTTCAGGTTGGGTTTGGTTTAGAAAGTCTTTGCAGAATGCGTCTATGTAGCGGGCTTCCGGGTTATGGGATACCCCAAAAGTTGTATACAGTGATTGAGTTATATCCTCTGATACAGCTAAGCGCATTACTCTGCCAACCTTGTACCCTGAAAACGCTCTTATGACTCACTGCCAGAGTCCCTGCTGCAGCATCTTCCAGATAAGGTAAATGGGTATGAAGGGGTTAAAAGATATCTGCAGGTATACACAGAGTCCTTAGTATAGCATGGGGCTCCCCAGTATAGCAGAGGTACCCCCATACTGTACATGCCCAGGTATCCTGAGCCTAGAGTAGGGGTTCAGGAAGGTGCTCACGCTAAGGTTATGAAGCTGAGCAGATTTGCAGTGTTTGAAAGTATTTTTCTAATGTGTGCCAGGAATGAGGCTAGTGATTTGTAGAGGACATACCCTCCCTCCATGCATGACACCAGAATAGGAACTCATAACTTTTTGCATGCAGCAGACAGGACACCACATCTTTTATTAAACGGGAATAGTTTAATATGTATAGATATTGCTGACCTGTATATGAGCTGAGGGCTTTCTAAGTTATAGACACTGGAAGGCACAGATGGTTACCAAGCGCGGCTCCGGTGTGTCTGTCCAGGGGCCATACTTGAAAGGGCTCAGAGATGCCTAGGTGTGAGGCCATATGGGCGCTGCCATTATTATAGAGCACCCATAGCCGGGCATGAAACAAGGCAACCTAACACCCTTTGCTGAACAGCCAGCCGCTGTGGAGCCTCGCACCGTGGGGGGGGGGGGAGGGTGAAAGGGCAGAGGGGGATATTTTACCTGCCCGTCTAAAAGTCTCAGGGATGGCAAACCCTGTATGAGTGTTTTTGATTGATTGCTAGGCTGTTGCTAAGGTGTTTTGATTGGACTGCAGGTTTTCTGGGACCTGGACACCAGAGGTTTGAAAAGCCCTGACACAGGTCAGATTCTGGTGTTCTAAGAGATCCATCTAAGAGTTTCATCAGTTCCATCTTGTGTGATTCACCTGAGATTCAATCCCATTGGAGAAGTGGCCTGGAATATTTTGCTGTGTGTTTGCAATTAGGAAAGATTAGTTTTGTTATCCCAGTTTTCCAAAGTAAGTGTGTCTTTTTACTATATTTTTGTGTAACATAGTTGTGTGCGTTCATTAGGTGAATAAACGCAATTTATTTTTATCTCTCTGCTTGCTCAATCAATGATCCCGGTTATTAAAAGTGGTAATAAGCGGGTCTTACCGTGACAATGTAGCATTGGGTATTTTTGCCTTTTGTTGTACACATTTCACCTTGATTTGTGACCTTGGGAAACATTTTCACATATCTTTAGATAATACCCCAGCCCTGTGGAAAAGTCCCGTACAGCAACAGCTACTATCCAGTCCTAACTAGGGGAAATACATTTTTTGTTATTGTACATTTGACCCCCTATGTGGGGCATGTGTGAGAAAATTGAAAGTGAAGGACTTTACATGTCGAATTGTGTAGTGTTTTCCCCATTGTTTTTTTACACTTGTATTGTGCTTTGGGAAAATGTTGAAAGTTGCAAGAACTTCCCCGATATAAGGATTGTGCTATCGAGAGCTTCCCACCTTTCAGAACATCTTTGCAGAGTTACAAGCTAACCATGTGATAGCCAATGATACAAAAATGAGACACAGCCCACCAGAAGCCCACTGCCTCAACTGTTGTTGTCTGTACCTGCATAAGTAACGGAGGTGCCACCCAGCCATCCTCCTGAGATGAGCGCCCAATGATAAGGTGGACATGGATGAGTGGGATGTGCAGCTGCTGTCCACTTGTGCAGCTGGAAGACAGACAGAGGAACCTTGGCAAAGGTGGCTCTGTTCCCTCAGCTTTAATCAAGATTGAGAGACAGGGAACCCCACCGTAGAGGCCTTGGATAGCGGGAAGCTGTCCGTTCCTCTGTCCGGGGAGACTGGGAGTCTTGATGGCTCAGGGCAGCCCCAGGTGAGGAAGATATCACTGTAGTGACCTCAGAGGTAGGGGTCAAACTCCTCTGGTGGACCTATCCCTATGAGATCAAGTAGAGGAAAACCTAGATACTGGAGCCCCCAGGTCAAGCACCCACTGGGTACAGGAGCCCTGAGCTATACACCCCTGCCTCGCCTTATGGGAAGGTCCCATCCGAAGTCTGGCCATGAAATAAGCCTCCCCTTGGGGGTACCTTAAATACCCTAACAGCCTGACCTGGGACTGGACTGACTAGGTGAATGTTATTTGTTTGCATGCTGTGCAATAAATGCCTAATTTGGTTAAATTTCCAATCTTTCCACATGCTGCTAAGGCCTGAATCATCAGTAAGTAGTGAAGTGAGAAGCGAGGCTTCCACTTCGGGGGATATACATAAATATATAATGTGAAAGGGGACGTAAGAGATGTTAGGGGGCATACAAGTGTGTGACGGAGGAAAAGAGAGTGACGTAGGGAGGGGAGAGGGTGACGTTGTATTGTTATACTGTATATAGGTTTCATGGTCTTGGAGCTATGGCTCTGACAGGCTCTTTTATCATCGTACATTTATACACTTATATACAGACACACCATACACATAGACAGATACACATAAATATATATTCAATAGTAGTAGTGTACTTACGGCAACCCTTAAAAAGTCTGGACATTGTGAAGTTACTGTAAGGTGACACTCAACATTAACTCCTCCTCCCCCCATGCTTTGCTGATATCATCGTACATGATATCACTGATGACATCATGTAAGACATCACAAATGTTTTTGCGCCCAATGGAAAAAACAAAAATATCGTTTACCCAAGAATAAAAATACATTATTTTTTTTTTTATCAAATTATCCATTTATAAATCTTTTAAATTAATCATTTATAAATCTTGTTTTGTTTCTTGGAATTCCCAAGCGAGCTGGGTACTTTTGCTGGGTACTTTAGCTGGGTACTTTAGCTGGGTACTTTAGCAAGTCATTAGCTAGCCATTTCATAATAAAAAAAAACAAGTCAGCTTGTATGATGTCAAACAGCTTGGATATTGCAATATTGCAAGTCACATGTAGGGGCAGTGGAGTAGTAGTGCTGTGCTTTCTGGAAGCCACAATGAATCGTATGTACAGTATGTACGGTATGTATCTTCTGTAAGACATTCCAATTTCTTCCTTATTCTATTATCCAAGTTACCCTGTCTGTCCCAAACACTTTAAAAATCCTTTACCATATTTGCCAACAAAACTTTACTATACAATCCTATTTGGAAGACTGTACTAATGAAGTATCATGTCAATTATTTATTTGTCTGAAATGTTAGAAACTAGGTTAGCCCCAGCGCAGTTTGTTCGACACAAAAAATAATTGTTAAACACAATAAAATAGCTACATCGGAAAGTGTGTTTCTTGTGCATCTTGTAGCCAAACCAGCCAATTTATCAGCTTCTGATAACTCAACAGTTCAACCAACAGTACATCAGCAATTCTTTCTTGAGCTGTCTGGATGCTAGAGGGAGCTCAGTGAGTAAAGACAGTCTGAGAACAGTGACTGACTTTCAAGCAAAGGAGCCTAGTTAAAAAGCCCAGTGTCTGCTTCATGTGAACCAGAGCAAATCACGTTATCTTCCTGTGCCATAGGCTCTATATGTAGAGTATGCTCTACTGGAGAAAAAGGAAGAATGGTGGAGCACTACAAGAAATGTCCATAGAAAAATAAACAAACAGGAGAGTGCGTTTCCCATTAAAAAAATAATTATTTAATGGTCATGAGGACAAGAAAAGGGCAAAAAAGCCCCACCAACGTTACACGCTTCTCAGAGCGCTTTGTCAAGGTATACACAACAAACTTTATTGACATATATATAGAGACATTTTAAAATAAATGACCAATGAACATAACACAAAAGCAACACACCCTCTCTAATTACTAATGTTCTCCTGATGTGCGAGAGACCAAACTAAGTGTGCGGGCTCAGCAACCGATAGTCCCGCCCCTAGCAACCAATCCGGAGTCCAAACAGGTCTAGCAACAGCTCAGGCTAAGCGCTTGCGCAGTGCCTGACTGTGAATAGATCCGTTGGGATAATGGAGGCTACTTACAGGGCGGGAGATCGGCGGCAACAGCACGCATTGTGTTGCACAACTCCAGCAAAACGCACACGCCAGCCCCACAAGCCCGCAAGCCGCGCAGCACCCGGTGGCAAGAGGGGATCGGCGCGGCGGGCCAACAACCAATGGTCCCGCCCCCAGCAACCAATCGCAGTGCGAGCGCGGTGGTTGGATATGATTGGCGTGATGCGGTTGGCTGACGCCGGTTTTTTTTTCCCGCCCCTTGAGTTGCCTCCATTGCCTTGACATATCTACCCACTACAAGGTACTGCGAGAGACAAAAATAAAAGTATACCTTGACAAAGCGCTCTGAGAAGCGTGAGATGTTGGTGGAGCTTTTTTGCCCTTTTCTTGTCCTCATGACCATTAAAAAAATATTATTTTTAATGGGAAACGCACTCTCCTGTTTGTTTATTTTTCTATGGACATTTGTTGTAGTGCTCCCCCATTCTTCCTTTTTCTCTTGTCATACCTGCTGGACGGAGGCACACCTAAGGACCCCCACTGCTGGATTGCATGGACGTTGCAGCTTCAAAAGTGAGTCACTTGCTTGCTACATGTTTTCCTGGCTATAATCTTTAATGAGATTTTGGTATTATCTAGGGTGAGTCATATGCTTATGACTACTGGTGTTAATGTGTGTCAATTTCTCACTATGTTGTGAGTTCACTATCCAGGAGTCTACACCCAATACCTGTTGTCTTCAATCAAGTATTTATCCTGGGGATCCTTCTACAAGTATTCTTTATTTATTCAATTATATTTTCTGTTATCGGTCCTTAGCACCACGCATTTACATTCTACATATGCTCTACTGGGAAGGGAATCACTGTGTACACTGACAGCTCTAAATATAAATATATATACCAGAACTCCCTCCTACTGTCTCTGTACGTTCTCCCTACCTACAAATTCGACTGTAAGCTCCTCGGGGCAGGGACTCTTCCTTAATGTTTATTTTATGTCTAAAGCACTTATTCCCATGCTCTGTTATTTATTTGATTACCACATGTATTATTACTGTGAAGCGCTATGTACATTAATGGCGCTATATAAATAAACCAGACAATATAAGGGAAATGCTGCACACCTCAAAAAGAAAAATAATGATACAGTTACCGGTGCTCCAGTGTTTGCACGAAAGCCTGCAATCAGTCCTGAACAGATGAACAAAGGAACATAGGGCACAACGGGTTTAGCAAATCAAACTCATTTATTGAGCCAACACGATATGGTCGAAACGTCGTGTTGGCTCAATAAATGAGTTTGATTTGCTATATAAATAAAGACATACAATACAATATATATATATATATATATATATATATATATAATATATATAATTATTACTTAAATAATATAAATACACCAATTCAGAGCTTTACCATTGTAATTTATTGTATTCGTTTTCAATATTTCTGTTTTCACAGATGAACTATTCCTTCAGGTGCAATAACTATTTTACAGTAGATGCACCATTCACATTTTGAAGTATTAACAATAAGGAACTTTAAGTCACAGTGATTTATGCAATAGAATGCTACTTCCTTTCTGGATATCCATTCTGCACTATGATTATTTTTTTAGTTTAAGACATTTTTAATGATTTATAGGTTGCACTTTGCCACAATTTCTGTTTTTCGTTATTGCTCAGTAGAATACTTTCTCCAGGTATGCATTTAGAAACATCCCGGTCGGGTCAAGTTTCTCCCTGGTGCTGTTAAATTTGTTGAATCCTGGGTACATCTTTTCAAAGTCCTTACGGGTACATGTGTGAGCCTAAGAAAAAGTCAAAACAATCAAAATTAGATTCCATAAAAACAAAAGCGAATTCCCCATACGATAAGTATGATCGTTTAGGCAAGTGAAGCATGCATCATAAAAGGACAATCTAAGACCTAATGGATAAGGCTTTCTCAGTTCAACTCATTTACTGTAAGCACGGAGATAAACCAAAAGTCATTTAAACTCTCTGGAGTACACATTGGATTATTTCCCATTAATCATTACTCATTATA
The DNA here is from genome assembly GCF_040206685.1 of Ascaphus truei. Classification (NCBI taxonomy): domain Eukaryota; kingdom Metazoa; phylum Chordata; class Amphibia; order Anura; family Ascaphidae; genus Ascaphus; species Ascaphus truei. The sequence goes on from NC_134486.1 coordinate 397,508,298, forward strand.
GACTAGATTAAATTACAGTATTAGTAGAGAGGTGCGCGGTTTGCTTTGTGGACATCTTTGCAGCTTTTTAAAAAACATTTGCATATTTGTCTAACATGCATAAGCAATTCTTGATTTTTGCACACGAGTATACTATTTTAGCCAAATGTTTATGAATATGAGCTAATGTAAATATTGCTAGGGCCAGTCCAGCATCCATTCGTGTTTGCCATGCTGGAGAAATCCAATGTTTTTCTCGCAGGCAATGTACAGTAGCCGGTGGTACTGGCACAGTCAAAGGTTAACGCCAGCTCTTTAGGATGACTCTCCCCAGTATCAATGTGGGAAGCCATCTGGCCCCATAGTCCATATCCAATATTGATCATCAGCCGGTCCCATACTGATATACGGGTTGCTGCAGGGGGAATTGTATAGTCATAATTTGTAGAGTGCACTTCCTTGCCTTTTCTCTTGATATTACAGATATGATTACAAACAGATGGAAAGTCGCTTGGGGATAATTGATGATCAGAAGGGCAATTACAAGCACTTTGCTCTAGGCAGCCAGTAGACTCCAATTCTTATCGACAGACAACACATCACAGTCCACAGTACCATTCACTAACAGTTAATACCAACTTGGACACCAATCGGCTAATGGTGTATTTCTGTGTCTCATTCCCATTTTTGTTATAACTACAGAATTAGGTGGTACCTTTGTTATTTGGACAAACAATTGATATATGATAACAAGCTTTCGCGAGTTCTCCTCTCTTCCTCAGGTTCAGCAATACTGATATACAAAATATTCCGTACATTTAACACAGATGTAAGATCTGCGAGTTTAAAAAAACAAAACAAAAAACAATAATAAGATTAAAATGGTATTTCTTTATAAGTCTATATTATATTGAAATGAAATGTGCTATGCTGTTATAATTGTTAGAAACATTCAAGAGCTTATTTCTAACTACTGTGTCCCTTTGGTAAAACCTGAGTCTTGAGTTCTGGGCTAGGAATATCCAGCAAAAGTGGTGTATCCCTATCCTGAATAGTTTAATCAACACAAGTTTTATCACGCCAATGTTATAGTCCTGTTGTGTCTTAATAAAAGTCAGTGACAGTATCAAAACATTGGTCCTCCAGAAGGACCTGAACAAATGAAGAGGTGGTGCAAAGAAGAGTAACTACTATGGTACACAAGTTGCATCGTTAAATACAGGAAAGACTAAATGACCTTAAAATGGTCATTATGGAAGAAATGAGGGAGAACTGATATGATAGAAACTGTCAAAGTTGTCAAGAAGGAACAGGAAGTAAACACTTCTCAGAGAATGAGGAACAGAAGAATAAGAAGCCATTCACTGACTCGGGATAGTTATGGGCTCAGGGTACATTTTTAATTGAAAATGTAGCAGATTCATGAAATCACTCTACTCTTTCCTAAATCTGTCTCAGCGTCTCCCCTGCTGAAATCACTCTCCTGGCTTCCTATCAAATCCTGTATCACACGCTCAATTCTCCTCCTCACTTTTAAAGCTTTACACTCTTCTGCCCCTCCTTACATCTCAGCCCTAATTTCTCGCTATACACCATCCCGACTCTTGCGTTCTGCTCAAGGATCTCTTCTCTCTACCCCATTTGTATCTAAAGTCCTCTCCCAACTTAAACCTTTCTCACTGACTGCCCCACACCTCTGGAATGCCCTTCCCTTCAATACCCAACTAGCACCCAGTCTATCCACCTTTAAGACTCACCTTAAAACACACCTTAAGACCCACCTTAAAACACGAAGCATATGAGTAGCTCCGTGGCTAATACTATACACCTGATACATAAAGCTTGGCCCCCTGCAGATGCACTTACAGAATGCCCTCCTACTGTATCTGTTAATTCTTCCTACTTACCAATTAGATTATAAGCTCTTCGGAGCAGGGACTCCTCTTCAGAAATGTACATTTTTTTTTATAACTTTCCTTTTTATTTGGTGTTACAATGCATACATGACATCACCACCCATTAGCATGTATTAATGGATAACCATATGCGTCAAAAAGAACATAACAATTAAACAAGACGACAGACAAACTAGACAAACGACATACACAGACGAAATGGGACAGACGTGACTTACCAGACTTGGGCGGGACACATATGGGGTACCTGGGCGAGCAGGCGGGGGGAGGGAGGCACCGAAGATTGCTTCTGCGGGGGGAGGAGCTGCACCTTGGTATGTGAACTAGCTTGATCTCTTCGGCCAAAACAAGCGCCCTACTCTATCCGTTGCTATGTCATCGTCTGGTCTGCTTTGTCAAAGGAGAACGCATCTGATTTTATTAGTGCAAGAGTGTGTCGGTGTCTATCCCCGGGATGTCTATTTGGGCTAACCATGTGGCCCATACTTTTAGAAATGTTGAGCCAGAGTCGTTGACCCAACTAGTCAACTGTTCCATCTGGCAAACATGCCAAATTCTGTTCCTGATTTTGGGTATAGCTGGTAATTCCGGTTGTTTCCACAATGCTGCGATCTCGCATTGGACACACCCCGGATCCATCTGCCCACTAGGAACAGCCACGGGTCCAGGGGGATCTCCAAGTTGAGTATCCGCTGTAACCAATCTCCCTGCTCAACGTAGGAAGCTGCGCCTCTTTTAGGAATTTCTCTAATGTCTCTGCGGTCTTTTGGGTGTGGCTGACCTTGTCTCCATCATAGAGTGTCGCGTAATAGTTTTTAAACACTTCCACAATCTGTCTAGGATCAGAGGTAAGCTCCCCCCTCTGAGATTTGATGGATGCAATACGAACATTTCGAAGCTTGTTTCGGAGCTTATTGGCAAGTAGGGTATCTGGCTTGTTGGCTTGTTCATAGAATCTGCGCTTGGACCATGCTAACTCCTTTTCGGCCAGGGAGGACAGCACTAGATTAAGTTTAGTTTTAGTATCTGATAGCTCCTTCCAGATGTCCTGATTTTTATTGGTTTTATGCTGTGCAGTGAGTTGTGCCAGTTTCTCCTGCAGCTCTATTATCTTCTTCTCTTTCTCTCTCTTACATCTAGCGGCTATATTCATTAGTATTCCTCTAAGGGTAGCCTTATGGGCCTCCCACTGTGTGGACTGTTAGGATACACTCCCTTCATTTTCATTAATCCGTTCCCCGATTTCTGTTTCTGTTGCGGGGGCTTTTAATAGGAGCTCGTTGAGCTTCCAGTTTTCTCCAGGTCTGTCTAGTGTATCTAGTGTGCACCTCAGCTCTACCGGTGTGTGGTCTGACCACGAGATATCATGGATCTCAGTATGGCCGACCACCGGGACCACTCTGTTGGATACTAGGAGGTAATCTATCCTACTGTATCGGTTGTGGGGGTGGGAAAAGAAGGTATATTCACGGGAGCCTGGGTGTTGTTCCCTCCAGATGTCTACTAGCTGACAGTCTTGTATGCCATTGTGTATTGTTAGTACGTCCTGTTTGTGGGTAGAGTTACATCTGTCCAAGTCTGGGTCTAGCGCGCGATTGAGATCACCTGCTAAGAAAATATTGCCTTTCGCTACCTTATGCAGTTTGTTGAAGAAGCGAATAAAGAATGCTGAGTTTTGTTCGCATGGGGCGTAGATTGAGGCTAATGTTAGGTTTTGGCCCTGGATTGCACCTATTACTATAATAAATCTACCTTCCTTGTCTGTATGGATTTTTTTCTATGGTAAGCGCTAATCTATTATGCACCACTATAGCTACCCTCTTTTTTTTTACGTTAGCAGAGGCCAAATAAAAAGATCTATACTTTTTATTTAGATATTTTGGGTGGTTGGTGTTTGAAAAGTGTGTTTCCTGCAGGAAGATGATATCTGCTTTCTTCCGATTATAGTCCCTAAATGCTATTCTGCGCTTGACTGGGCTGTTAAAACCTTTAACATTGTGTGACACCATGATTAGCTCTCTACTCATCTTTGCTGGTATAGGTGGCTGCTCCGGTATCAGAAATGAACACTTGCTGTGTGTCGTTCGCTGCTGTGACCGTTCCTTCTTCTGTTATCTTTCTGCATCTCCTCCAGATCAGGTAAGTATGGGTGCTGGAGAGGGGGTAGGAGGACACAAGAGGGGGGGGGGAGGGAAACATCGAGACAAACACAAACACAACACATACACTATGTTCTCAGGACCCTGGTATGAGTACCCTGGTCCTGAGTCCAACGCCCTTGGGTGCACAGTGGAAGATGCCAAACTCTTCCTCCTCCCTCGCCTTGTTCCCCCTCCCACCTTAATCCCCACCCAAGGGACTTCGCCGGTAACCTGGATCGAGTTCGTCTCGTGTCCCGGCGATCGGCCCATGCGGATTCCGGAGCAAGCCCTAACCCCTGCTGTTCGGCCCCGCTCTTTTAGTTGCTACAAACAAAAACTCTCCTATGCTGAGTTCCCCTCACCCTGAATGCCTTCTTGACTGCTACCGGTCCTAGCACCCCTTCTCTGCGACTGCTTTTCCCCTGATGTACTTCAATGTGTGGAACCTGCTTCCTCTGAGTGGTGTATGGCTAGGCGTGCCGCAGGGTCCTATTTTTCAAGTGTCATTTGTGATCGGAATTACTGCGTGTGTTGCTGTTTTGTTTCTGGATCATTGTCTATACCTGAGTTATATATGTCTTGGTTACGTGCGTCCCCTTTGCTTCCCTCCTGATCCCGCCCTACCCTTTCTAGCTTCTTAATTTGGTGCAGCAACCTCACCTTACTCCTTCTCCTGTCTATTCTTACCTTCTTATCTATGTTCTCCCAATCACTTATGCTAGTTCCTTCACTTTGCTAACCTACCCTTGCCTTCTAACTTGTCACTTCCCCCTTCCTTCCCATCTACTTGCTTTCCCTTCTCTACCTCGACTCCCCTCCCTTTGCCCCTCCCTTTGCCTCTAGTCCATCCTCCAACCCTCCTATCTACTTCCTCTCTCTTTCTTACCGTCTACCCTATTCCAACTACTTGTTCCACTTGCTCTATCACCCCTCTCTATATTTCACTTCCGCCTCCCTACTTATCAACAAACTTCCCCGTTCTCTCTTCTTTCTTCCGATTCCTTTTCGGTGCTACCTACGCCACTCTTATGCTGCCCCTCAACCTTTGTTTCTCTCTCTCAGCCGCCCCCTGCATTCCGTCAAGAATCACATCCACACTCTTTTAATGTCTCAGGTATAGTCCGCACCATTCACTCCATGTTTCTTCTGCGCTGGCCACTCTCTGTCGCGTGACCTGTCTGGTGCAGCTCCGTCTCCGTTGCTGTGCCGGCTCCAGGCGGTATCCCTCCTCCGACGCTCAATCTTCTGATTGTTGGTGCTGTGACTTCCGGCTCTTCTTGATGACGTGGTTGCCGGTATTTCCAGTGTCCCCCGCCACCTCCAAGATAGCCGCCCCGGGTCCCGCCCCTTCCGGTGACGTATTTCCAGTGGCCACCATTTTGGAATGGACAGCTCACCTAGGCGGATGCGTCGTCAGCAGCTCTTCCCGCTCGACCTGATCTTCCTGCTCGATCCCGCCTTCCTGGTTCTGCGTGCCACGCTGAATGCGCTGTCTCCGCCATCTTGGACGCCATGCCGCCACCACGAGGTAAGTCAAGTGTCTTTTTAACAGGTTTCCACTGTCCATGGTATGGTGTAATTTAAGCTATTTGCTTGTGCATCTCCGGCTAGACTTCAGCATAGGAGCAACTTGTAACTGTTTTAACCGAAAACTTTTAAACTGTGTCTTAGCAATGTCACAAAAGTTTATAAACGTTGTTATGGGTTTCTTCACCCCTGATCGGCTCCTTCAGTGGCCGGGTTCCCCACCGTTGTCAACGAGGGTCCCTGGGCTGTTTCCTCTTCCCCTGTGCCTGGGGGGTTTTCCCGCAACCCGGGGACTTCATGGATATTGGACGTCCGTTTCGGACCACCAGCAGTCCGAACGGAAATGTCCAGCGATAACGAATCACTTTGTCCCTTAGTAACTTTGTAATGGGCCAGAGACTTCTGCGTCGGGCCAGGGTGGACGGTGATAGGTCTTGAAAGACCAGTAATTTAGCCCCTTCGAACTCCATGTTGGCGGCATTCCTGGCTTTTTGCAGCACCTCCTCTCTTGCCGTGTAATAATGGAGCCGCACAATAATATCCCGCGGCTGTTCATTTTGTTGTGGTCGGTGCTCGGTGGCACCTGTCCATTATGAGCTTGTCTTTTGGAGTGTCCAGGCATAGATGCTCCAGCCACCACGCCACATACTCCTCACAGTCCCCGATGTTTTCCGGTATTTCTCTGAGGCGGACATTGTTGCGGCGGTCGCGGTTCTCTGCGTCTTCTTGTCTCTCTCGGAGCTCATTTATCTGCAGCTGTAAGTCTGCTGTTTTTTTGGCATTTTTCTGTCCCGTTTTAGCGTTGGCATCCACCTTCCCCTCTAGTTCATTTGTTCGTGCGCCCAGGCTCCCCACTTCCTTGCGCAGTTCTTTAATTTCTGCTTGTAAGAGGGATTTTAAGTCAGTATACAGGCGCTCGAAGTCACAGCGTCTCACGTGCAGCAGTCCCTGATCTCCCCCCCGGGTCCCCCTCACCCTCGTCCTCCGACTCCGATCCTGTGCGGGAGGTGGGCGCCATTGCCGTGGCCGTCCTGCTGGATCTTCCCCCACCAAAATACTCGGGTAAACCCTTTTTCTTGCGGGTTTTGGTGAGCTTTTTCGACATCTCTGCGGTTGTAGCTTGCGTTTGCTATGTTTTCCGGCGTGTAACGTTTAATTGTCCATTTTTGTATATATTAATATGTGGAGCGAGGCACGGAGCTAGTAGGCTATGCTGCCATACTCCTTGCCATCAGGCATGCGCCTCCCAGAAATGTACATTTTTATGTCTGAAATCACTTATTCCCATGATCGGTTATTTGTTATTATTTGTTATTTATACGATTGTCACGTGTATTACTACTGTGAAGTGCTATATATATTAACGGCACTATAAATAAAGACACATACATACTGTACAACAGCCTCCCAGTGGTGATAAAGAAATGTGAAGCTGTTTGGGATGTACAATACTGTCATGTATATAGCACAAGATCAGGAAGCAAATAGGATCTGTCCTCAATTTTGGCTACTCAAGATAGATCAAGTTGTCCTTATCTGATGACAAATGTAATGTTTCTATGCTTTACAATGTACAGTAGGTTGTGTTGATCTTAGAAAAAAATCCAAATGTGCAGACATTTGTACTAGATATACATGTATTTGTTTGACTCCTGAAGCAGCAGTGATGATGTAGGTACTGTATATGTATGGTAGGTGCGACTATGAGGTGGGGGCAGTAGCTATAAGTCCAGGCTATTAAATGCTTATTTTAAATGGTATGTTTTCAGGTTTGACGTGAAGTTAGGGAGAGAAGGTGCTTGACAAATACCTAATGTGATGAAGGTCCACAGGTAAGGGGCATTGATGGGAAATGTTTTAAAACAAGAAAGAGCAGTAAAGGTGGAAAGGAGAAAGTAATGAGCAGAGGGCAGGAGACAAGAACGGGAATAAAGAGAGATTAAACCTGATATATAGGGAGGAGTAGACAAGTGAAAAGTTTTGAAGATTATAAGGAGAACTTTGTAGATATCCAAACTTGATGGGAAGCCAGGAGGGGAATTTAAGTAAGATATGAGCAGGAACTATTCTAATAGAAAATTTAATTATTCTAGTTGCAGAATTATGGCTATATTGTAAATGAGAAAGTTGCGAGGCAGGGCAGTATGTTAGAATAATCCAATCAGGAGAGAGTAAGGATATGCATTAGGCCTGGGACCCGGTGCGCCTGGCGGCGCGGGCGGCCACACGCGAGTTCCCCACCAGCAGGGGAATCCTCCCGAGCCGGTCCCGGTCCCCCCTGACTACACGCTGAGACGCGTCAGCCGCTACGGGATACAAGAGAATGGTGATCCCTAGCGTTGACGCGTCACGTGGTGTGGCTGTGAGCCAATGAGGAGGGGAGGCTTCTGGAGGAGGAGAGGCTTCGGGGAGCGGGGAGGAGTGTGGGGGGAAAGCAGCGTGAGTGCCTGTCTGTGTGTGTGTATGTGTGTGTCTGAGTGCGTGAGTGCCTGCCTCTGTCTGTGTGTGTGTCTGTATGTGTGTGTGTGTGTGTGCCTGAGTGTGTGTGTGTGTGTATGAGTGCCAGCCCGAGCCCGTGGATTGAGGGAGGGGGGGGAGAGTAGCGGGTCCCTCTGCTCAAGCCATGCCCCCCTCCCGCTCAAACCTCCCACTCCCGCCCACCTCCCGCTCCCGCTCCCTACAGACCGCATATCGCGGACTGTGTCTGTCAGCGCCCCGCCTGTCTGCAGTGCGGGAGCGCTGACGGAGGGAGCGGGGCCTTAGCCTTAGAGTTTTAGGAGTAGATTGCCAAAGGAAAGGGTAGGTCTTGGCAATAGAGGATGAAGTTACACATGTTAGCCATTGTGTGAATGTGAATGGAGAAGGAAAGGGAGGAGTAAAATGTCACATCTAGACAACGCTCTTTGGTGAAAGAATTGATGACAGTAATATTTACTGTGATGGAAATGGATAGACATATCTGCATATCATCTGTGTAGAGATGATACCTAAAGCCAAAGGAGTGGATGGGGTCACCAAATGACAGCATGTAGAGAGAGAAAAGGAGAATTTCAAGAACTGAGCCTTGAGGAACACCAACAGACAGTTCCACTGGGTACAAAGATATGTTAGCAACAGACATGGAAAAGAAGCAATCGGGGAGTTATTACAAGAACCAGGATAGAGCTTGGTTACCAAGAGATGGTAGAATATGAAGTAGAAGTGAGTTATCAACAGTGCTGATCTAAATTTTTAATGACTACACAAATCAAACTTTCTTACCATCAGTAAAATATTGACCATGCATTGCCTAATGTAAAATATTCTGCATCGCCCCAGAGATAGTCTCATAAACAAGTACAGAATACTGTATATGGAAACTACATCATTTCAGAAGCATTGATGCTAGCAAGTAGTGTAATTAATATTCAGTATAACTATGTGGAATACCTTGGCCCAGTGTGGTCTTCCTCCAACCTTTTTCATGATGGCCTCATATTCTAACCAGTAGTCTTGATGTGGCACATCCTTTCCATATGGCCTAGACGAGAGAGAGAGAGAGAGAGAGAGAGAGAGAGAGAGAGAGAGAGAGAAGAGAGAGAGAGACAGAGAGAGAGAGAGAGAGAGAGAAATTAAGAGAGAAATTAAGAGAGAGAGAGATTGTATATATAGAGAGAGAGAGAGATAGAGAGAGAGCCTTTTAACTACATTGGATCAATCTTCAACCAAGTCAACAAACACATTCCAAACCTGCACATCACATAGATGACCATATGGCAACTCATTTATTTCCTTGAGTGCTCATGATAAAAAACAGACTATTATGAAATAGGCTACAACAAATCATACATAACAAATGATCTGAAATCTTATGTAACCTACAGTAACAAAAGTTCTAAAGAAAAAAAACAAAAGTGTCCTCACGACTCGACTATAGGAAAAAGTATAAATGGAACTGGAATAATATCCCAATAATCAAGCACAATGTGTCAAATAAAAAAAGATTTCAATTAAACAAGCATATAAAATATCACATTGGATAATTCAAAAAAAAGAAAAAACACCAGACAAAATATAAATTGCCTAAGACAACAATGATGAATATGAAAACAAAAAGAAAATCATACTTATCCACCACAACAGTGAGTAGACAAGAAGCAAGGACAAGTGTGCTAGGAAATATGTACAAATTGAAATCCCTCAGAAATGGAATAAACCCTGGAAAATCACAGAGTGTGCACACTAACATTAACTGTGTGCGTGGGGGTGGTTGGGGAGGGGGGTGCAGAAGAGGCAAAAAGCTATTATGTTCGATGAAATACAAAAAAGAAGAGAAAGCAAGGGGGGCAACGCTTCATGGAAAACCCCTTCTATATGCCCATTACCACACGTCCCTAACGGACCATGGTACTGTACTTTCCTTTAAGTCCATGTAATCTTAGTTTTCAAAGTCCTTAGTGCCTTCCCCGGTTAGTGAAAGCCGTCAGTCTCCGCCCACAATGATGGAACTGGGGGTTCCTTTCTTCCTTGAGCACCGAGAACTATTTCCAGACACATTTTCTTTTGAGTGGTACAGTCTAAATTTGACTTCTAAATACAATAGAACTGATCCTATTCCATGTAAACACGCGCTGTCCCCTTTTGTTTTATAGAAGAATCGTGGAATGTGGTTGTTTCCTGTGGATAGCTGCTCGGGTGTTCCAGTGTTTTTTATTATCTTTTCAGGTTTATTTTATTTATTTATTTGTTTGCATCTTTTGGCCTGATTCCTTGTGTTTTTTTCCCAGTGTTTCCCATTCCCATGCCTATCCTCTTTCCTTGTTGTCATATATGCTGTTTGTTTGTTTGTTTAGGTTAAGTAATATTGTGTATATCATCAGCTACTATACTTCTCTCTCATCCATATCTGTACCCAGTTCCAATACCTATCAATAGGCACTGTGATTTTATGTGTTTTATATATATATATATATATAAAACGCATAAAATTACATATGCCTTTTATTCCCTGCCTTTCACCATTATCCCCAGCATACAGTGCTTCCACTGCAGCAAGGGATTCTGGGAAATAACAAGCAAATGAGCACACAACATTTCACCTATCGTCTGAAAAACCAATGTTACATGGAGCCCATATAAGCTAATGCTCGCTGTTAACACAGCTTTAAAGCACAGCATTGGAATCAGATGCAAAGCCAGAGAAACCATTCACAGACATGTTTCAACCTTAATGGTGTGAAGTTGGTTGTACTGCTGGCTTTGCATTTTCAAGACTGTAGGGTTTACCATTATGTTTTAAGTTTGTTACGCTGTGCTCGCCACAAACTAGACGAGACCCCTGTGCTGAGATGGGGATAGATAGCCACCAGCCACAGACACGGGGACCCCGTCCGGAATGTAGAGTAGCCTTGCTGGTCGAGTCAGGGATAGGAGAAATCAGAATAAACGTATACTTGCCGGGTCCGATGCAGGAGAGATCCAGAGCATGTGGGGTACTGAAGCCAAGGTCAGAACTGGAGAAGAGCGGATGGTAGGAGTCCGGAGCCAAGGGTCAGGGCAGGAGAGGTACGGATCGTCAAAGTTCAAGCCAAGGTCGGGGTTCCAGAGAGCAAGGGTTCCAAAGGCAGGCAGAGTCGGTACACGGGTGAGCAGAACAAGGACAAGGCAAAACAAGGAACGAGAGGCAGAGGCAAACACAAGGTAACGTGAGTCTATGCTCAGCCGAAGTGCCAGTGGCACAGCTGAGCATAAGTAGCAGGCACCAACTAATCACCCCGGGGGGTGGAGCAGGGGCGTAACACTCACGGAGACCAGGGATAGGCTGGAAGGGAGGAGACAGCTGCCAGTACTGGAAGTACCGAGTTCCTCTTGACTCGTCGCTCAGTGGCATTGCGCGTGCGTCACACGCAGGTGACAGGTCTCTCTGCTGCCCTCTAATCCCGCAATGCGGGGTCTGTGCCTGCGCAGTGCGTCAGCTGGGACTGACGCTCCCATGGGGAGTGCTCTGCGCGTGTGAGGAGAAGCGCTTGGAGGAGGATGACAGCGCGGAGGGTTGCCAGCAGGTGTCGGAATGGAGCAGAGGTAAGTGTGGGTGCGCGAGGTCCGTGCGGGAACGCACGAGGGACCGCGAGTCGTGACAAAGTTATTGTGGGTGAAAAAAGGCGACAAGAAACCTCCACCACATTGCATATAGCAAATAAAAAAAGATCACTTGTGAGCACATTCACATGTATATAAAACACAAAATGAGATAAGGGCGCTAATAACTGTTGATAAAAAATAGTGAATCCCACGAATACTGAGAGTGATATACAGTATATAGTCCTAAAAGGTCTGAACAACACACACAAATGATGTGTGTGTGTATATTGTGAAAAATGGTGATTGAATAGTGCCTCAAAGTAACAACTCAAAGTGACAAACCAAATGGTGATAACACAAAGAAATAATGAGAACACTTTGCATTGCTTGTGTAGTCAATCTCAGGGTCTCTCTTTCCTGCAGCTCATCATTGGGAGATTTCTCCACTCCCATCTTCTAAAATTGTATTCGCAACAGGCGACAAGCGCAAGACAAAGCCAAATAGTGAGATATTGTTTGTGTATTTGATCAAAAAGTATCATAGGGTAAGTCTTGCACTCACATGGTACAAAATGTAAAACAGCAAGATCTCACTCATACGATAGTGTAGTCCAGGGGAGCGCAAACTTTTTGTGCTGCGCCCCCCTGTCTCTCTGCCCCCAGCTCTCGCGCCCCCCTGCCTTCCTTCAGACGCGTCAGATGATGCTGCGTGGGCGTGTGATGTCAGGTCACATGGTGCCGCGGCGTCTATTGATGCCGCGTTGCCATGGCGACGCAACACAGACGGCTGAATCCCGGTAAGTAAACAGTTGCAGGGGCCTCACGCGATCCCCCGGCATTTAATTTAAATGCCTGGGGGAAGAGCACGGGGCCTCTGCAACTGCCAGCGCCCCCCCCAGCACAATCTCCCGCCCCCCCTGGGGGTCGCGCCCCCCACTTTGCGCACCGCTGGTGTAGTCTTTTAGTCCGTCTGGTCTGCAACGCCGAGGGAAGCTCTGAGTGCTGCCAACACTCCTCCTTCTGCTGGTAAATTCCCAGAGTGCTTAGCATTGGACTACGGAAAGCCAAAGGTGCCAAAAAGGACATATACAGTTATGTCCCCTGAGGAAGTGGTTGATTCATGAAACGCGTAGGTTTATTTTCTGTAGGACTGAAGTCCTTGATTGCACCTTTGGCTTTGTGATTGAGATCATACTGAATATTTTATTCAAATACTATTTTTCATTTTGTTCCATGTGAGTGTGAAACTTTCCTTGTGATACTTTTTGATCAAATACACAAACAATATTATACTATTTGGCCCTTTCCTGCGCTTGTCTCCTGTTGCAAATATATATATGCTTTTATATAGATAACCACATCACACTGCAGTTAATATGAGGGCATTGGAGTCTGTTAGAATCCTGCCTCTGAATTGCAAACACTGTAGCCATTAGGTATCAGTTGCAATTCATCAATTACCGTTGAGTACTTTATATCAATAGTATACTTGGACACATTGTACTAAGCTATACAACTGTAGATGTGAGGTTTATGTGGATGAATATATTGGTTCATGGAAGTGCTTGAACCTGTGGAGTGATATCCTTACTCTGGGAATATTAACTCCTTGTGGTGCGACTCCTGTTTGTACACTTATAGAGTATCTCCTATTCCTATCACCACACCACCACCAACCAGTATTTTATCTCCCTTGTATGTATATATATCCTCACACCCTGTTTCATATTGTTGGTGTAATAAAAGTTTATTATGTTTATTGTTACTGCCCACGATTCAATTGAATGGCCTTGAGGGAATATTTGTACCTTGGACAACATTATCCCCATACTTACGTACTTTCCAAGTGTGCAATTATAAAGGGATTCCTTTGGATGTAAAATCCACTTCCCATTGTTCATCCAATTTTGTATACAAATACTGTATATATAGCTTCTATCCTCTCACCTGTACATAATGATATTCATGTAACAGCTATCTCGATGGTAACAGGGACTGAGTAAAATGTCATCTCCTCGAGCGAAGCGCACTTCCACTGGGAAGTGAGCCACTGCTTGTGGGTTTCTTTCCAGCCAGGTCTTGAGCTGCAGTAATGCATCCTTGGTCTTTTCTCTAAGAACAAGATAATCAACATGCTCATCACTAGTGCAGCATTTCCTAACCACATGATGAAACAAAAAGTAGTTAGCTGGTAATGATGCTATTTATGCTGTTTATTTATTGTAAAATAATACATAGTTACATACTATTTACATAGTAGATGATGCTGAAAAAAGACGTGCGTCCATGAAGTTCAACCTACTGTATGCTAAATTTAGACGACAGATACTTTATCCTATATCCGTACTTACAGTATATTGATCTAGAGCAGTGATTCCCAACCAGGGTTCCGTGGAAGCAGTCTCAGGGCTTCCTCCTATTGACCACAGACCCCCCCCCCCCACCTGTGGGTAGGGTTTTTTCGTATGTATTTTGTAGGGTGGATTGAGAGAGAGTGGGGTAATTGACGGAAGGTATGGGGGGAGTGAGAGAAGAGAGGGGGTAGGAGGGAGTGAGGAAAAGAGGGAGTAAGAGAGACGCAAGGGATAATACATGCGAGGCGGAAGGGGGAAGAGTTAGTGAGATGGATGGGAGAGAAATACATGGGTAAAGGGTGGGAAATAGAGGTAGCTCGTGAGGTGTGAAATGTTGTGACTGACCCCTGTCGAACCTAATATGTGTCAGCCAGATAGGGGTTCCCCGAGATTTATCAAAATCCTTCAAGGGTTCCTCCAAACAAAAAAGGTTGGAAAACACTGATCTAGAGGAAGGCAAACAAAAAAAACCAACAGTAAAACATCATCTAATGATATCTCATGAGGAAAAATAAATTCCTTTCTGACTCCAAATATTGGCAATCGGATTAATCCCTGGATCAATATCCTTCCCATGTTTACTTATTTGGTATATCCCTGTATACCTTCCCATTCTAAAAAAAAATCCAACCTTTTTTTGAAGATATTTATTGTATCTGCCATCACAGTCTCCATGGGTAATGAATTCCACATTTTAACTGCCCTTACTGTAAAGAACCCTTTCCTTTATTGCTGATGACATCTCCTTTCCTCCAACCTCAAGGGATGGCCCCGAGTCCTTTGTACTGCCTTTGGGATGAAGAGTTCTTTTGAAAGCTCCTTGTATTGTCTCTGAATATATCTGTATATAGTTATCATATCCCCTCTTAGACGCCTCTTTTCAAATGTAAATAAATCTAATTTAGCTAGCCTCTGCTCATAAATCAGATTATCAATCCCCTTTATTAATTTGGTGGCTCTTCTTTGCACTCTCTCTAGTTCCATAATGTCTTTTCTATGGAGTGGTGCCCAAAATTGTGCATCAGAAGATACAGTATACAGTACACTGAGATAAATATTTCTTTTGTTTAAGCATATCCTAACTTTGTTTCCCCCAAGACAATTCCCAGTGAAAGTTAACAGTAAACAGATTCAATGACTGGAGACATGACTGTAGCAAAATGATGGAAATATGAGATGATAATAAGCTGTGTGACAACACATGATCAAATACAGTTTTATAAATTATATTTCTGGCATATCAAATACAGGTAAGTACTAATTATGAATACTTCTCTATAACATTACTAATAATTATATGTTACAAATTAAGTACTTTTTCAGATGTCAAAAATATCTCATACAGGAGAATGCAAAAATGCAGTTAACACATACAAGAAAAAAGCATTTCCTGTGATATCATTAGTCCAACTTCAATCGTTATTGTATCTCTTCCAAGGACAAAACTTAATGTATACTGTATTTGTTGCACTGTAGATATATGTACTCAATAACAAGTGCAAGGTATAAGAAATAGGACTTACATGGGAATGGCCCAGTCTTGCACGTGCTGTTTAAAAAGACAGTCAAAATTAAATACTTTGTAACTGATGCCCACACGCTCAGTCCTGCTCGTAAACAGAAGCCGGAAGAAAAAATGATTGATCCAAGGCACCATTCTTGGCAGAAAAGTGCTGCAAAGATAAGAGAATGACATTTATTTTATAGGGGACATTTTTTTTTTCACACAATGTATAGGCACAAAAAATACCAAGCATTCTACTAGAGGAAATCCAATGTGAAGGGGAAAAAACGGAGCACAGCAGCAAGCAGGAACAGGTAACAAGGAGGGTTACAATACTGGAACTTGGTTTAAAAGCAATTTAATGAAAAAGACAGCATGGCATACTGGAGGTAGAGCACTCTAACGCGTTTCACGCCTAGTTTTCGCTTCGTCAGAGAGTGTGTCAATCTATTGCATTCTACTAGAGGTAGATGCACGGTAAATACTACTGGTGTGCACTTTCAATGGCATTTTAGTTGTGGTTCTAAATATTTTTGGTGTTTTGGTTATGATTTTTTTTTCATTTGTTTTTGTTTGTGCCAATATTTTGTTTTGGTTTTAAATGTAAAATACAATTATGGAAAAAATTAGAACCTTTTCCTTTTCGAATTGAGGTAAAATGTTTTCGACCTAATTTTTGACAAAAATGTAAGGATGAGTCTTTTTGTGGGTTTTTAAACCCACGATTGGTTGATGCGACGTCTGGCCTTTTGTGGAATCAGAAGGCCAGACGTTAGTCATGAGGCCACACCTCGTGGCTCAATAAAGAAGAAGAGTGAAGACAGCTTAAAGAAGATAAGAAGAAAATAACTAAAGAACATTTAAAACAATGTCGGAAACCACGGATCCAACGTCGGACACCACGGATGCCTTTGGATTGCAAATAGGCCATCTGTCCTGGATTTATTTAGCATTTTGGGTTATTTTGGCCACTGGGCCTTGGATTATTTTTTATGTTTTTTGTGTTGTTATTTTCTTTAGCAATTGGACTAAGATTTTTTTCTGGGTTATTGTGGGGGTGTTCTTAGCCATCGGGCTAGGATTTGTTTTTTATGGGGGTTTTTTTATGGCTGGGCATCGGATTGATTCTGGGGGGATTTGGCCATGAAGATGAGGAGGACAGCTTCAGCCCCACTGGGGTCAGTAGTCACTCTTTCAAATGGTTAACATTGATTTCCAAATAGGCTATATAGGACCCCAATTAAGGCATAGGTAGCCACAGTGACAATCAATGGATTTAATGGCTGTTTTGTTTAGAAGTTGATGTTTGTTTTTAATGTTTTTATTTTAAACGTTTTAGTTAATTCAGTAAATGCTGTTTAATGGTCAAAATCCATATTAGCCCATTAATCTAGTGCGTGTGTGCCGGGGGGGGGGGACTAAGATAGCCAATGGTGGTAGGTAGTGTATTTTATTACTTGTTAGGTAGAATTTATAAAGATTTTTTTTTATAGTCTAGAGTTGAATACTTTAGTATATTTATACCGTTGGTAGAGGGATCTAAACTGCAATATATTAGCCTTGTCCAAGCAAGAACGTAACTAATGTGTGATTGAAGTAGTTAGTCTCCTCCCATATCATATATTCTGGTGATAGCCATTTGATTATTGCACGTGCAATAATAACGAGGGAGATAATTACCTCCTATAGCTTGTGGAACATGCATGACACAACGTGTGTCCAATAAAAAAAAGTCCTTGGAGAAACCAGGGGTGCCATGTGTCCCCTCCTGTGTGTATACTAAGGGTTGATTATTTACTGTATGTTCCAACGTGGCTGATCCGTTCATTTTCAGCCGAAATTAATTAAAAACAATCTGAGCAGTCGCTTTGTCAAATATAATATCACATAAAGAATCAGCCCTTAAACGTAGTAACTTCAGACTAAACCAAAGTTCAGTATGGATATAGAGTGTGAAAAAAAGACAGTGAGTAAGTCAGTGAATGCTTGATTAAAACAGTGGGGTAAGGAGGTAATAACATCATTAAAGAATATTTCTAGGGGCCGAAGAAGACCTGTATTAGAGGGCAAGTAGCGAAAACGTTTTTCTTTTTTTTCAGGGAAAGAGAGAGGGACAGGTGAGCAGCACTATACTGGAGAATGAGGAGTGGCTGCCGTGTGAGGCGATGGACAGTGAGTGGAGCACTGGGTGAAATTCCTTTACACTTTAACTTTTGTGATGTCATGGCTGGGTAGGGAGATTAGCGTAGGTATCGGGAGGGGGACATTAATTCAGTTTGATGGTCACATTATTCCAATAAAAGGACTGCACCATGAAATCGTTCACTTCTTTATTATCTGAAGTATGTTGGCCCTTTTAGTTAATGGGGAAATGTATGTTTCAGACAGCACTTCTTTGGTAATGTAGTTTAATGCTAATTAATGTGAGGTGTAGCGGGAACAAAAAGAGAGGCCCTATCCTCTTAGAAAGTCAAACACACATGCAAGAAGTTCCCAGCATTCATTGGAAAAAACATGTAGAGTCAGCAAGAGTTTTGTCTAAATAGAGAATGTGTTACTGACAAATCATAATTAATAAAAAAAATTAATACACAATCACAAAGTGCATATAAAGTGCTTCTTTTTTACTCTGGGAACAGGCCTGAAGACGGGGGGTTTATCCCCTGAAACATTGCCTCCTTTATTTAGTTTACTCCTCCCATTATTCCCCTTTTCCCGGTTTTGTTTACTTGTTACTCCCCTGTGCAGCTGCTGTGCTTGAGACTGTTTACTAAGGTCCCAACTAAGGTGGCTGAGACCCGATGCCTCTCTGGGATGAGAAGTATTTTTGCTTGATTACTCATTCGTTTGGATCATACAGTATATCCTTTTTTATGTTGTGCTTTTTGATCTAAGATATATTTCCTTTTTTTTGTCTATATATGCCCTTTAGATGCACTTTGTGATTTTGTACACATTTTTTATTAATTATGATTTGTCAGTAAAAGATTCTCTTTTTTTGGCAACACTTGCTGACTTTCTAATGGTTGCTGGGAACCTCTTGCATGTGCTTTTAATTCATGGGGACATTTGCGGTATCTGTGTTATCTCCATACTAGGCTAGAAGTGTGTTTGATGCAATGCTTCATATTTTGCTCTCAGTTGTGTCATCCTGTATCTGGTGCAGATTGTTAAACAATGTATGCCACATCAGACCTGGCAGGTTTTCTAGGACAAGTAACACAGGGAATGTGCAACACAGACTCAGAATTTGATACACTTGATAATATGTGCTAAGGTTATAGTTAAATACCCCTGGCTGGGTAGAGTTACATATAATTGTCACATTCTAAAAATCAGCAGATTAGTCACAACTGTTATGATGGATAACAAAGTGAGAAAGTCCTTGTGATTAATTAACCTGTGTCTACAGACTGTAGTTTGAAACCCAGTCTAGCTTCAACAGGTTCATGTCTTTATATGAATGTGTCTAGGGTCTTACAAGAAGAAATCATTGTGGCTGTATTGACCTACAGGGATAGAGTATAAATTAGCAGTGTTAAGAACAACACATTATTATTACTACATGCAAAATGCATGAAGTATTTGTTTGCCATTACTTGAAGTATATCAAACTGATATTGTGAAATATATGGCTCTTTTTTTATATATATATTTCAAGTTTTCAGTTGTAATAGGAAAATACTTAATGATGATGTATATTGGGTTTCATTTAATCCACATGTATCTTAAGAACAAAAATAGGAAAATAAAATGTAAAAAAAAACACATAGGACAAGATGAGGAAAACAACAGAAGAATTATAAATATGTCCCATGGTAAACAATTCCTACAGAGTGAGCCCATTCTGTAATGTAATCTACTGCTGTAAACATAAAGATCCAGTCGTTGGAGAATGTTGAAACAGTTTTCCATGAACATACAGTACAGTATCAGTAGACAATTCATAGATAAGCCATGTTCATATGTTTAACTAGAGGTGAGGATGTATTCTTTAAAATAAAATCCATTTGGGCTTGTCTATCCCAACAGACACTCTACGGATTTAGTAGACATCTGGAGAAGCAGCTGTTTGCATCTTGATAGCAATACAAGTCTCAAACATCTAAAGGACTTCAGACAAATACACAAATATTTTTCTGACATATATCCAAATATACACCTGTTCCGTCTACTCCATCTGAGTGATTGAGTTTGACAGAATAGACATTATTGTGGTTAGCACATTATGGCAAAAATAGGCATCGGTTCTTAACATGACAAAAAGTGATTACCATCATTGTTACTTCTACAAAGTGATATCAGTCATTCTTCCAATTACCAGTGCTAGATAATATAGTATTTTGCTCAGATGGCACCATCACTTAGAGCCAATAGTATCCATTTTTGCAGCTGAAAATTAATATTTTTTATGACAATTATAGCTGCATATGAAAGCCAACTACAATAATTCCAAGAATAGGAAAAGAACACAAAATTGCACGCCATTATACAACAGCTAATACTGTACTACTTAGAAATCCAGATACAGATTGGAATGAGTACTGCATCTAACCCCAAATCTATACAAGGATATACTGCAGTTCAACAAGTTATACGCAAAATAGAAGCTATTGTACAGTGTATGCACAAGGAATCACTTTTTCAAAACAATTGTTTTATAAAAATGACTTTTCCCTTTAACATCACATACATTTATTGTAAAATTTCCTGGTAGCACTATGTTTTAAAGAAATATTGAAATTAATCACATTCGAGGTCTTCTTTAATTGTGATTTTCTTAAATGTTTCAGAAATCTTTTGTGGTTATACATGGTTCACATTACATATAGTAAGTGCAGTTTCACATGAATGGTGCTGTAAACTTCATCATCAAGGAGAAAAAGGGCTTCAGAAAATAAGAAACCTGAGTACTAGAACTGTGTCATATTAGAGAGAGTTAATTTGTCTCCAGTGGTTCCGAACTAATTGTTTAATTGTGTGAAAATGTGTTCAGTACAGTAATAGAGGGGCGTTTTTTTCAATGTTGTGATGCATTCTTTCATTTCTGGTATTGTTATGGTTTAATATAAAAATCTGTTTCAAACTGGTGTAGTCTTGTTGTTCAGTTTGTTAGCAAAAACATGTATTATCTGTTTCTGCTGGCATCATGCTCTTGCCTAATTTCCATGCTTAGTAGGAGAATATGCTATAGTAGGTTATAGTGTCTAACTCCACTGCACTCTATACTCCCCACGCTAAAAAGCGAAATACACACAGCTATTGATATCTTGACTTTCATTCACTTTAATTGCACTCCATGCATTTTTCCTGTGCTTATCCTGCTTCTCATTTTACTGTATAGGGGGTTATTTGTTAAACTGTGATAAGGCCATTTGGGACTCTATCACATGGAAACACCCATTGAATTTGTTTTAACTTCTTTTGTAGTTTACCGAATAACTGTGTTTTGCACGATTTTCTGAAGGGTGCTAAACTGTAGCACTACTTAACTCCTGTTCGCTTGAATGGGAGTTACGGCATGCTAAAGCTTAGCACCCTTTAGGGGGATATTCTAGTAGCTCCGAGTTGTGCAAATGTGTGTGTAAAGAGCCCTTTCCAACTGGATTTGCAGGCTTTGCTATTCTGTATGCCCTTCTCGCATGTCCAAATAGAGCGGAAAAGGCTATTTTAGAAGCGGTTTTATTCCGGCTGTGCAAATTTGAGTACAATGATCGAAAAGGCTCAAACTCGCATTTTTGGACAACTAGCTGAATTCTAGAAGGTTCATTTCATGCAAAAGGCAAAAACGCCTTATTAATATTTGTTAGGTCCATTTTACCTGGTACCTAGGGCAGGTAACCTTTACTCGACCCGGGGAGCTTTCCATCACGGCACCTAGTATATTCTTTTGGTCTCACATATGATAGTTACGAGCCCGGAGTGCGAGAAAACAACAGTAACACAAGGGATGCTGAGTTCTCTTTACTTAAACAATTATTATCTTATCTTAACCTAAATTACCATCATATCTGAGACACCATATACAGCCCATTTCAATTAAACAACAGGGACTCCAACCCATTGTTATATAAATCAGGGACTTAAACCCTCGATTCTTCTGAACAATAAAATTTAGATTCTTTAGATTCGCAGAGAAAAGGTTGAGAAACACTAAAATACGTTTCACTCACCTTTTTCTGTGCAAATCCCACTGCTTACACCATTTGTTAGGTCCATTTTACCTGGTACCTAGGGCAGCTAACCTTTACTCGACCCGGGGAGCTTTCCATCACGGCACCTAGTATATTCTTTTGGTCTCAGATATGATAGTTATGAGCCCGGAGTGCGAGAAAACAAGAGTAACACAAGGGATGCTGAGTTCTCACGACTGAATTTAATAGGTTCACAGGGCATTTTTTATACATAAGGCAAGGACAGAAAAAAACCTTTTTCAGTTCATTACATCTGTTACAAATATGGATCACACATCTAAATTTATATGTAACCTTTACAAAATGCCTTTTCAGTAAATCTTAAAACATTTTACTGCTGAGCAACAGCTATTTAATGGGGTCTTGTAAGGTGGTCTTGTCTTCTGGTGGACTTGCTTCTTGTGCAGATGACAGGCACAAGACAGCTGGTCCCAAAGCTATTTACCATTTTGGTCTCTGAGAAAAGCAAAGCTACTGTAGTATATACTGCTTTTACTTTTTCAGCCCCTGAGGGGAATAGAGCTGGCAGATACAATTTTTTTTAACCTTACAGTATTAGTATTGCATGTTCCATCCAGAACCAGAAATATGGGTTTTGCTGAGGGAGAGCAAAACCCCATATCATGGCAAAACCCATATGTCAGACTGGTGATGGAGTTATCACCCACTTCAGGTCATTCCGCTTCTAAAGCCGATTACTGTACAATCTGGGCGTTTTGGCAGTTAAACCCTGTGATTTGTCACTTTTCATATACACGGATTAAACTATGCAACTTGCAGTACAAAATACGAATTTTTTGCTTGTTTTATTCAGCTATGTTGACCATGTCAAACGTGCAGTTTTACAAGGACAAACTCGCAGCTAATAGAATATCTCTGTTACAGGAAGTCAGAGCGCAAACCCAAATCAATTTAATCAAAAAGTGAAAAAAGTGATACAAAAGTATATTAAATATCCCCAAGAGGAGATGCAGCTAGCGTGAGCAGTTTCACAACACCCTAAAGGACGTCATAACAAACACACCTAGCGCAAGAACTACTCTCAGATGTGGTATGATGTTGATCAGGCAAGGAATCTGGTGTGGTGCAGCTGGTACTCTCAACAGGTATGCAAGAGAGAGAAGAAAAATATAGTAAAGCAGGGCCCCGGGAATACGGCGGGTTCTGTTCCAGGGGCCTGCTGTATAGTGAAAATCGCCGGAAAGCGGATCCGGCGATTTTCAGTTATTTTGCATGCACAGAACGGAGTTTTCTCCATTCTGCGTATGCGCGGCCTATGGTCTGCACGCGCAAACTAC
The DNA here is from genome assembly GCF_040206685.1 of Ascaphus truei. Classification (NCBI taxonomy): domain Eukaryota; kingdom Metazoa; phylum Chordata; class Amphibia; order Anura; family Ascaphidae; genus Ascaphus; species Ascaphus truei. The sequence goes on from NC_134486.1 coordinate 397,531,271, forward strand.
GGTCTGCGCATGCGTGCCGGGCGCACCCGCCCATTCTGCGCATGCGCGACTCGGAATACAAGATGGCGGCCCCCTTCTCGGTGCCGCCGTATCAGTAGATCGCCGAAAAGCGGGGCGCAGAGAAGCGGGGCCCTGCTGTACAACACAATTTATTACAATAAAAATTCTACAGCACAGAGCTCATTACCCTCACATGCTCACGGAATATAATAAGCGGTATGACCACTCTGGGTCCTGTAGTGCTGTACAGGCATACCCCGCTTTAAGGACACTCACTTTAAGTACACTCGCGAGTAAGTACATTTCGCTCAATAGGCAAACAGCAGCTCACTCATGCGCCTGTCAGCACGTCCTGAACAGCAATACTGGCTCCCTACCTGTACCAAAGCTGTGCACAAGCGGGGAGACTATAGAGCCTGTTACACATGCGTTATTTACATCAGTTATGCACGTATATGACAATTGCAGTACAATACTTGCATCAAAAGTGGGAAAAAGGGAGTGCTTCACATTAAGTACATTTTCACTTTACATACATGCTCCGGTCCCATTGCGTACGTTAATGCGGGGTATGCCTGTATATAGTTGTGCTGTGCAGTGGACCGACCAGCGTTTTCTCCAAAGTACCCACTTCAGGGATCGAGTGGCGGGTGACATCGCAGGCTCTCTCCACCAATCAGGATTTGGAGATGGATCTCCTTAGGCTCACAGTAACGGCGAAAAAACAGGCAGGGAAACAGCGTGTGCTCTGGTCACACAGACAAGTCACAGCAATAACTCAGCAGGACTCAATAGTGGCAGCAGTCCACAAGACAAAACAGGCAACCTGATGCGTTTCATCCGGATATTACCAGACTTCTTCAGGGGTGTATGGATATGTTAATCTGCCAGTCACAATTAAATAGTCCCTCAGAACGTCGACGTCACGGCACAAGAGGGGCGGGGTATAAAGTGATTGGCTAATACATATCAATACAATATCAAAACAGCCATAATTATATGTAAAAAAGGAAAACGAACTATCAGATAATGGAAATACTATAAAATACAAAGATAAAAAATGAAAATAAAAAAGATAAGATACAAAACGGAGCAAAGAAGGATGGGTGATCTAAATGGAAACAAATAACCATTAGTCAAAAATACAGACACACAAAAACTAAAGAGTATACTGTAGACACATTAAAATAATTAAAAAATACCAATAAATATCCCAGAAGTAAAAAAGGCACATTAATAAAAATGCATAAATTAATCAAAATTAGTTCAAAAAGGAAACCAGATTTATATCTATATTTAACCTCCTGAATACGATTACCACCTCTCCAATGCAATGTAACTAACTCAATGCCCTGATATATAAGACCCAATGGGTTGGAGTCATGACATTTCTTAAAATGTAATGAAACATTATGACGTTCTAGTCCAATGGTAATATTTTGGATATGCTCCAAAATTCTTACACGGAGAGGTCTGTAGGTACGACCAACATATTGTAATCCACAGGGGCATTATAATAGGTAAATAACTGACGAGCCCTACAGTTAATAAAATGTTTAATTTAAAAAACTTCCTTAGTTACATTGGATGAGAAACAGTCAGTTTTTGTCTTGCCAAATTTACAAGCTTTACAGCTTGAGCACTTATAGAAACCTGTAGGCGTATCCCCCAGCCATGTATTATCAGTTGCTATACAGTAGGTTTCAGCAGACAGGGTTCTACTTTGTCCTTGATATTTCTCGCTTTCGTATTAACTACTTGAGCTCGATCTGGTAAAAAGTCTTTTGTATTTGATCACTTTTTAAAATGTGCTAATGTTTGTTTAATATCTTAGTGATTTTAAAATGTTCACTATTAAGTTGCGTAATAAAAGGAATACAATTGGTTTTATCTTCTTTCTTAGGATTAGACTTTAATAGTAGGCTTCTAGCTATTTATTTTGCTCTCTTTTTAGCAGCTGCTACTTCAAGGGGCGGGTAATCTCTTTCAATAAATCTCTGTTCAAGCACAGCGGGCTGAGATTCAGAAATCTCCAGATCTGAACAGTTTTTACGGACCCTTCTAAATTGCCCAAAGGGGATATTAGAAGTCCATTGTGGATGATGGAAACTATTTTTTAATATATAAGTATTGCAGTCAACCATAGAAGCTTGAGGAATTCATTCTGTACCTTAATAATAACAATCTACATTTGCATGTTATGTATAAATATAACTGTTCAAGCATAGAATTTTTGGACATAGTTCTATATGTGTATAGCCCTGGTAGGTTTGGGCTATTATTCTGTCTTCCTTCTGTATTGTATTGTATTGTATGTCTTTATTTATATAGCGCCATTAATGTACATAGCGCTTCACAGCAGTAATACATGTGGTAATCCAATAAATAACAGATAATATAAATAACAGATCATGGGAATAAGTGCTTTAGACATTAAGGAAGAGGAGTCCCTGCTCCGAGGAGCTTACAGTCTAATTGGTAGGTAGGGAGAACGTACAGAGACAGTAGGAGGGAGTTCTGGTAAGTGCATCTGCAGGGGGCCAAGCTTTATGTGCCATGTGTTCAGAATAGCCACAGTGCTATTCATATGCTTCTTTAAGCAAGTGTGTCTTAAGGTGGGTCTTAAAGGTGGATAGAGAGGGTTCTAGTCGGGTACTGAGGGGAAGGGCATACCAGAGGTGAGGGGCAGTCAATGAAAAAGGTTTAAGGCGGGAGAGGGCTTTAGATACAAAGGGGGTAGAAAGAAGACATCCTTGAGAAGAACGCAAGAGTCTGGATGGTGCATAACGAGAAATTAGGGCTGAGATGTAAGGAGGGGCAGAAGAGTGTAAAGCTTTAAAAGTGAGGAGAAGAATGGAGTTTGAGATGCGGGATTTGATCGGAAGCCAGGAGAGGGATTTCATGAGGGGAGATGCTGAGACATATCTAGGAAAGAGTAGAGTGATTCTGGCAGCAGCGTTAAGGATAGATTGTAGGGGAGACAGGTGAGAGGCAGGAAGGCCGGACAGCAGGAGGTTACAGTAATCAATACGGGAGAGAATGAGGGCCTGAGTCAGAGTTTTAGCAGTCGAGCAACAGAGGAAAGGGCGTATCTTTGTTATATTGCGGAGGAAAAAGCAACAGGTTTTAGAAATGTTTTGAATGTGAGGGGCAAATGTGAGAGAGGAGTCGAGTGTGACCCCAAGGCAGCGTGCTTGGGCTACTGGGTGAATGATCGTAGTTCCAACAGTAATGTGGAAGGAGGTAGTAGGGCCAGGTTTGGGAGGAAGTATGAGGAGCTCTGTTTTAGCCATGTTGAGTTTAAGGCGGCGGAGGGCCATCCAGGATGATATAGCAGAGAGACATTCAGAAACTTTGGTTTGTACAGTAGGTGTAAGGTCGGGTGTTGAGAAATATATTTGTGTGTCGTCAGCATAGAGGTGATAATTAAACCTCTGTGCAATAATCCCTGGTAAGGGCAGGTTTGCCAGGAGTTAAGATGGGTTCTCCCCACTCACTGCAGATCAGTGAGGCAGAGAAAGCAGTGCAGTCAGGCCTGTGTCCAATAAGGGACAGGGGCGGGCTCTTGTTGTATCTGTCTTAATGATCTGCATTTCCTGTATTGAGTCAGTTGCTCCTACCCTGAGAGGAGCTGAGTCTTACCTAACCGAGCTGTCAGGGACCTGGCAGGCTTGAGGCCCTCCCTCTGGGAGAGGCTGGTAGACTGTTCCCACTACTCTGATAGGGGGTAGTGGAAGAGCTAGGTCTGCTTCCAGGGCCCTGACTGGGAGTGAAAGGCCAGGGTCATCCTGAGTGAGAACTACTGCTGTGACTGTGTATGCTGTACAGTGTGCTGCAGAGGAAATAAAGTGTTCCTGATTACAAAGAAGCGGTTGTGAGACTGGAATCTCTCATCCCTGAGTGGGACGTTCTATTCCAGGGATTCCCCCCATATCCTGGGGCCTGCAATAGATGGAGGCACTGTCACCGTGAGAACGTACTGGGTATGTCCCCAGAAGCCTGTCCTGACCTTCCCCATAATACCATCAAGCGGGAGACACAGGAGTCCTGTAAGCCAACAGGTGCGCCACACTATTATGCCTTGTAACCAGAGTAGCATTTCCCCTAGGAGAACCTATTTGCGATTGGGTGGGAGAATACCCGTTACAAGTGGATGAAAATAAAATTTTAACCAAAAGTTTTTTTAAGCAGGTTTACTGCAATAATTTTATATTTAAAAATAATTGCCACAATGGACTTCTAATATCCCGTTTGGGCAATTTAGAAGGGTCCGTAAAACTTTTCTGGAGATTTCTGAATCTCAGCCCGCTGTGCTTGAACAGAGATTTATTGAAAGAGATTACCCGCCCCTTGAAGTAGCAGCTGCTAAAAAGAGAGCAAAAGAAATAGATAGAAGCCTACTATTGAAGTCTAATCCTAAGAAAGAAGATAAAACCAATTGTATTCCTTTTATTTCGCAATTTAATAGTGAACATTTTAAAATGACTAACATATTAAACAAACATTGGCACATTTTAAAAAGTGATCAAATACAAAAGGACTTTTTACCAGATCGAGCTCAAGTAGTTTATACGAAAGCGAGAAATATCAAGGACAAAGTAGCACCCTGTCTGCTGAAACCTACTGTATAGCAACTGATAATACATGGCTGGGGGATACGCCTACAGGTTTCTGTAAGTGCTCAAGCTGTAAAGCTTGTAAATTTTGCAAGACCCAAACTGACTGTTTCTCATCCAATGTAACTAAGGAAGCTTTTAAAATTAAACATTGTATTAACTGTAGGGCTCGTCAGTTATTTACCTATTATAATGTCCCTGCGGATTACAATTTTTTTGGTCGTACCATCAGACCTCTCCGTGTAAGAATTTTGGAGCATATCCGAAATATTACCATTGAATTGTAAAGTCATAATGTTTCATTACATTTTAAGAAATGTCATGACTCTAACCCATTGGGTCTTATACAGTATATCAGGGCATTGATTTAGTTACATTGCATTGGAGAGGTGGTAATCGTATTCAGGAGGCCTCTCAAATAGAGAGACCTTCTGGATACATAAATTGAACACACTTACACCTTCGGGCTTAAATATAGCTATAGATCTCGTTTCCTTTTTGAACAATTTTTTATTAATTAATGCATTTTTATTAATGTGCCTTTTTACTTCCGGGTTATTAATTGGTATTTTTAATTATTTTAATGTGTCAATACAATACTGTTTAGTTTTTGTGTGTCTGTATTTGTTGACTAATGGTTATTTGTTTCCATTTAGATCACCCATCCTTCTTTGCTCCATTTTGTAGCTTATCTTTTTTATTTTCATTTTTTTTCTTTGTATTTTATAGTATTTCCATTATCTGATAGTTCGTTTTACTTTTTTAAGTTGTCCTTATATTATTATGGCTGTTTTGATATTGTATTGATATGTATTAGCCAATCACTTTATGTCCTGCCCCTCTTGCGCCGTGACATCGACGTTCTGAGGGACTATTTAATTGTGACTGGCAGATTAACATATCCATACACCCCTGAAGAAGATTGGTATTATCCGGATGAAACGTGTAGGGTTGCCTGTTTTGTCTCGTGGACTGCTGCCACTGCTGAGCCCTGCTGAGTTGTTGCTGTGAATTGCCCGTGTTACCGGAGCACCCGCTGTTTCCCTGCCTGTATCTTTACAGTTACTGTGAGCCTAAGGAGATCCATCTCCAGATCCTGATTGGTGGAGAGGGCCTGTGGCATCACCCGCCACTCAAACCCGGAAATGGTTACTTTGGAGAAAACGCCGGTCGGTCTAATACACAGCACAACTATATACAGGCATACCCCGCATTAACGTACGCAATGGTACCGGAGCATGTATGTAAAGCGAAAATGTACTTAAAGTGAAGCACTACCTTTTTCCCACTTATCGATGCATGTACTGTACTGCAATCGTCATATACGTGCATACAGTAACTGATATAAATAACGCATTTGTAACAGGCTCTATAGTCTCCCCGCTTACCACAGCTTCGGTACAGGTAGGGAGCCGGTATTGCTGTTCAGGACGTGCTGAAAGGCGCATGCGCGAGCTGCCGTTTGCCTATTGAGCGAGATGTACTTACTCACGAGTGTACTTAAAGTGACAGCACTACAGGACCCAGAGTGGTCATACCGCTTATTTTATTCCGTGAGCATGTGAGGGTAATGAGCTCTGTGCTCTAGAATTTTTTATTGTGATAAATTGTGTTGCACTAGATTTGTCTTTTCTCTCTTGCTTACCTATTGAGAGTCCCAGCTGCACCACACCAGATCCCTGGCCTGATCAACATCATACCACATCTGAGAGGATTTCTTGCGAATAGAATATCTCTGTATGTGAATCTGGGCCTTCTGTACTGTACTGTATTGTACTGAATGTCTTTACTGCTCATCTCCTTTGCTGGTCAATGTCTTTGGCACTCAGTTGCCAGCTATTATTCACCAGTGAGTCACTCATTAAATAATTATCTACATCTGTTCTTCCTTTCACAGTTATGCTTATCATTTCAGCTCAATCTGACATGGATACACTGAATCAACTTATATACAATCCTATTACAATCATATTACCTCTGTTTAGCTCTCATATTACAGAATACAAAGTCTGCTCAGAATGTTCCCACTGATGTCTCTATTGAGATTGTATCTCTCCCAGTATCATCATTGCTTTGTGCTCAGAACATTGACAAATGTAATTATAGAACAGTAATATTAATCAATAGCATAAGAGATTTTAAAATGAAATCCATATGTTTGCAACACCATTTTTTTTAATGCATGGAAAACTTTTTTCACCAAACTAAAACAGGTAAAATGTTTTATTAAAGCAGCCATCATAGAAATGAACCAGTTCTAGTCTAGGCAGTATTTTGAAACCTAAATTGTAGTATGCAATGTGGTTTTATTCTAATTCAGTTTATAATTTCTCCAGTGGTGAACTAGATGTGATTGAGTTACAGATGGCGTTGTAATATGAAATAAAAAGAAATGACCACAAGATGGCACCAAAATATAAGGAGTTGACTTCTTGCCAGAGACTGAATGAGAAAAAGTACATGCTGTAAAAATGGCATTTTTAATGATTTGCTTTAACCTAGAGCAGTTATATCATGTCATGTCAATTTCGTGTCATATCAATTGTCCTGATCCAGCCACTCCTAAATGATTACCCTTTCACTGATATACTGTAGGTGCATGAAATGCAGTATTTTGCATTTGCAATATGCTGTGTTGAAGATCCCTTTGGCATAGGATTAAATAGTAGAGGGCATCTGAATGCCAAAGTGGACAGCATTTTCCGTTGTTCATTATATTTATATCTACTACTGGTAAAAAGCCCAAGAATAAACATTTTTTTATCAGCTATTTTAATCAGAATTTATTTTTCAGGCAAACAGTTATACATCCAAATAGGGTGAAAATGGTTTTAAATGCATTGTCCATGCAAATGATTCCTGTTAGCACAGGGCTACACCAACAATCATAAAGGTAATCAAATGATCAAAAAATAGATTAGCACACATTGCTCACATAGCATGGTGGTGAGAGACAACGGTAAGGCAACCCATAAAAGCAAATAACCTAATTGGTCATCTATCTATCTTTTGACCCCTTCCCGATCTACCTTCATGAAGCTACTATACAATGGTAAGTGGTATGAATATCGAGGAAGAAACAACCGTGGTGATTCCTCCTCATATTCTTACTGTAAATTGGGATAATTCAGACGATGACGATGACGACATTGTGTAAAAGACAAGTACCCTGTACAGTAGTAGTTCAGTGACATCATCTTAAAAATACTTCTACTGTATCCACTGTGACAAACAGCTTACTCCGGGGCTCCGCTGCTTGTCCGGGACGGTTAGAACACGGTCTTTTGGGGTAGGTTAAATGAGGAGGCGTCACGTACTGTTCCTTTAAACAGGCTGTGCCTGGTTTATTCAGTCCCAGGCACTGAGACTGCCACAGTGCATACAACAAAACACATCAAAACAAAAGCTGCTCACCTGAGCGATAACTTAACTTAGATTTCCCTAACTCAGGGTGGAAGTGGCTTTTCCACTTTCCAACAACAAAACAAGGTACTTTTGCAGAGTTAGCCAAATGAACAGAACAATTGAACCTGTGTGGGGAAGGGGCTTCTCCCCACTGTGTTCAGCAGCCTTCCAGGCTCTGGAGAAGAGACAAGAGCAAACAGGAAATCATTCTTACATACCTGATTTCTAATTAGCATGACAGGTGACAGAAATCCCTCAGTTCCAGCGCTTGCCCAAAACTGTGGGATGGAGTGCATGTATTATAAGGCTGCACTCCCAGGCCAGACAGGATAGAAACTGTTCAGTATCCTGGGAGCCCTATATATGGAATTTATTACCATCCCCTGGTTTCTGTCACATATCCTCCCCCCCAGCTCAGACCCTGAGGGATGAGCGACCATGGATATTAGGGAGTGCATCCTTGACAACCCGTCAGCATTGCCATGTTTGTGCCCTGACCTGTGTTCCACAGAAAATTTAAAGGGTTGTAGGCTTAGGAACCACCTGGTCACTCTAGCATTCTTTTCCCTGTTTTGACACATCCAGGTAAGGGGTGCATGATCTGTGACCAACCGGAATTTTCTCCCCAACAGGTAGTATTTGAGCGTCTCTACAGCCCACTTTATTGCGAGACACTCTTTCTCTACTATGGAGTAATTTTTCTCCTGGGGATTTAGTTTCCTACTTAAATAAAGGATGGGGTGTTCCTCCCCTTGAGACTCCTGGGAGAGTACCGCCCCCAGCCCTACCTCAGATGCGTCGGTTTGGACTTCGAACTCTTTGGAGAAGTCAGGTGTGACCAACACTGGTTGGGCACAGAGAGCTTCTTTCAGGCTTCTAAAGGCCTGTTCGGTTTCGGGGGACCACTTTACCATAAGTGGTCCTCTTGCTTTTGTGAGGTCGGTTAGTGGGGTTGCCTTAGTCGCAAAATTGGGAATAAACCTTCTATAGTACCCAATTAACCCCAAAAAGGTCCTTACTTGTTTTTTTGTAACTGGCCTTGGCCAACCTTGTATCGCCTCCACTTTGAGTGTTTGGGGTTTGAGTAAACCTCTGCCAATAGAATACCCCAGATACTTGGCCTCCTCCAGACCAATGGTGCATTTAGCGGGGTTAGCAGTTAGTCCAGCAGACCGAACTGCGTCGAGCACAGCTTGGACCTTTGGAAGGTGGGATTGCCAATCTTCACTATGGATTACCACATCATCCAGGTAGGCAGCAGCATACCGAGCATGTGGTTTTAAAATTTTATCCATCATTCTTTGGAATGTGGCGGGAGCTCCATGTAAGCCAAAAGGCAGCACCCTATACTGAAAGAGGCCGTCTGGGGTTGAGAAGGCTGTCTTTTCTTTTGCCCTTTCTGTGAGGGGAACCTGCCAGTACCCTTTTGTTAGGTCTAGGGTTGTGAGATATCGGGCTTTGCCCAGTCTCTTTACAAGTTCATCTACCCTGGGCATAGGGTAAGTATCAAATTTTGACACCGCGTTTAGTTTCCGGTAGTCATTACAAAACCTTGTTGTACCATCTGGCTTTGGGACTAAGACTATAGGGCTGTTCCACCCACTTTGGGATTCCTCAATTACGCCTAGTTTTAGCATTTTTTTAACCTCTAAACTTATAGCCTCTCTTTTGGCCTCTGGGATTCGGTACGGTTTAAGGTTAACTCGGACCCCCGGTTCAGAGACTAGGTCATGTTCAATTACGCTAGTTCTACCTGGCTGTGTAGAGAAGATTTCTTTGTTTCTGCTCACTAAATTCTGAACCTCTTGTTTCTGATGAACAGACAGGGTTTCAGCTATGCTAACCTCTGGGTCAGTTTCTTGACTCTCTGACGGACCTGGGGTTACTAGGGTTGACAAGACTTCTCTATCTTTCCAGGGCTTGAGTAGGTTTATATGGTAAATTTGCTCAGGTTTCCTCCTACCTGGCTGTCTTACCTTATAATTTACTTCTCCCACTCTTTCCAAGACCTCATATGGCCCATGCCATTTAGCAAGGAATTTACTTTCCACGGTGGGAACCAGAACTAGTACCCTATCACCTGGAAAAAAAATTCTGACCCTAGCACCCTTATTATACGTATTCCTCTGTGCTTCTTGAGCTTTCTCCATGTGTTCCCTCACTATGGGTAGGACTGCAGCAATGCGGTCCTGCATCTGGGCAACATGCTCTATTACACTTCTGTAAGGGGTAACCTCGTGTTCCCAAGTCTCTTTGGCTATATCCAGTAAGCCCCTTGGGTGTCGGCCATACAATAGTTCAAACGGGGAGAAGCCTGTGGATGATTGGGGAACTTCCCTAATGGCAAATAACAGGTACGGTAACAAACAATCCCAGTTTTTCCCATCTTTATCGACCGCCCGCCGTAACATGCTCTTTAAGGTTTTATTGAACCTTTCCACTAAACCATCTGTTTGTGGATGATAGACTGAGGTTCTGAGATGCTTGATTTTTAGGAGTTTACATAACTCTTTTGTTACTTGGGACATAAACGGTGTTCCCTGGTCAGATAGAATCTCTTTAGGAATTCCAACCCGGGAAAACAGAACTACTAACTCTTTTGCTATGTTTTTGGCCGAGGTGCTACGTAGGGGAACTGCCTCCGGATATCGGGTGGCATAATCTAATATTACCAATATATGCTGATGTCCCCTAGCAGACTTTATTAGGGGTCCTACTAGATCCATAGCAATCCGGTCAAATGGTACCTCTATTATGGGAAGGGGTACCAATGGGCTGCGGTACGCCTTGAACGGGGCGGTGATCTGACATGCTGGGCATGAGGAACAATAATTCGTAATTTCTGCCAGAACCCCAGGCCAATAGAAGCTTCGGAGAACCTTTTCTTTTGTCTTTTCCACCCCTAGGTGTCCCCCCAATGGATGACTATGTGCGAGGTGTAACACTACATTACGGAATGTCCGTGGTACCAACAATTGTTTAGTTGTAACTGATTTTCTTTTATCAACCCGATATACTAGGTCGTTCTCTACCTCGAAGTAGGGGTAAGCAAGCGACCTATCTGGTTGGCCAAGAGTACTATTCAGGTCCCGTATATTTCCCCTTGCTACCTCTAATGTGGGGTCCTCCCACTGGGCCTTCTTAAAACTCCCAGGACTGACCTCTAGGTCAGCGAGGGTCTTATCCCGTTCTGGGGTGGTAAGTGTCTGATCAACATCCTGATTTGGGGTATTCCCTACCAAAGTAGTGATGGGGAAGGGAATTTTACAGCACTCCTCCTTTTCCCCCTTCTTATTTGGGCCCTCGTCAACCTCCATTTCTGAAAACGGGAAAGGATTTATTTCTTCTAATACTTCGTTATGGTCCGCTATTGAACTCTGGGCGCTATTCTGAGCGGGGGACCACATTTTTAGAAAATGGGGAAAGTCGGTCCCTATTAACACATCATGTGCCAGTTTGGGTACAATACTCACCTTGAAATCTAAAGAACCAAACTCTGTTTCAAAAAAAACATCAACAGTGGAATATTCATGATTATCCCCATGTATACAACAAATTGCCATTCTTTGTGAACTGTTTCCCTGTTTCTTCTTAATGGGCAAGAGGTATTCGGACACTAGTGTGACCATGCTCCCAGAGTCCAGAAGTGCCCGAACCCTCCTACCATTAACCTTTACAAATGCCCACAGATGGTTATTCAAGGGGTCCTCTGGGCTAGGGCGCATACATTGGGACAACAGCGAATAAGGTTCCACGCTGTTGCATTGCATGGGCTCATCATTTAGTGGGCAGATTTTTGCTGTGTGGCCCCTCTCATGACAATTTACACATTTAGGTACATAGTCTGTGTCCCACTTAGAGCCTTTTCCCGGCTCCCCATGTTGGCTATTGCCCTTAGTGTGCGAACCACTGTTGCTGGTGCTGCGTGAAGGTGGTCGCCGCTCTTCAGCTCCCCTTAACCCCGGTACCCTTTTACCGTCTCTGGAAGAGTCCTGGAACCTCGGGTAGTGGGGTTGCTCCACGACTGGGGGTTGCGGGTGCTCTCCTGCTGCATTGTACCTTTCTACGAGGGCCACAAGCTCATCCGCATTGTGGGGGTCACTCCGACTGACCCAATGGCGTAAGGCAGAGGGAAGTTTCCTCAAGAACTGGTCCATGACCAACCGTTCCACGATGTGGCTTGCTGAGTTGATCTCGGGTTGTAGCCACTTCCGGGCGAGGTGGATGAGGTCATACATCTGGCTTCGGGTGGCTTTATCCATCGTGAAGGACCATGCGTGAAACCTTTGGACGCGAACAGCCGTGGTTACGCCGAGGCGGGCGAGGATCTCGAACTTCAATTTTGCATAGACGTTAGCTTCGGCTGGCTCTAGATCAAAGTAAGCCTTCTGGGGTTCGCCGCTTAGGAAGGGTGCGATTAGACCAGCCCACTCAGCTTCTGGCCATCCCTCTCTCTGTGCCGTGCGTTCAAACGTGAGAAGATAGGCTTCCACATCATCCGAGGGTCCCATCTTCTGAAGGTAGTGGCTTGCCCTGGTCATTTTCGGAACTGGGGCTGCCGCTGCCAGTGGAAGGTTACTGATAGTCCCCCTCAGGATCTCGAGTTCCTGCTGTAAGCCCTGAGCGAACCGCTGTTGCTCCTCTCTCAGCAAGCGGTTTGTCTCTTGCTGGTTTGCATTCGCCTGTTGCAGGGCTTCATTCGCGTCTTTCTGGACAGCGACATTGCGTACCAGCGCACTCACCACGTCTTCCATCTTGTTTGGAGAGAGAGAAAAAAAAACTTTTTTTTTTTTTTTTTTTTTTAAAGTTCTTTAACCCCCAGACCTTTTAGTGTTCTGCCCGCATTCTCCACCATATGTGACAAACAGCTTACTCCGGGGCTCCGCTGCTTGTCCGGGACGGTTAGAACACGGTCTTTTGGGGTAGGTTAAATGAGGAGGCGTCACGTACTGTTCCTTTAAACAGGCTGTGCCTGGTTTATTCAGTCCCAGGCACTGAGACTGCCACAGTGCATACAACAAAACACATCAAAACAAAAGCTGCTCACCTGAGCGATAACTTAACTTAGATTTCCCTAACTCAGGGTGGAAGTGGCTTTTCCACTTTCCAACAACAAAACAAGGTACTTTTGCAGAGTTAGCCAAATGAACAGAACAATTGAACCTGTGTGGGGAAGGGGCTTCTCCCCACTGTGTTCAGCAGCCTTCCAGGCTCTGGAGAAGAGACAAGAGCAAACAGGAAATCATTCTTACATACCTGATTTCTAATTAGCATGACAGGTGACAGAAATCCCTCAGTTCCAGCGCTTGCCCAAAACTGTGGGATGGAGTGCATGTATTATAAGGCTGCACTCCCAGGCCAGACAGGATAGAAACTGTTCAGTATCCTGGGAGCCCTATATATGGAATTTATTACCATCCCCTGGTTTCTGTCACACCACTAAACGTCAAACACTTTTAAAATAAAAACAAAAACTTGTGAAATATTTTTGTCCCTGTCCTGTTCAACGGTAGCCACCTTTTTGCATATCCGCCATGTAGTGCCAAAATGAGTGCTCGCTTAGCTCACACTGCTGCATAGTGCTGTGGCCTAGAAAACCAGTTGTTGTGGTTCTAGTCCTCTTGGGTCTGACATCATTCCAGTCATTAGGTGAGTGTCTTAGGCCAGCGGTGTGCAAACTCCCTGCGCCTGCGCCTCCCTTACCTGATGTCTCCTCGGTCGCGCCCCCACACGCCTCTAATGATGCGTCAAATGACGCTGCGGGGTCATGTGACGTCACGTGACCCGCGGCGTCATTTGAAGTCACGTCTCCGTGGTAACGTCATTTGAAGTCACGTCATTTGATGCCGCGTTGTCATGGAGACGTGTGGACAAGATGCCGGCAAGTAAATTTACAAAGGCCTCGCGCTCTTAGTTTGGGGCCTCTGTAACCGCTGCAATGAGATTAACATTACAGTCAGAGGAACAGGTTTTTAGGGGTGCTTATAGACAATTACATGACCCAAATTATTGAGGAACCAACCAGGAGAGGGGCAATACTGGATTTGGTCATATCAAACAATGTAGAAGTAATAACAAATATTCAAGTCCTGGAACATTTGGGTAACAGTGATCATAACATGGTCACTTTTGAAATAAATTATCACAAAACAGGTTACTTGGTTCAACCAAGACCTTAAACTTTAGAGAGGCATATTTTAATAAACTGAGGACTAATCTACAAGTAATACATTGGGATGAGACTTTTGCAGGGAAAAATGTTGGAGATACTGTAAATGGTCAATCTTTAAAACATTGTTAGATAAGCACACTTATCAGTGTATACCCTTGGGTAATATGTGTAAAGAAATAAGTCAAAACCAATGTGGCTAAATAAACAGGTGGGGAGGAAATGGACAAGAAGAGGAAGGCATTTAGATTCTTTAAGTTAGAAGGGACGGAGAAACCGTATCAGAATTATAAGCAATGTAACAAAAATTGCAAAAGGGCAATCAAATTAGCAAAAATGGATAATGTAAAAAGAATTGCAATAGAAAGTAAGGTCAACCATAAAAAGTTCTTTAAGTACCTTAATAACAAAAAAATGAGAAAAGAAAATATAGGACCCTTTCAGTAGGAGATGGGCAGGCAGATTACTGGAGAGAGGGAAAAAGCTGAGGTATTAAACAAATTCTTTTCCTCTGTGTTTACCAGGGAAGAATCAATTTCAATAGTAGTGCCGAAGGAGGAAGCCACAACCTCCATATTAAAGAACAATTGGTTAACTGAGGAAGAAGTTCATAGACGCATGATACATTTAAAGTAAATAAGGCACCTGGCCATGATGGCATACATCCAAGAGTTCTCAAGGAGTTACGTTCAGTAATAGCCAAACCATTACATTTAATATTCAAGGACTCCATTTCCACTGGCTCAGTACCACAAGATTGGCGTAAAGCAGATGTGGTATCTATATTATAAAGGGAGCTAGATCCCAACCGGGGAATTACAGACGTGTAAGCCTGACTTTAATAGTGGGGAATCTACTTGAAGGTTTAATACGGGATAATATTCAGGAATACCTAATGGAAAACAAAGTTATTAGTAATAGTCAGCATGGATTTATGAAGGATAGATCATGCCAAACAAACCCTATTTGTTTCTGTGAGAAGGTAAGTAGGAATTAAGACCAGGGTAATGCAGTTGATGTGGTCTACTTAGATTTTGCAAAGGCTTTTGATACGGTTCCACACAAGGGGTTGGCATACAAAATAAAGCAAATTTGACTCAGTAAAAGTATATGCACCTGGATTGAAAACTGGTTGAAGGATAGACAACAGAGGGTTGTCATAAATGGAACTTTTCCAGGTTGGGCTAAAGTCGTGATTGGAGTACCTCAGGATCGGTACTGAGACCCCTGCTTTTCAACTTGTTTATTAATGACCTTGAGGTTGGCATCGAGAGCAAAGTCTCCATCTTTGCTGATGACACTAAATTGTGTAAGGTAGTAGAATCAGAGCAGGATGTAATTTCTCTCCAGAATGACTTGGAGAGACTGGAATATTGGGCAGGTAAATGGCAGATGAGGTTTATGCATTTGGGAAGCAAGAATAAACAGGCCACGTACAAATTAAATTGGGGTAAATTAGGGGAATCCTTGATGGAGAATGATTTAGGAGTGCTTGTAGATAGCAGGCTTAGCAATAGTGCCCAAAGTTATGCAGTAGCTGCAAAGGCAAACAAGATCTTATCTTGCATTAAACGGGCAATGGATGGAAGGGAAGTAAACATAATTATGCCCCTGTACAAAGCATTAGTAAGACCACACCTTGAATATGGAGTACAATTTTGGGCACCACTCCTTAGAAAAGACATTATGGAACTAGAGAGAGTGCAGAGAAGAGCCACCAAATTCCCCGGACTTCAAATCAATGCGGTTCTGCTCCGGAGACCCCCTGCTCATCTACACTAGTAATAAAAAATATATTAAAAAACATTAAATTCGTGAGAGATATGCGCAGGGAGAGGTGGCTCTCTCTGAGCAGCTGAAAGAAATCGCCGGGTAAGGCCTTTTCAGAGAGGCGATCATCACGCCGCCGGCTACTCGCACGTTTTGGGAATCGAGGCTTTCTGAATACCGTGTGAAATACAAATGAAGGTGAACGACCCTGGCGCTAGAAAGTGAATCACAAAAGTATGAAACAATAACAACTGGTGACCAACATACTATACAAATAATAATAATAATAATAAAAGTCCTCAAAGGATATAACCAAACAGAGTCCTTGTGAAGAATAAGGAAGAGCCTTTTCTTCCTGTTGAGTTTCAACTATGACGTGAAACTTCTCTTAATGTAAATGATGGTCCTGATTGAAGAGACAAAAGTAGGGACAGGGCATTGCGCAGTATTGTACAGCAAATGAATTCCCTTCCCAACGAATGTCCCAAATGATGCCTACTTACTAGAAATAGGAATAAATCACACAGTGGAGAGAATCTGTAAGATGAACCGTCTGAGTCCTGCCTTCTCCAGAGCTGCACGAATCCCACGCAACATCTCTGGTTCAGCTGAATCTTCAAAACGGTAATTTTCCTGTTAATTAAAAAGCAATGAATCAGAAGTGCCGCTAAGGTTAGGGAACCCCACACGATATCTCCCGGTATCTCACCGTCCTCCTGATGTCTCGTGTGTTCGGTACACACAATATGCACCCCACGTGACTCGCAACTGCGGCCCGTAATGATGACGTCAGATTCTGATTCATTGCTTTTAACTAACAGGAACATTACCGTTTTGAAGATTCAGCTGAATCAGGGATGTTGCGTGGGGTTCGTGCAGCTCTGGAGAAGGCAGGACTCAGACGGTTCATCTTACAGATTCTCTCCACTGTGTGATTTATTCCTATTTCTAGTAAGCAGGCATCATTTGGGACATTCGTTGGGAAGGGAATTCATTTTCTGTACAATACTGCGCAATGCCCTGTCCCTACTTTTGTCTCTTCAATCAGGACCATCATTTACATTAAGAGAAGTTTCATGTCATAGTGGAAACTCAACAGGAAGAAAAGACTCTTCCTTATTCTTCACAAGAACTCTGATTGGTTATATTCTTTGAGGACTTTTATTATTATTATTATTATTATTATTATTATTTGTATAGTATGTTGGTCACCAGTTGTTATCGTTTCATACTTTTGTGATTCACTTTCTAGCGCCAGGGTCGTTCACCTTCATTTGTATTTCACTCATCCACTAGGAGACTACATTGAGATAGTCTCCACTTTAGGGATCTAGGCAGCTTATCTGTTTAATAATTAACATTTATGATTTTCATCCACTGTGCACTGCACTGTTATATCTTTGATCGAGCGCTACATATAGTATTTTTTCACTTTTTCTGAATACCGTGATAGCAACGCTCCAAAAAATGGTGATTTAAATGGCGCAGCGATTTTTATTATGAACGCTTATAGCATAGTCCCCAAAGTATCAGTGTACTTGCATAGGGAGAATGAGTAGCTCAGTGAGTAAAGACACTGACTCCAGCACTGAGTTTGACGCGCGGTAACCTGGTTCAATTCCAAGTGTTGGCTTCTTGTGACCTTGGGCAAGTCACTTTATGTCCCTGTGCCTCAGACACCAAAAACATAGATTGAACACTGGGCAGGGGCTGCAAAGCACTACATAAAACTGCAGCGCTATACCAGAACAAACTATTATTATACAGCACTGTATGCACACACTTATTTGTATGGTTTACCTCTGGGGGGCAATCTTTTCTCACAAAATATACAGTATGGGAATTATTTTTTTTAGGACAGCATGTGAAAAAAGGAAACTTTAACAATATCTATGAGATGATTAATGTCAATGGAATTAGTTTAAGGATATTTACCCCCCCCCCTCCCCCCCCCCCCCATGAGCATAGGACTTTTATTGGAATCTCGCTGTATTATGGGAAAATGAAGTACTTTACTTTTCAACTTAATTTCAGTAATATTATTTTTATTTTGTAACTATGTACAACTGTAACAAATACATCATATGGCTGTCACCACTGCTGAAAAAAAAATACATTTACTGAAGACAACATAAAAACAAAGATATTTTCAACACTCACCAATGCATACCTACTTTGCAAAGTTGCTTTTCATCGTGACGAGCATTAGATTAATGTTTTAAAATGAGTTGACTATTTAAGTTTCTGTGAGTCTCTTGTAAATTACACACACTGTTTTAGTACATTTGGCGCTCAGAAATGAAGAAATCACAAATGCACCGTTACTGTAAACAGACAAATGCAATTTACCAGCACTTGCAATGGCTGTGTGAACTGCACACTAAGATATAGACCCTATTCTTTAAACTGCTAGATTAGCCAGACAAATACACCCAAAACAGGAGACTGCTTTGTCGGAGAGGACAGAGATATCGAAGACCTCAAATTCACCTGGCGAAGGCGAGATTTCTTTGCAGTGTTTTCCAGACAATGTGCAATCTGGAACCTTAATGAATAAACAATTTCTTCAAAGTGCAGGTCTCCTCAAAGATAAAGGTACAAAGCAGATGAAGTTCTCCATTTAATGTGACAGCCAAGAACAGTGGAATAACAAAATGTCTGGTCCCATATGTACCTTTGACCTGATGAAAGGTCCATATGGAACCTGAAACGTTTCCTCTGTTCTTGGCTGTCACATTATATGGAGAACTTCATTATGAACGTGTGAGTAGATCTCTACTTTTTATCTCTGTCTTTGAGGAGACTTGTACTTTGAAGAAATTATTTGTCTGTGTTGTGTTGGCTGAACAAGCCGGATTCTCCTCGCTTGAGGCTGTTTCCCCGCACTTTGGAATTGTACCTTAATGAATAAGTAATTCTGCAGCATTTGCATTCAGAATTAACATATCGCACAGAACTGCACAGCCGGAAACAAATCTCCACTAAAAATTGCTATTTTCGTACAATGCCGTCTTGATCTCTCTCTCGTTAAATCATACCGACAATAACAAAATAAAAACCTCACTCAGTCACAATGTAGTATCAAGCATTTGTCAACTATAAGTGTATAAATGTAAGAAAACTGTCAATCTAGTTTCTTAAAGTTGACAAAAACCTGATAACTTAAAAGTTTTTTTGCAGCTTAGATTTCCAATATGCCATAGGTAAATCTCAGATATTGTCTCTCTAGATACAAAATATCCCACCATAAAACATTACAGTACATGGACTTTTGAATTCTTCTCTAACTTCCACTCTTGCTGGAAAAGGGAACCCATACAGTAGGGACATTTAGTGACATGTTAAAAAATGCCCCAAAAGATTCATTTTTGGCCAACATTGAGCTTTACATGCAGCTGGGAAATGGGCCCAACTTCTAGCACTGGCCGGTCGGACTCTCCCCCCAACCCCCCTCCCAGTTACCGCCCCCGGGACAGTTGTCTAAGCTCTTTCCCCTTCCCCTAATGGCGGGCCTGCAACGACAGCGGCCTTCACTCCACCGAAGGATTAATGCTGCGAGGGGTCCCATTCAGAAGCATGGACCCCCCCCCCCCACAGTTCCACTGTGGCCGACACCATCCCAGGCGCCGTGGTGTTTTGCTTGTTCGTCCGGAGGCACTGAGGACAGTAAGTCTGGCCCCATCTGCATATTATTGATGGCAATGTAATGGTGTTTACATAGTACATGATGCAACACTACGAGCATAACAATTTAAATGGTATAAAGCAAGATAATATCCAAGCTCATTTTAAAATCACATTAACATTAATATACAGCAGATCAATTTACTATTTTCTTCTGTAAAATGATTAAGGGCTCAGCTCCGTCAACTAAATGTAGCCAGGGATTTTCCATATTCGATCCCTCTGATGTTATTTTTGCATTCCTTGTGTTTTTAAACTAAATGTTTGGAGCGAATATTTCTAAAGCTAATTATTTCTTCTGAGCAAATAGGTTTCAAAGAATATTTTCATTTCATGTAAGGATCCTGTATATCACATGCAAGAAATAACATGTGCATCCTACTCCATGTAATGGTTAAATTAAAATTCATGACGTGCTACAGTACATATCAAAATTTCGCATCACTGGAATAGGTCAACCAAGTCAGCTTTAATCACGTCGTTATACTCCTCGTTTTGGTTTAAAATGTACCCTTTTTGAAATAAATATAGTGATGAATAAAATGCATTTCACTTTAATAGGAAATGGGGCATGACATGATTTATTTGCAACATTTATCGGCAACAAAGGAATTAAAGCCTTTCAGGGATTTCATGGAAATGTTAAATTACAAATGATATTTATTTTCACAAATGGTTCTTGTTACCTCGGGGAGAGCATGTTCAAGACTTATTTATACACTGAGACCTTTGTTAGTGGAAAATTAATGCACAAACCAATGCCTTAGAGAAGAACAGTTGTTAAAGATACTGAACTGCTGTCTCAGTTAATACTTAACTGTGTTTTCATAAAAGATAAATGATAGTGGAATGTTTATGAATATTTAGGCTGATATAGGTTAATGTGAATTTAATTTTATTATAACAAAATAAAATCATGGCACCATAGCAGGCAATCAACACATTAAAAATAAAATAAACTATGGAGCAGCAATGAATAGAGATTGAATATATTGCATAATTAGAAAATGCAAGATTAATTGTTAAAATAAAAATTTTAAAGCAGCAGTCCAAGCTGCCGTTTATACTCTCCCCCCCCCCCTTTAATATGTGCATTAATACAATCCACACAATGATAAGTAATTAGGTAAGTTGCCGATCGATCCGTTCTCCTGTGATCAATCAGTGGAGATTAGGTTCGGGGGTTCACTAAATGGCTCTCAGTGCAGCAGAAGAAGATCAAAGATACAAAGTGCTGTGGAGAAGATCATGTGACCAAGCAGTCACCAGATACATTTGGTGCACTGCTAGAGAGAGGGCAGGGCTCAAAAAGGGGTGTGCAAAAGCCTGTTTCAGAAGAGGAAGGGGGTGTGACTTTGTAAATGGTTGCTATAGAAACAAAAAATGCTAGTTGCATTATAATACATTAAAAATATAATTTAGAGTTGTTTTTAAAAAAAATGCTTCAAGTAATTTGTCATAGTACAGAACTGATTTATTAAAAAAACACACACACACACACACATAGGATACTGCTTTGTCTGCAGCTTTAAGATACATTTTATTTTTCCATTGCGTTATTCTATTAGTCTTCTTAGTTTTTTATTATATCAAATTTCTATATCTACCCTAGCAAATTCATACGTGTGGATAACTGTATACCCATTCCTGCCCATTACTCACTAGATGTACTGTAGGAGGGAACCTTCATCCCGTCGATTCTCTGGGACCTGCCGTGGGAGAATGTATTGAAGATTCTGGGCTGAGCAATAGAGATGGGTGAATGTGTCAAAAATTCGATCCAGTAAATAGAATGGAGTGTACAGAGTACACAAAAGATCCCTAATGATCGCGCACCGCAGACCTGAGTAGTATTAAATCATGGTCCTGATGTGCGTCAAAAACAAACAAATACAATAGTTTTATTACAAATAAATGGTTAAAAACGTGAATCCTCCTATTCCTCTCTGTAAGAGAAATGCTGTCTCAGGTAGTAGACAGCATTTCTCTTACAGAGAGGAATAGGAGGATTCACGTTTTTAACCATTTATTTGTAATAATACTATTGTATTTGTTTGTTTTTGACGCACATCAGGACCATGATTTACAGTAATACTACTCAGGTCTGCGGTGCGCTATCATTAGAGATCTTTTGTGTAATCTGTACACTCCATTCTATTTACTCTACATACTCCCTGGCAGCACGCGACCTTAAACATCCTTTTTGGGGGGGGGGGGTTGAGCGAGGTAACACATAACTAGCTGTAAAAATTCGATCCACCCAGATGTCGCAGTGTTTTGGACAAAATGTAATTTGTGGTGGAACATTCGACCTCGACTTCGACATTGAAACATTTGGGCAAATGTATCTAAACATGGCGTCATTTTCGCTTCTCCCTCCCTTTTATTTGCGTCAAAACATTCGACTGGCAAATGTTAAAATGAATATCTGATGTGTTTTATTCGATTTGATTGCTAATGTCCCCACAAATGGCCTCTAATGCAGACTTTGGCACCACTGTGGGGAGCACTATGCATGGATACTTCTGTAGGGGTCTGGCTAGGAGGCTGAATAATTTAAACAAATCCCTGGTCAGGTATCACGGTGCAGTGAGAGCAGTTTGAAGAAAGGTGAACCTTTTTAATGGTTACAGGTCACAACTGAGGCATACTACCTTGAAACAGTCATCAAAATCAGCAGATCTCTATCAGGAGATACTGTATAAGCAACTGTAGGTAAAAGTATTATTCACTGAATTTATCAGAGTAGTAATCAGAGTAATAGAGTAGAGTAATATTCTGATGGGTTGACAGCAACGTAGAATCTCAGAGACATCTTCTGTCACTAGAAGACGCTCTTGAAAGGGCTAGAAGGTATTTTCCAGTGCCAGAAGTTGTCTAATGGAAAAGCACCCTCCTTACTTACTGTACCAATGTATGTTAATGTTTGATATTTTATTGTTTTTGTCCTTCAACCATATTGTACTGCTCTGTGAAATATGTTAATGTGTTATAAATAAATGATGAAAATAATAAAGCACCACTTAGTAAATATGCCACACCATCTGACATTGGAAGACAACTTAACAGCCCATCCAAGTATATGGACTGTACGATGTCTTGCAGTACTGGAAGATATCAGCTCAAGGTGTTTTGTTTCATAGCACTTCATAGTAAATATGGCCCAATTACTAAGTAGAGTTATTACATAACACAAGGGCATGGGCTATAATCTATATTCCGACACCAGAAAATGGAGGAAGACATCTTACAGCCCATTCCTGGGAATTGGCAGTGGTGTAACTATTGCTCGGGATGCCCGGGCTCATCCCAGGGGCCCCAGCTCCCTCCGGACACTTGATACCCCCCAAGCGGTTACAGAGGCCCTCCTCTCACATAGCCCATGGTATATTCCTATAAATGTCAGGTAGTTCACATCCCCATTATGTCTCTGATTTACTTGTCTAGTGACTGGAGTACCAAGTATATGCTCGATGGAATTGACATGCTCCAGGATAAGCCTGCATGGTTATCTAGTTCGTTTTCCAACCTAACTTTTGCTGCACATACTGTACGGTAATCAGGTATATAACATTGACAGTTTGACAGTTGATAAATGTATCAATGGTAAACTGTTTACTGTTATAATAACTTTTATTTCATATAGCGCTTTTCTCAGTAATGGGACTTGACGCGCTTCACAATTTCAGTACAGTGCATTGTAAGCAGCACGTAGGGTTATTACAGACACAGTACCTGCCCAGAGGAATTTGCAACACATGTTTTTGGTGCCTCAGACACCAAATCTGTGCCCAGGACATACTTTAAAACGAGAGGTAACTCTCAATGTATTACTTCCTGGTAAAACATTTGATAAATAAATAAAAATAAAATAAACAGGTTGATAAATTGACTTGTGCAAATGGAATTGAAGTGATTTGGAATACATGTTCTCTTTTAGAATCGATTTTTCCCCCAGACTGTATGCAGAAAAATGGTGGAATATAAGAAAAACACAAATATGAAAAACAATTGATTTGTAGGAAAGTTAGAACAGTGAATTGTTTATAGTACATATTGGGTACAAGATAAAGTTTGTCCAAGGCTAAAATAAGGCCAAGATAGGCTTTGGGTCCAAGCTTTTCCAAGGATTGTTTAATTGTATGATGGTTTAATGCTTATAAGCTATGCATAGGTTAAATTAGTAGCAAGGAATTACTACATGAATCCTGTTTGAGAATAGTTGCATCAGAACAAAAAAGAAATACGTACTGTAGCCCAAGTCTGTTCTCCATTTTAACCTGTCCTTGCCTGAATTTGCCTAAATCTTATTGTAACTGTCTCTGGAAGAATAAATCATTTGGAACTGCAAGAAAACGGTGTCAGACTAATTTATTGGGACAAAGAATCTGAATTTTCACACACTTGGAACGTTTGGAACGAATTATGGGAAGACTGTAGAACGTAGCTAGTCTGACTTGGGAAACATAAATTCATATTCTAGTCTGCTGATTAGATCGTCATCTCTGCCCCTCTATAAAATGGTGGATGGTTCCTATTTATTGCATACAATGGGACTCCTATCAAGTATGGTAACACTGTGTGTCACCCAGCAATCTCTTGGTTTCAGTAACATAGGCATCTGTGTCCTGAATGACAATGTTCCAG
Source organism: Ascaphus truei (assembly GCF_040206685.1). Taxonomy (NCBI): domain Eukaryota; kingdom Metazoa; phylum Chordata; class Amphibia; order Anura; family Ascaphidae; genus Ascaphus; species Ascaphus truei. Next base: position 397,555,562 of record NC_134486.1, read on the forward strand.
TCTTTATCGGACGGCTTTATTGTAAATTCTGTATTAGCCATAAGTTCTTTTAGACCTTCTCTCCCTTTGAGGTTTAAATTGTAATTTAATTTGGAGTGGGGCAGCTGTGCTTCCAAATCTCGTCACACGAGAGACAAAAAGCTCAACTGCAGGGCAAAGAGCAAGTGTCAGAGGGAAGTGACCTTTGTGTCTTAAATCAGTGAAGAGGCCAGTAATATGAGGTACAGTATCTTCATTTTGTTCGAGGAGGGAGATTAATGCACCAAGATTTCGTTTAGTAGCCACACTCATAGTATCTGAGTCATCTTTTGACCTTTTCATGTGGAATTTGTGTAGTGGAATCTTCTACCAAACAAATTCCATTTTTTGGCCCTATTCAAACAGATTTAATGTATGACGTGGGAGAAAATGAGAGTCCCGATATTAATAAGCTAAGTTGATCTGGGCTGAAAGATAATTGGACAGGTTAAAGATCGGGAGTTGGGTTTAGTTCCTTTCTTTCCCTAAGGACTCTTTCCCCTCTGTGGGTTTTACTTTTGATTGCGGAAGTTAAAATAAGTCCACATTAACCGAGAGAAGAGATTTATGGCCATTATTTCTCAAAAAGTCACGAGACTTATGTGTTTGGGTTAGTGATTCGCTCTCAGAAACCTCTGCTTCAGATGAAGAGTAATAATATTATTGCCTCTCTTGCTTTGTCTAGAGGGATAACGATATACTGGGCCCTATTCATAGTCTTTACTGTCTCTAATGAATTTGTGATGTTTACAGTCTTTCAACTCAGCTTTGAATTTTCTTCATGTTAGTCTCTAAACCCTGTTCAAAGTCTTCAAAGTCTGGAATTTTATTGAATTTAGATATGTCTTTAAGAGTTGCATCGAATTCAATACTGATTGATTCAAGTCTGTTTTTTTCATGATCAATCAACAGAAGAATTAACTCCTTAGAACAATTTGAATGGACTGTCACCCAACGCTTAATAAATTCAGGTGAAGCCATGTGGTGTGAGGGCACCAGCCTAATCCTTAGTCCTCGCTGGATCATGATATCCTGAATATAGTTTTGTAGGCTTGTCATCTCCCAACATATTTGTGCTTGGTATCAAATGATTTTTTAATATGTTTCAAAAAGTAATCAATTACATCTGGATTAGTTTCAGAGACCGACATTGATTATTTAAAAATATATATTGTTTTGCTTCATCTTGCCACCGTGAGATGTCTATCCCGGTACTCGTGTATCCTGCCGTGGTGTGTACGGATCAATAGAACCAACAACTGAGGGCGTTCAAAGAATCCCACACATACACTATAGGTAAAAAGGAGAGAAGATGATGTACGGCTATGGTCTGTGCTGAATTGACCTTAATGTAAATGTACAATACTAGTGATAGAGCTGTGAGTGCAATACTATGAATTTGTAGTGAATTACAATGAGCGAGAAGGGGATAATGCGATGTCTTTACAGAGAATTCATTTTGTTGCATACCACCCTTAAATGTAACATTTAATCATAATAATAATCTAAACTAGTTCATATTTGGGTTACCAATGACAAATTCTGCTTTGCAGAAATAAAAAAATGACAAGGTCTATTGCGTGTAACAGTATTAAAGACACAATTACTTCCTTGGTCAGTCTCTTTGTCTTTTCTACAAGCAATTTACCTTCTACATACATCATTACACAGGGTTGTAACCCGAGGCCATGTCTGAGCATAAGGAGCTACTTCTGTATCAAGCACTTTAAGATTTGTGGCTGCATGAGATAGTTATAGAGACAAAGATTAAGATGTATGATTTTAACCACTCCACGTGAAATGCATCTTTGAGAAACCTGCAAAAGTGGAGTAAAAAAGTGCACCAGATGTAACATAGGGGGACAGAATCATCTTTTACAATGAGTTATTATCTCTTGATTGCAGCTTGAAAATGTGAAACATCAGGGCTGAGGTGGTTAAGATACACAATACAATGCAGACCCAGATCCGCAAACTCCGTTATGTGACTTAACGTCACGCTAAAGTCATGTAAAGCCTTAACGTGTATGTTTTCACCGTTATAGAGCATAGTGTTAACTGTAACGGCCATTAATAATAATGAGTTGCAAAAGAGGCATTAACCCTAACATTGCAAACCCACTTGTTACTCCGACCAGACCCTGAAACACAGTAAGACTGGAAGGAGATAGAAAGAGGGGGAGAGAGGGAGACAGTATTTTAGTAGAGCACCCATTGACTTACTCTACAGTATATACCTCTGAATTATCGCAGATGTGTTTACAGGTATGTCTCCACGTGTCGCAGAAAGAAGTGTTTTGGGAGGTATATAAATCAATGGATAATTTACTAAATCAGTCCCTTCTTTCATCGCCAAAACACCAGTGATTGTGCCCACCCTTAGTACACTGTATATCAACCTAGAATTTATCAGTACAAGTTTCCAATCACGAGTATTAGAATGTCTCTCAGCAATATACTGTAAATACCAATATAGGATAAGTATCTGTCATTTAAATTGAGCATAGGCTGAACTTGATGGATATACAGTATGTTTTTTTCAATCTTATTAACTATGTAACTACGTCATCCCATTATGGATGGACATTTAGGGTTTTATTCTTGCTCCCGTTCTCTATTTCAACTTTCTGCTAGCTGGATTTTGTGCCTCAGCTTTGTACACTACAACCTATTTAAAACGCTGGTTCTAAACTGCTCACTCTCTTCAAGATCTGATATAGCAAACATATTCTCCTCCTTTCCTTTAAGGATCTACACCAGGCCTGCACAACATGCAGCCCGCCTGGCCTCTCTGTGCGGCCCACATGGCCTCTCTGTGCGGCCCGCCTGGCCTCTCTGTGCGGCCCGCGATGACTCCGGCCGGGCGCCAGTGAATTAAATAAATTAATTAAAAAAAAAATTTTTTTTTTAAATGGCCGTGATTCCCCGCGGTCCCGGCGCACATGCGCAGGGCCCGCTCCCTCCCCCCCTCGCTCGCAACATGGGACGGAGGGGGAAGTAACAGCCAGCCAGCTCCCCCCCCTGCTCCCAACGTGGGACGGAGGGGGAAGTACCAGCCAGCTCCTCCTGCAGGCCCGCTCCCCCCCTGCTCCCAACGTAGGATGGGTCACTGTCACCCTGTCACCCAGTCACTGTCACCCTGTCACCCAGTCACTGACACACTGTCACCCAGTCACAGTCACTGTCACTCTGTCACCCTGTCACAGTCACCCAGTCACAGTCACTGTCACCCTGTCACACAGTCACAGTCACCCAGTCACAGTCACTGTCACCCAGTCACCCAGTCACAGTCACCCAGTCACCCGGTCACAGTCACCCAGTCACAGTCACCCAGTCACCCGGTCACAGTCACCCAGTCACAGTCACCCAGTCACTGTCACCCAGTCACTGTCACCCAGTCACCGTCACCCAGTCACAGTCACCCAGTCACAGTCACCCAGTCACAGTCACCGAGTCACTGTCACCCAGTCACTGTCACCCAGTCACTGTCACCCAGTCACTGTCACCCAGTCACTGTCACCCAGTTACAGTCACCCAGTCACTGTCACCGGTACCCGGTCACAGTCACCCAGTCACAGTCACCCAGTCACAGTCACACAGTCACAGTCACCCAGTCACTGTCACCCAGTCACTGTCACCCAGTCACTGTCACCCAGTCACTGTCACCCAGTCACTGTCACCCAGTCACAGTCTCCCAGTCACAGTCACCCAGTCACTGTCACCCAGTCACAGTCACCCAGTCACAGTCGCCCAGGCACAGTCACCCAGTCACTGTCACCCAGACCTGTCACCCAGTCACTGTCACCCAGTCACTGTCACCCAGTCACTGTCACCCAGTCACTGTCACCCAGTCACTGTCACCCAGTCACTGTCACACAGTCACAGTCACCCAGTCACAGTCACCCAGTCACTGTCACCCAGTCACTGTCACCGTTACCCGGTCACAGTCACCCAGTCACAGTCACCCAGTCACTGTCACCCAGTCACAGTCACCCAGTCACTGTCACCTGTACCCGGTCACAGTCACCCAGTCACAGTCACCCAGTCACTGTCACCCAGTCACTGTCACCCAGTCACTGTAACCCAGTCACAGTCACCCAGTCACTGTCACCTGTACCCGGTCACAGTCACCCAGTCACTGTCACCCAGTCACAGTCACCCAGTCACTGTCACCCAGTCACTGTCACCCAGTCACTGTCACCCAGTCACAGTCACTCAGTCACTGTCACCCAGACACTGTCACCCAGTCACTGTCACCCAGTCACAGTCACCCAGTCACAGTCACCCAGTCACTGTCACCCAGTCACTGTCACCCAGTCACTGTCACCCAGTCACAGTCACCCAGTCACTGTCACCCAGTCACTGTCACCGTCACCGTTACACGGTCACAGTCACCCAGTCACAGTCACCCAGTCACTGTCACCCAGTCACTGTCACCCAGTCACAGTCACCCAGTCACAGTCACCCAGTCACTGTCACCCAGTCACTGTCACCCAGTCACTCTCACCCAGTCACTGTCACCCAGTCACAGTCACCCAGTCACTGTTACCCAGTCACTGTCACCCAGTCACTGTTACCCAGTCACTGTCACCCAGTCACTGTCACCGTTACCCGGTCACAGTCACCCAGTCACAGTCATCCAGTCACTGTCACCCAGTCACTGTCACCCAGTCACTGTCACCCAGTCACTGTCACCCAGTCACTGTCACCGTTACCCGGTCACAGTCACCCAGTGACAGTCACCCAGTCACTGTCACCAAGTCACAGTCACCTAGTCACTGTCACGCAGTCACAGTCACCCAGTCACAGTCACCCAGTCATTGTCACCCAGTCACTGTCACAGTCAAGCAGTCACAGTCACCCAGTCACAGTCACCCAGTCACTGTCACCCAGTCACTGTCACCCAGTCACTGTCACCCAGTCACTGTCACCCAGTCACTGTCACCCAGTCACAGTCACCCAGTCACAGTCACCCAGTGATTGTCACCCAGTCACTGTCACAGTCAAGCAGTCACAGTCACCCAGTCACAGTTACCCAGTCACTGTCACCCAGTCACAGTCACCCAGTCACTGTCACCCAGTCACTGTCACCCAGTCACTGTCACCAAGTCACTGTCACCCGGTCACTGTCACCCAGTCACCGTCACCCTGTCACTGTCACCCAGTCACAGTCACCCAGTCACAGTCACCCAGTCACTGTCACCCAGTCACTGTCACCATTACCCAGTCACAGTCACCCAGTCACTGTCACCATTACCCAGTCACTGTCTCCCAGTCACGGTCACCGTTACCCGGTCACAGTCACCCAGTCACAGTCACCCAGTCACTGTCACCCAGTTACTGTCACCCAGTCACAGTCACCCAGTCACTGTCACCCAGTCACTGTCACCCAGTCACTGTCACCGTTACACGGTCACAGTCACCCAGTCACAGTCACCCAGTCACTGTCACCCAGTCACTGTCACCGTTACCCGTTCACAGTCACCCAGTCACTGTCATCCAGTCACTGTCACCCAGTCACTGTCACCCAGTCACTGTCACCCAGTCACTGTCACCGTTACCCGGTCACAGTCACCCAGTCACAGTCACCCAGTCACTGTCACCCAGTCACTGTAACCCAGTCACTGTCACCCAGTCACTCTCACCCAGTCACTGTCACCCAGTCACAGTCACCCAGTCACTGTTACCAAGTCACTGTCACCCAGTCACTGTCACCGTTACCCGGTCACAGTCACCCAGTCACAGTCACCCAGTCACTGTCACCCAGTCACTGTCACCCAGTCACTGTCACCCAGTCACAGTCACCCAGTCACTGTCACCCAGTCACTGTCACCCAGTCACTGTCACCGTTACCCGGTCACAGTCACCCAGTCACTGTCATCCAGTCACTGTCACCCAGTCACTGTCACCCAGTCACTGTCACCCAGTCACTGTCACCCAGTCACTGTCACCCAGTCACTGTCACCGTTACCCGGTCACAGTCACCCAGTCACAGTCACCCAGTCACTGTCACCCAGTCACTGTCACCCAGTCACTGTCACCCAGTCACTCTCACCCAGTCACTGTCACCCAGTCACAGTCACCCAGTCACTGTTACCAAGTCACTGTCACCCAGTCACTGTCACCGTTACCCGGTCACAGTCACCCAGTCACAGTCACCCAGTCACTGTCACCCAGTCACTGTCACCCAGTCACTGTCACCCAGTCACAGTCACCCAGTCACTGTCACCCAGTCACTATCACCCAGTCACTGTCACCTAGTCACTGTCACCCAGTCACAGTCACCCAGTCACAGTCACCCAGTCACTGTCACCCAGTCACTGTCACAGTCACCCAGTCACAGTCACCCAGTCACAGTCACCCAGTCACTGTCACCCAGTCACAGTCACCCAGTCACAGTCACCCAGTCACAGTCACCCAGTCACAGTCACCCAGTCACTGTCACCCAGTCACTGTCACCCAGTCACTGTCACCCAGTCACAGTCACCCAGTCACTGTCACCCAGTCACTGTCACCCAGTCACTGTCACCCACTCACCGTCACCCTGTCACTGTCACCCAGTCACAGTCACCCAGTCACAGTCACCCAGTCACTGTCACCCAGTCACTGTCACCATTACCCAGTCACTGTCACCCAGTCACGGTCACCGTTACCCGGTCACAGTCACCCAGTCACAGTCACCCAGTCACTGTCACCCAGTCACTGTCACCCAGTCACAGTCACCCAGTCACTGTCACCCAGTCACTGTCACCCAGTCACTGTCACCCAGTCACAGTCACCCAGTCACAGTCACCCAGTCACTGTCACCCAGTCACTGTCACCCAGTCACTGTCACCCAGTCACAGTCACCCAGTCACTGTCACCCAGTCACTGTCACCCAGTCACTGTCACCGTTACACGGTCACAGTCACCCGGTCACAGTCACCCAGTCACTGTCACCCAGTCACTGTCACCCAGTCACTGTCACCGTTACCCGGTCACAGTCACCCAGTCACTGTCATCCAGTCACTGTCACCCAGTCACTGTCACCCAGTCACTGTCACCCAGTCACTGTCACCGTTACCCGGTCACAGTCACCCAGTCACAGTCACCCAGTCACTGTCACCCAGTCACTGTCACCCAGTCACTGTCACCCAGTCACTCTCACCCAGTCACTGTCACCCAGTCACAGTCACCCAGTCACTGTCACCCAGTCACTGTCACCGTTACCCGGTCACAGTCACCCAGTCACAGTCACCCAGTCACTGTCACCCAGTCACTGTCACCCAGTCACTGTCACCCAGTCACAGTCACCCAGTCACTGTCACCCAGTCACTATCACCCAGTCACTGTCACCTAGTCACTGTCACCCAGTCACAGTCACACAGTCACAGTCACCCAGTCACTGTCACCCAGTCACTGTCACAGTCACCCAGTCACAGTCACCCAGTCACAGTCACCCAGTCACTGTCACCCAGTCACAATCACCCAGTCACTGTCACCCAGTCACTGTCACCCAGTCACTGTCACCCAGTCACAGTCACCCAGTCACTGTCACCCAGTCACTGTCATCCAGTCACTGTCACCCACTCACCGTCACCCTGTCACTGTCACCCAGTCACTGTCACCATTACCCAGTCACAGTCACCCAGTCACTTTCACCATTACCCAGTCACTGTCACCCAGTCACGGTCACCGTTACCCAGTCACAGTCACCCAGTCACAGTCACCCAGTCACTGTCACCCAGTCACTGTCACTCAGTCACAGTCACCCAGTCACAGTCACCCAGTCACAGTCACCCAGTCACTGTCACCCAGTCACTGTCACCGTTACCCGGTCACAGTCACCCAGTCACAGTCACCCAGTCACTGTCACCCAGTTACAGTCACCCAGTCACTGTCACCGGTACCCGGTCACAGTCACCCAGTCACTGTCATCCAGTCACTGTCACCCAGTCACTGTCACCCAGTCACTGTCACACAGTCACTGTCACCCAGTCACTGTCACCGTTACCCGGTCACAGTCACCCAGTCACAGTCACCCAGTCACTGTCACCCAGTCACTGTCACCCAGTCACTGTCACCCAGTCACTCTCACCCAGTCACTGTCACCCAGTCACAGTCACCCAGTCACTGTTACCCAGTCACTGTCACCCAGTCACTGTCACCGTTACCCGGTCACAGTCACCCAGTCACAGTCACTCAGTCACTGTCACCCAGTCACTGTCACCCAGTCACTGTCACCCAGTCACAGTCACCCAGTCACTGTCAACCTGTCACTATCACCCAGTCACTGTCACCTAGTCACTGTCACCCAGTCAAAGTCACCCAGTCACAGTCACCCAGTCACTGTCACCCAGTCACTGTCACCCAGTCACTGTCACAGTCACCCAGTCACAGTCACCCAGTCACAGTCACCCAGTCACTGTCACCCAGTCACAGTCACCCAGTCACTGTCACCCAGTCACTGTCACCCAGTCACTGTCACCCAGTCACTGTCACCCAGTCACAGTCACCCAGTCACTGTCACCCAGTCACTGTCACCCAGTCACTGTCACCCAGTCACTGTCACCCAGTCACTGTCACCCACTCACCGTCACCCTGTCACTGTCACCCAGTCACAGTCACCCAGTCACAGTCACCCAGTCACTGTCACCCAGTCACTGTCACCCAGTCACTGTCACCATTACCCAGTCACAGTCACCCAGTCACTGTCATCATTACCCAGTCACTGTCACCCAGTCACGGTCACCGTTACCCAGTCACAGTCACCCAGTCACAGTCACCCAGTCACTGTCACCCAGTCACTGTCAACCAGTCACTGTCACCCAGTCACTGTCACCCAGTCACTGTCACCCAGTCACTGTCACTCAGTCACAGTCACCCAGTCACAGTCACCCAGTCACTGTCACCCAGTCACTGTCACCGTTACCCGGTCACAGTCACCCAGTTACAGTCACCCAGTCACTGTCACCCAGTTACAGTCACCCAGTCACTGTCACCGGTACCCGGTCACAGTCACCCAGTCACAGTCACCCAGTCACTGTCACCCAGTCACTGTCACCCAGTCACTGTCACCCAGTCACTGTCACCCAGTCACTGTCACCCAGTCACAGTCACCCAGTCACAGTCACCCAGTCACAGTCACCCAGTCACTGTCACCCAGACACTGTCACCCAGTGACTGTCACCCAGTCACTGTCACCCAGTCACTGTCACCCAGTCACCGTCACCCAGTCACTGTCACCCAGCCACTGTCACCGTTACCCGGTCACAGTCACCCAGTCACTGTCACCCAGTCACTGTCACCCAGTCACAGTCACCCAGTCACTGTCACCTGTACCCGGTCACAGTCACCCAGTCACAGTCACCCAGTCACTGTCACCCAGTCACTGTCACCCAGTCACTGTCACCCAGTCACAGTCACCCAGTCACTGTCACCCAGTCACTGTTACCCAGTCACTGTCACCCTGTCACAGTCACCCAGTCACTGTCACCCAGTCACTGTCACCCAGTCACTGTCACCCAGTCACTGTCACCCAGTCACTGTCACCCAGTCACTGTCACCGTTACCCGGTCACAGTCACCCAGTCACTGTCACCCAGTCACTGTCACCCAGTCACTGTCACCCAGTCACTGTCACCCAGTCACTGTCACCCAGTCACTGTTACCCAGTCACTGTCACCCTGTCACAGTCACCCAGTCACAGTCACCCAGTCACTGTCACCCAGTCACTGTCACCCAGTCACTGTCACCCAGTCACTGTCACCCAGTCACTGTCACCCAGTCACAGTCACCCAGTCACTGTCACCCAGTCACTGTCACCGTTACCCGGTCACAGTCACCCAGTCACAGTCACCCAGTCACAGTCACCCAGTCACAGTCACCCAGTCACTGTCACCCAGTCACTGTTACCCAGTCACTGTCACCCAGTCACTGTCATCGTTACCTGGTCACAGTCACCCAGTCACTGTCACCCAGTCACAGTCACCCAGTCACAGTCACCCAGTCACAGTCACCCAGTCACTGTCACCCAGTCACTGTCACCCAGTCACTGTCACTCAGTCACTGTCACCCAGTCACTGTCACCCAGTCACAGTCACCCAGTCACTGTCACCCAGTCACAGTCACCCAGTCACTGTCACCCACTCACTGTCACCCAGTCACAGTCACCCAGTCACTGTCACCCAGTCACAGTCACCCAGTCACTGTCACCCAGTCACTGTCACTCAGTCACAGTCACCCAGTCACAGTCACCCAGTCACAGTCACCCAGTCACTGTCACCCAGTCACTATCACCCAGTCACTGTCACCTAGTCACTGTCACCCAGTCACAGTCACCCAGTCACAGTCACCCAGTCACTGTCACCCAGTCACTGTCACAGTCACCCAGTCACAGTCACCCAGTCACAGTCACCCAGTCACTGTCACCCAGTCACAGTCACCCAGTCACTGTCACCCAGTCACTGTCACCCAGTCACTGTCACCCAGTCACTGTCATCGTTACCTGGTCACAGTCACCCAGTCACTGTCACCCAGTCACAGTCACCCAGTCACAGTCACCCAGTCACAGTCACCCAGTCACTGTCACCCAGTCACTGTCACCCAGTCACTGTCACTCAGTCACTGTCACCCAGTCACTGTCACCCAGTCACAGTCACCCAGTCACTGTCACCCAGTCACAGTCACCCAGTCACTGTCACCCACTCACTGTCACCCAGTCACAGTCACCCAGTCACAGTCACCCAGTCACTGTCACCCAGTCACTATCACCCAGTCACTGTCACCTAGTCACTGTCACCCAGTCACAGTCACCCAGTCACAGTCACCCAGTCACTGTCACCCAGTCACTGTCACAGTCACCCAGTCACAGTCACCCAGTCACAGTCACCCAGTCACTGTCACCCAGTCACAGTCACCCAGTCACTGTCACCCAGTCACTGTCACCCAGTCACTGTCACCCAGTCACAGTCACCCAGTCACTGTCACCCAGTCACTGTCACCCAGTCACTGTCACCCACTCACCGTCACCCTGTCACTGTCACCCAGTCACAGTCACCCAGTCACAGTCACCCAGTCACTGTCACCCAGTCACTGTCACCATTACCCAGTCACAGTCACCCAGTCACTGTCACCATTACCCAGTCACTGTCACCAAGTCACGGTCACCGTTACCCAGTCACAGTCACCCAGTCACAGTCACCCAGTCACTGTCACCCAGTCACTGTCACCCAGTCACTGTCACCCAGTCACTGTCACCCAGTCACTGTCACCCAGTCACAGTCACTCAGTCACAGTCACCCAGTCACAGTCACCCAGTCACTGTCACCCAGTCACTGTCACCGTTACCCGGTCACAGTCACCCAGTCACAGTCACCCAGTCACTGTCACCCAGTTACAGTCACCCAGTCACTGTCACCGGTACCCGGTCACAGTCACCCAGTCACTGTCATCCAGTCACTGTCACCCAGTCACTGTCACCCAGTCACTGTCACCCAGTCACTGTCACCCAGCCACTGTCACCCAGTCACTGTCACCGTTACCCGGTCACAGTCACCCAGTCACAGTCACCCAGTCACTGTCACCCAGTCACTGTCACCCAGTCACTGTCACCCAGTCACTCTCACCAAGTCACTGTCACCCAGTCACAGTCACCCAGTCACTGTTACCCAGTCACTGTCACCCAGTCACTGTCACCGTTACCCGGTCACAGTCACCCAGTCACAGTCACCCAGTCACTGTCACCCAGTCACTGTCACCCAGTCACTGTCACCCAGTCACTGTCACCCAGTCACAGTCACCCAGTCACTGTCAACCTGTCACTATCACCCAGTCACTGTCACCTAGTCACTGTCACCCAGTCACAGTCACCCAGTCACAGTCACCCAGTCACTGTCACCCAGTCACTGTCACAGTCACCCAGTCACAGTCACCCAGTCACAGTCACCCAGTCACTGTCACCCAGTCACAGTCACCCAGTCACTGTCACCCAGTCACTGTCACCCAGTCACTGTCACCCAGTCACAGTCACCCAGTCACTGTCACCCAGTCACTGTCACCCAGTCACTGTCACCCACTCACCGTCACCCTGTCACTGTCACCCAGTCACAGTCACCCAGTCACTGTCACCCAGTCACTGTCACCCAGTCACTGTCACCCAGTCACTGTCACCCAGTCACTGTCACCCAGTCACAGTCACCCAGTCACTGTCAACCTGTCACTATCACCCAGTCACTGTCACCTATTCACTGTCACCCAGTCACAGTCACCCAGTCACAGTCACCCAGTCACTGTCACCCAGTCACTGTCACAGTCACCCAGTCACAGTCACCCAGTCACAGTCACCCAGTCACTGTCACCCAGTCACAGTCACCCAGTCACTGTCACCCAGTCACTGTCACCCAGTCACTGTCACCCAGTCACTGTCACCCAGTCACTGTCACCCAGTCACTGTCACCCACTCACCGTCACCCTGTCACTGTCACCCAGTCACAGTCACCCAGTCACAGTCACCCAGTCACAGTCACCCAGTCACAGTCACCCAGTCACAGTCACCCAGTCACTGTCACCATTACCCAGTCACTGTCACCCAGTCACGGTCACCGTTACCCAGTCACAGTCACCCAGTCACAGTCACCCAGTCACTGTCACCCAGTCACTGTCACCCAGTCACTGTCACCCAGTCACTGTCACCCAGTCACTGTCACCCAGTCACTGTCACTCAGTCACAGTCACCCAGTCACAGTCACCCAGTCACTGTCACCCAGTCACTGTCACCGTTACCCGGTCACAGTCACCCAGTCACAGTCACCCAGTCACTGTCACCCAGTTACAGTCACCCAGTCACTGTCACCGGTACCCGGTCACAGTCACCCAGTCACAGTCACCCAGTCACTGTCACCCAGTCACTGTCACCCAGTCACTGTCACCCAGTCACTGTCACCCTGTCACAGTCACCCAGTCACAGTCACCCAGTCACAGTCACCCAGTCACAGTCACCCAGTCACTGTCACCCAGACACTGTCACCCAGTCACTGTCACCCAGTCACTGTCACCCAGTCACTGTCACCCAGTCACCGTCACCCAGTCACTGTCACCCAGCCACTGTCACCGTTACCCGGTCACAGTCACCCAGTCACTGTCACCCAGTCACTGTCACCCAGTCACAGTCACCCAGTCACTGTCACCTGTACCCGGTCACAGTCACCCAGTCACAGTCACCCAGTCACTGTCACCCAGTCACTGTCACCCAGTCACTGTCACCCAGTAACTGTCACCCAGTCACTGTCACCCAGTCACAGTCACCCAGTCACTGTCACCCAGTCACTGTTACCCAGTCACTGTCACCCTGTCACAGTCACCCAGTCACTGTCACCCAGTCACTGTCACCCAGTCACTGTCACCCAGTCACTGTCACCCAGTCACTGTCACCGTTACCCGGTCACAGTCACCCAGTCACTGTCACCCAGTCACTGTCACCCAGTCACAGTCACCCAGTCACTGTCACCCAGTCACTGTCACCCAGTCACTGTCACCCAGTCACTGTCACCCAGTCACTGTTACCCAGTCACTGTCACCCGGTCACAGTCACCCAGTCACAGTCACCCAGTCACTGTCACCCAGTCACTGTCACCCAGTCACTGTCACCCAGTCACTGTCACCCAGTCACAGTCACCCAGTCACTGTCACCCAGTCACTGTCACCGTTACCCGGTCACAGTCACCCAGTCACAGTCACCCAGTCACAGTCACCCAGTCACAGTCACCCAGTCACTGTCACCCAGTCACTGTTACCCAGTCACTGTCACCCAGTCACTGTCATCGTTACCTGGTCACAGTCACCCAGTCACTGTCACCCAGTCACAGTCACCCAGTCACTGTCACCCAGTCACTGTCACCCAGTCACTGTCACCCAGTCACAGTCACCCAGTCACTGTCACCCAGTCACTGTCACCCAGTCACTGTCACCCACTCACCGTCACCCTGTCACTGTCACCCAGTCACAGTCACCCAGTCACAGTCACCCAGTCACTGTCACCCAGTCACTGTCACCATTACCCAGTCACAGTCACCCAGTCACTGTCACCATTACCCAGTCACTGTCACCCAGTCACGGTCACCGTTACCCAGTCACAGTCACCCAGTCACAGTCACCCAGTCACTGTCACCCAGTCACTGTCACCCAGTCACTGTCACCCAGTCACTGTCACCCAGTCACTGTCACCCAGTCACTGTCACCCAGTCACAGTCACCCAGTCACTGTCACCCAGTCACTGTCACTCAGTCACAGTCACCCAGTCACAGTCACCCAGTCACAGTCACCCAGTCACTGTCACCCAGTCACTGTCACCGTTACCCGGTCACAGTCACCCAGTCACAGTCACCCAGTCACTGTCACCCAGTTACAGTCACCCAGTCACTGTCACCGGTACCCGGTCACAGTCACCCAGTCACTGTCATCCAGTCACTGTCACCCAGTCACTGTCACCCAGTCACTGTCACCCAGTCACTGTCACCCAGTCACTGTCACCCAGTCACTGTCACCCAGTCACTGTCACCCAGTCACTGTCACCGTTACCCGGTCACAGTCACCCAGTCACAGTCACCCAGTCACTGTCACCCAGTCACTGTCACCCAGTCACTGTCACCCAGTCACTCTCACCCAGTCACTGTCACCCAGTCACAGTCACCCAGTCACTGTTACCCAGTCACTGTCACCCAGTCACTGTCACCGTTACCCGGTCACAGTCACCCAGTCACAGTCACCCAGTCACTGTCACCCAGTCACTGTCACCCAGTCACTGTCACCCAGTCACTGTCACCCAGTCACAGTCACCCAGTCACTGTCAACCTGTCACTATCACCCAGTCACTGTCACCTAGTCACTGTCACCCAGTCACAGTCACCCAGTCACAGTCACCCAGTCACTGTCACCCAGTCACTGTCACAGTCACCCAGTCACAGTCACCCAGTCACAGTCACCCAGTCACTGTCACCCAGTCACAGTCACCCAGTCACTGTCACCCAGTCACTGTCACCCAGTCACTGTCACCCAGTCACAGTCACCCAGTCACTGTCACCCAGTCACTGTCACCCAGTCACTGTCACCCACTCACCGTCACCCTGTCACTGTAACCCAGTCACAGTCACCCAGTCACTGTCACCCAGTCACTGTCACCCAGTCACTGTCACCCAGTCACAGTCACCCAGTCACTGTCAACCTGTCACTATCACCCAGTCACTGTCACCTAGTCACTGTCACCCAGTCACAGTCACCCAGTCACAGTCACCCAGTCACTGTCACCCAGTCACTGTCACAGTCACCCAGTCACAGTCACCCAGTCACAGTCACCCAGTCACTGTCACCCAGTCACAGTCACCCAGTCACTGTCACCCAGTCACTGTCACCCAGTCACTGTCACCCAGTCACTGTCACCCAGTCACAGTCACCCAGTCACTGTCACCCAGTCACTGTTACCCAGTCACTGTCACCCTGTCACAGTCACCCAGTCACTGTCACCCAGTCACTGTCACCCAGTCACTGTCACCCAGTCACTGTCACCCAGTCACTGTCACCGTTACCCGGTCACAGTCACCCAGTCACTGTCACCCAGTCACTGTCACCCAGTCACAGTCACCCAGTCACTGTCACCCAGTCACTGTCACCCAGTCACTGTCACCCAGTCACTGTCACCCAGTCACTGTCACCCAGTCACTGTTACCCAGTCACTGTCACCCAGTCACTGTCACCCAGTCACAGTCACCCAGTCACTGTCACCCAGTCACTGTCACCCAGTCACTGTCACCCAGTCACTCTCACCCAGTCACTGTCACCCAGTCACAGTCACCCAGTCACTGTTACCCAGTCACTGTCACCCAGTCACTGTCACCCAGTCACTGTCACCCAGTCACAGTCACCCAGTCACTGTCACCCAGTCACTGTCACCCAGTCACTGTCACCCACTCACCGTCACCCTGTCACTGTCACCCAGTCACAGTCACCCAGTCACAGTCACCCAGTCACTGTCACCCAGTCACTGTCACCATTACCCAGTCACAGTCACCCAGTCACTGTCACCATTACCCAGTCACTGTCACCCAGTCACGGTCACCGTTACCCAGTCACAGTCACCCAGTCACAGTCACCCAGTCACTGTCACCCAGTCACTGTCACCCAGTCACTGTCACCCAGTCACTGTCACCCAGTCACTGTCACCCAGTCACTGTCACCCAGTCACAGTCACCCAGTCACTGTCACCCAGTCACTGTCACTCAGTCACAGTCATCCAGTCACAGTCACCCAGTCACAGTCACCCAGTCACTGTCACCCAGTCACTGTCACCGTTACCCGGTCACAGTCACCCAGTCACAGTCACCCAGTCACTGTCACCCAGTCACTGTCACCCAGTCACTGTCACCCAGTCACTCTCACCCAGTCACTGTCACCCAGTCACAGTCACCCAGTCACTGTTACCCAGTCACTGTCACCCAGTCACTGTCACCGTTACCCGGTCACAGTCACCCAGTCACAGTCACCCAGTCACTGTCACCCAGTCACTGTCACCCAGTCACTGTCACCCAGTCACTGTCACCCACTCACCGTCACCCTGTCACTGTCACCCAGTCACAGTCACCCAGTCACAGTCACCCAGTCACAGTCACCCAGTCACAGTCACCCAGTCACAGTCACCCAGTCACTGTCACCATTACCCAGTCACTGTCACCCAGTCACGGTCACCGTTACCCAGTCACAGTCACCCAGTCACAGTCACCCAGTCACTGTCACCCAGTCACTGTCACCCAGTCACTGTCACCCAGTCACTGTCACCCAGTCACTGTCACTCAGTCACAGTCACCCAGTCACAGTCACCCAGTCACTGTCACCCAGTCACTGTCACCGTTACCCGGTCACAGTCACCCAGTCACAGTCACCCAGTCACTGTCACCCAGTTACAGTCACCCAGTCACTGTCACCGGTACCCGGTCACAGTCACCCAGTCACAGTCACCCAGTCACTGTCACCCAGTCACTGTCACCCAGTCACTGTCACCCAGTCACTGTCACCCAGTCACTGTCATCGTTACCTGGTCACAGTCACCCAGTCACTGTCACCCAGTCACAGTCACCCAGTCACAGTCACCCAGTCACAGTCACCCAGTCACTGTCACCCAGTCACTGTCACCCAGTCACTGTCACTCAGTCACTGTCACCCAGTCACTGTCACCCAGTCACAGTCACCCAGTCACTGTCACCCAGTCACAGTCACCCAGTCACTGTCACCCACTCACTGTCACCCAGTCACAGTCACCCAGTCACAGTCACCCAGTCACTGTCACCCAGTCACTATCACCCAGTCACTGTCACCTAGTCACTGTCACCCAGTCACAGTCACCCAGTCACAGTCACCCAGTCACTGTCACCCAGTCACTGTCACAGTCACCCAGTCACAGTCACCCAGTGACAGTCACCCAGTCACTGTCACCCAGTCACAGTCACCCAGTCACTGTCACCCAGTCACTGTCACCCAGTCACTGTCACCCAGTCACAGTCACCCAGTCACTGTCACCCAGTCACTGTCACCCAGTCACTGTCACCCACTCACCGTCACCCTGTCACTGTCACCCAGTCACAGTCACCCAGTCACAGTCACCCAGTCACTGTCACCCAGTCACTGTCACCATTACCCAGTCACAGTCACCCAGTCACTGTCACCATTACCCAGTCACTGTCACCCAGTCACGGTCACCGTTACCCAGTCACAGTCACCCAGTCACAGTCACCCAGTCACTGTCACCCAGTCACTGTCACCCAGTCACTGTCACCCAGTCACTGTCACCCAGTCACTGTCACCCAGTCACTGTCACCCAGTCACAGTCACCCAGTCACTGTCACCCAGTCACTGTCACTCAGTCACAGTCACCCAGTCACAGTCACCCAGTCACAGTCACCCAGTCACTGTCACCCAGTCACTGTCACCGTTACCCGGTCACAGTCACCCAGTCACAGTCACCCAGTCACTGTCACCCAGTTACAGTCACCCAGTCACTGTCACCGGTACCCGGTCACAGTCACCCAGTCACTGTCATCCAGTCACTGTCACCCAGTCACTGTCACCCAGTCACTGTCACCCAGTCACTGTCACCCAGTCACTGTCACCCAGTCACTGTCACCGTTACCCGGTCACAGTCACCCAGTCACAGTCACCCAGTAACTGTCACCCAGTCACTGTCACCCAGTCACTGTCACCCAGTCACTCTCACCCAGTCACTGTCACCCAGTCACAGTCACCCAGTCACTGTTACCCAGTCACTGTCACCCAGTTACTGTCACCGTTACCCGGTCACAGTCACCCAGTCACAGTCACCCAGTCACTGTCACCCAGTCACTGTCACCCAGTCACTGTCACCCAGTCACTGTCACCCAGTCACAGTCACCCAGTCACTGTCAACCTGTCACTATCACCCAGTCACTGTCACCTAGTCACTGTCACCCAGTCACAGTCACCCAGTCACAGTCACCCAGTCACTGTCACCCAGTCACTGTCACAGTCACCCAGTCACAGTCACCCAGTCACAGTCACCCAGTCACTGTCACCCAGTCACAGTCACCCAGTCACTGTCACCCAGTCACTGTCACCCAGTCACTGTCACCCAGTCACAGTCACCCAGTCACTGTCACCCAGTCACTGTCACCCACTCACCGTCACCCAGTCACTGTCACCCAGTCACTGTCACCCAGTCACTGTCACCCAGTCACTGTCACCCAGTCACAGTCACCCAGTCACTGTCAACCTGTCACTATCACCCAGTCACTGTCACCTAGTCACTGTCACCCAGTCACAGTCACCCAGTCACAGTCACCCAGTCACTGTCACCCAGTCACTGTCACCCAGTCACTGTCACAGTCACCCAGTCACAGTCACCCAGTCACAGTCACCCAGTCACTGTCACCCAGTCACAGTCACCCAGTCACTGTCACCCAGTCACTGTCACCCAGTCACTGTCACCCAGTCACAGTCACCCAGTCACTGTCACCCAGTCACTGTCACCCAGTCACTGTCACCCACTCACCGTCACCCTGTCACTGTCACCCAGTCACAGTCACCCAGTCACAGTCACCCAGTCACAGTCACCCAGTCACAGTCACCCAGTCACAGTCACCCAGTCACTGTCACCATTACCCAGTCACTGTCACCCAGTCACGGTCACCGTTACCCAGTCACTGTCACCCAGTCACAGTCACCCAGTCACTGTCACCCAGTCACTGTCACCCAGTCACTGTCACCCAGTCACTGTCACCCAGTCACTGTCACCCTGTCACTGTCACTCAGTCACAGTCACCCAGTCACAGTCACCCAGTCACTGTCACCCAGTCACTGTCACCGTTACCCGGTCACAGTCACCCAGTCACAGTCACCCAGTCACTGTCACCCAGTTACAGTCACCCAGTCACTGTCACCGGTACCCGGTCACAGTCACCCAGTCACAGTCACCCAGTCACTGTCACCCAGTCACTGTCACCCAGTCACTGTCACCCAGTCACTGTCACCCAGTCACAGTCACCCAGTCACAGTCACCCAGTCACAGTCACCCAGTCACTGTCACCCAGACACTGTCACCCAGTCACTGTCACCCAGTCACTGTCACCCAGTCACTGTCACCCAGTCACCGTCACCCAGTCACTGTCACCCAGCCACTGTCACCGTTACCCGGTCACAGTCACCCAGTCACTGTCACCCAGTCACTGTCACCCAGTCACAGTCACCCAGTCACTGTCACCTGTACCCGGTCACAGTCACCCAGTCACAGTCACCCAGTCACTGTCACCCAGTCACTGTCACCCAGTCACTGTCACCCAGTCACTGTCACCCAGTCACTGTCACCCAGTCACAGTCACCCAGTCACTGTCACCCAGTCACTGTTACCCAGTCACTGTCACCCTGTCACAGTCACCCAGTCACTGTCACCCAGTCACTGTCACCCAGTCACTGTCACCCAGTCACTGTCACCGTTACCCGGTCACAGTCACCCAGTCACTGTCACCCAGTCACTGTCACCCAGTCACAGTCACCCAGTCACTGTCACCCAGTCACTGTCACCCAGTCACTGTCACCCAGTCACTGTCACCCAGTCACTGTTACCCGGTCACTGTCACCCGGTCACAGTCACCCAGTCACAGTCACCCAGTCACTGTCACCCAGTCACTGTCACCCAGTCACTGTCACCCAGTCACTGTCACCCAGTCACAGTAACCCAGTCACTGTCACCCAGTCACTGTCACCGTTACCCGGTCACAGTCACCCAGTCACAGTCACCCAGTCACAGTCACCCAGTCACAGTCACCCAGTCACTGTCACCCAGTCACTGTTACCCAGTCACTGTCACCCAGTCACTGTCATCGTTACCTGGTCACAGTCACCCAGTCACTGTCACCCAGTCACAGTCACCCAGTCACAGTCACCCAGTCACAGTCACCCAGTCACTGTCACCCAGTCACTGTCACCCAGTCACTGTCACCCAGTCACTGTCACCTAGTCACTGTCACCCAGTCACTGTCACCCAGTCACTGTCAGTCACTGTCACCCAGTCACTGTCACCCAGTCACAGTCACCCAGTCACTGTCACCCAGTCACAGTCACCCAGTCACTGTCACCCACTCACTGTCACCCAGTCACTGTCACCGTTACCCGGTCACAGTCACCCGGTCACCGTCACCCAGTCACAGTCACCCAGTCACTCTCACCCAGTCACTGTCACCCAGTCACTGTCACCCAGTCACTGTCACCCAGTCACTGTCACCGTTACCCGGTCACAATCACTCAGTCACAGTCACCCAGTCACAGTCACCCAGTCACTGTCACCCAGTCACTGTCACCCAGTCACTGTCACCCAGTCACAGTCACCCAGTCACAGTCACCCAGTCACAGTCACCCAGTCACTGTCACCCAGTCACAGTCACCCAGTCACTGTCACCCAGTCACTGTGACCCAGTCACTGTGACCCAGTCACAGTCACCCAGTCACTGTCACCCAGTCACCGTCACCCAGTCACTGTCACCGTCACCCAGTCACCGTCACCCAGTCACCGTCACCCAGTCACCGTCACCCAGTCACCCAGTCACCATCACCCAGTCACCCAGTCACCGTCACCCAGTCACCGTACCCAGTCACCGTCACCCAGTCACCGTCACCCACCAACCGTCACCCACCGTCAACCACCCACCGTCTCCCACCCACCGCCATTCACCCATCCACCGCCATTCACCCACCCACCATCATTCACCCAACTGTCATTCACCCACCCACCCACTCACTCACCTACCCAGGCAGGCATTCACATGTCTTTTGTTGAAAATATAAAAATAAACAGGTTGCATTGTAATGGTTTTTTCTGTATCACAATAAGAAAACAGTTAAGTTAAAGTTACAAGTTAAATATATTTTTTCATGGTAGGTGCGCTATGGGTTCGGGGGGGGGGTGCGCTATGGGTTCAGGGGGTAGGAGGGCTGCTCCTTTCATTTGTCCCGGGCCCCATGATTTCTGTTGGCGGCCCTGTGGGTGATGTGAGGTGCAGGGGGGGAGAGGGTGATGGGTAATGTGAGGTGCAGGGGGGGAGAGGGTGATGGGTGATGTGAGGTGCAGGGGGGGAGGGTGATGGGTGATGGGAAGTGCAGGGGGGTGATTTGAGGTGCATGGGGGTTGATTTGAGGTGCATGGGGGGTGATTTGAGGTGCAAGAGGGGTGATTTGAGGTGCAAGGTGGGAGAGCAATGTGAGGTGCAAGGGGGGAGAGCGATGTGAGGTGCAAGGAGGAGAGTGATGTGAGGTGCAATGGGGGAGAGGGATGTGAGGTGCAGGGGGGGTGTGATGTGTGTGCTGTGCAGGGGGTATTGTGTGTTTGATGTGGAGGGGAAGTATTATGTGTGTGGGTGAGGGGGAGAGGTGTGGGTATGAGAGACAGATGGGGAGTATCACAAAGCTTGATAGTGAGGGGTTCTGGTGGAGAAATGAGGATGATGAAGATGAGGGGTGCTGGGGGAGATATGAGGATGATGATGAGGTGCTGAAGGAGAGATGATGATGATGATGATGATGATGATGATGATGATGATGATGATGATGATGATGATGATGATGATGATGATGATGATGATGATGATGATGATTTTACCCGTGCGGCCCAATTTATTTTTCCTTGGAGCAGTTCGGCCTTTCTCACTTTACGAGTTGTGCAGGCCTGCTCTACATGTTTCTGCTATTCCTTACATTGCAGATCTAATATAATGTGTATACCTCTGCTTAGGACATGTGCTCTTAAGTCTGCCTCCTGTATGCTCCTTTTGTCTCTATTGCTTTGTCATGACTGAACCCTTTCCAATCAAGACTCCCTACCATTAACAATTATTCTCAAATGCTTTAGAATACAAGAATGCCCATTAATATACCGAAATTAATAACTGCAAAACATTCGTATAGAATGACAAAGTGAATTCAATTGTAATATTGATTTTAACATACTACAGACTAGATCATTCTTTAGTCATAGCACAAACATTACTATTTCAGCCGACAGTGATTTGTAGGTGCAATTATATCCTAATAAACAAGACCCCCTAATCAAGCTACTACGCAAGTCAAAACATTTTACAGATGTAAAAGGATTCATTTTTCCCTTGAAGCTATGATATTTGGCATCCACACTGCCAATCATTTCTATGGAAACTCTGATATTCTGCATTACAACGGGATATATTCTCTTTTCTGTGGAAACAATGAAATCCTCTATATTCTTATTAACTTCACTATACAGTACTTGTAGGCGGACGCTCACAGAGGTATGCAAGGGAGTCTGGTTATAGTGAAATTAAATAAGGCTTTTATTACGCCTGTTTCGTTAGCATCAGGAAACCATCCAAACAAGGGGAAAACAAAGCTTCTATTCACTTGGGAGTATTTCTAGTGAAATACTATGCAATCCACCACTCCCTTTAGATAAGCATGTCTCCCAGCCCCAAACATATAGCATGAAATGAACAGATATAAAAAAGTCTTATAAATGAAAGTCTTATCTGTTCCTTGTGGTTTGGAGGGAAAATCTTCTCTGTTCCTGGTTGCTACCTTTTCTTCAGGATTTGTCAGCATTCAGGATTAGAAGTTTCCTCTGTGTCTTGCAAGCTGCCTCTTCTGGTACAGTAGACTCAAGACATCTGTCCCTTTGTCAGTCTCACAAGTTGTGAGAGTAAGGGACAATCTCTGCTTTGTCTCCAAGTTCAGCTCAGGTGTGAGCTAAGGAGTCGCCCTTCCTGTCTCAAAAGACAGGCTTTTCTACGCAATCTAATCAGGCAGGTGGTGTTTGTTAATTGACTACCAGCAGTTAACCACCACACTGCTTTATTAGAGGCACATTACCTGAACAGGGATAACTCCCCTGTTACATATCTCCCCTGTTTGTGGGAAGCTCGGGCTTGCCACGGCCAAAGCCCATCCTTCCACTCATTCTAGATATCTCTGTGACTTGAATGAGAGTGGATGGAGGAAGAAAACCCTCAGTCCCACTGCGATTGGAGCCCTTTCTCCAGTTTATTCGCGTCTCCTCCCGAAGGTGCTTGAGATCAGCACTCCTCAGTCGCTCGAGGAGGACTTTTTCTAAGTATAGTCTTTTTGCTATGTGCGCGGTCATGAGATTTCCCTCGCGTCGGGTGCTCGTCTTATTGTAGGCAGACTGTATGGCAGTATTTGCAGAGCGTTTAAAAACAGCCCTTTGAGTTTTCTGCTCTTGAAGCTGTCTCTCTGCCCTTTTTCCACTCAATGGGGTTGCTAGTTTAGCCTCTTTGGGATTAAGTTGTAATTCCAACCCCACTTCCAGAGAATGTCCCATCTTTTCAGCTTCTTCAGCTAAGGATTCCCCTGGTTTTGATTCAGCACGTGTACCTTCTTTTATTGCCTGTTGGGGTGGCTGAAGGTTTTGCTAGTGCTTGTTTAGGTGGTTCACATTTTGCAACCTTGTCTTTCAGACGAGCGGTATTCCCAGCTCTCACTGTACCCTTGTCTTCATGGGTTTTTGTGGCTGTGGGATACTGATGCTTAGTCAGGGTCAATACTTGTCCTTGTAAAACTTTATCTCATCCGTGAGAGATCCCTGTTTTTTGAGTGCGTCTTGCAAGTCTCTTCTCAGGGAATTTATCTGCATGCTTTGCTTTCTCTGAGCTTGCTTCCACATTTTTATTGCATTGTGAAGCACTATGAACTTCTTT
Source organism: Ascaphus truei (assembly GCF_040206685.1). Lineage (NCBI taxonomy): Eukaryota > Metazoa > Chordata > Amphibia > Anura > Ascaphidae > Ascaphus > Ascaphus truei. The sequence goes on from NC_134486.1 coordinate 397,579,809, forward strand.
GCTTGGGCCACAGTTACTTGTTTAAGTTTCTGGACCTTCTTGTGCTCCCTTTTGTGCCGCGTCACTTGGGTTCTAAAATTGGCCTTTAGCGTTGCTTTGGTGATGCTCAGGGTAGCCTTCAGTTTCTCATGCTGCTTTGAGGGGACATACTGGGTAATCAGTCGTTCCTGCAGCACTTGAATTTCTTTAACAGCCTGCAGATTGTCTTCCTGCAGAGTTCGCTGCTTCTCATCGGCCTTCTCAAGGTGCGTACGCAGAACTTGCAGTTGGTTCTGCAGTCGGTGCTCTGCTTCAAACTTCTCATCTTCCAAAAGTCTATTTATTTCTTTAAGCTCGTGCAGCTTTTCATTTTTTTCCTTGATGTCGTTTGTCAAATTAAAATTTTCTTCTTTGAGTTTTAATTTTTTTCTTTGTAATCTTAAATTTTCTCCTTTTTCAGTCTCTGTACTATTCAGGGCCTCCTTGCAGTCCTCCTTCCATTTACGCACATCTGCTTTGAGAATGACAGTCTCCTGGCGTGAGACTTCCTTCTCTAGGTTGAGGGTCTGAAGCTCCATCTGGGAGACTTGGAGATCTGTATTAAGATTGACGATCGTTTCTTTAGAAATGTACAGCTCCTCAGTGAGACTGTGTAGTTCCTTTCTGGAAACTTCCAGGTCTGTGCGGCAGCTGTTGGTCTCATGATGTGAGGCATACAGTGCTCTGCGGAGTGTCCGAACCTCTTTCTGAGATACGTCCACCTCTGTCTGGACACTGTTGACCTCCTGTTGTGAGGCATTCAGCTCTATGCGAAGAGTGTGAAACTCTTGCTGGAAGACTGTCATCTGCTTCAGTGCCTCCTCATACTTCCGCTTTAGCGTAGCCATCATTTTATCAGATTACACTGGCGACACACTTTATTCGAGCTCGGCTAGTCCCACGAATTCGGGTATACCCGGGTGTATTGAGGTTTGTGACTGTTTTCTGCCCGAGTGCATTGAGGTATTTTCCAGGCAGGGATTGAAGCATTTTATTCCCGCTGGCTGCAATACTGCACAGTATATATATATATATACTGCATTACAATTCATGAATTTATGCCATCTGGTAGACACGCGAAGCATTGCAGCCTATTAAATCCTAATCATTATCATTTAACAGATCAGCCGCCCGTCAGCCAGGCATGAACCCAGGCTGGGAAGGCAAACGCAACAGGGCTTGTCAGAGGTGAGGAGCGGCGCATTCCAGGTATCTGCCAGGTACATACTGGGTATTTGCTCGAATAAAGTGTGTCGGTGCAGTAGCTCTGCTTTTCATCCATGGCGGAAATAGTAGCATTTGCATTATCTAGCTCAGTCTTGAGATCGTCCAATTCTGTCCTGGCTGCAGAGTACATTGCGAGCACCGTCTTCTGTAACTCAGCATTATCTTTCAGTAGCTCCGCATAATCATCTTTCTTTTGTTTCAATTGTTCACGGAGTATATCACAGTCACGCCTGGCATTTTTCAGGGCATCCTCAGGGCTGGTCAAGGGATCGATACTCACTGGTTCCGGCTTCGCTTCCCTCGGATGGTTGGTTGAGGGTTCCTCACTGTTGGCACCGGACAAACACTTCTTTGGGGTACACGACTTCTGCCTTGGGCCCTCTGGATATTCGGTTATCCGCGGGACGAGTTCTCCATTTTCTCTAGGCTGCAGGGCATCTCGGTACCACTTTTTCTCCACCGGATCTGCGGACGTGTCTGTTCCTTCCACGGTAAGTGAAGAACCGCTTTTCTTTTTCCGCCTTTTTGTTTTGGATGACTCCGTCCCATCAGGAATACTGGGGTCTCCTTCTTTATTTAATACTTCAACAGCTTCATTATATACGCCAGGCTTTTCTTGCAGTTGCTTTAGCTGGCAGAAATATTGGGTGATCTGCTGCTCCCGCTCTTTCTCTTGTCGACCATATTCGTCATCATAGAGAGCGGTCTTTTCTGTTCGTGCCGAGTTCAGGCACCCCCACCATTCTTGGGGTGTTTTGTGGGTGTGACTCGGTTCGGGTTCCCCGTAAGAGATGTCTTCCTCCTTATTGGACTGGAAGGGCCACTCTTCCGTGGGGTAGGGTTCATTACAGGAACGCTGCATCTTGTCCTCCATTTTGGGGCTCTCAGGTGTAGTTTTCTTCCTGACCTCAGGAGGCGCTATTGCAACTGTTGCCACTGTATTTGCTAGAACCCCCAACTGTGGTAGTCCTACAGGTGGGCATATTTTGCTTGTAGAGGTCGTAGCTCTCACAGGCATCTCTGTAGACTTTTTCTTTCTTGGATATGTTTTACAATATCAGCAGTACTGTGCATGCATTTTCTCTCATCAGGTATACAGGATGTGCAGTTGCTAGGTAAAATGTCAATTTGCTTTACACCATTTACTTGCTAGGTGCAATCTCTCTGCGTGATTTTCTGCTTGAGTTCAGTCTCAACTTTGGGTATTATGACATTCACTCTTCACACTTTGGGATACATTTTACACAGTTCAGCAATTCTTTTTTTTCTAGTAGGCAATTTTACCCTCAGCACTTGTTTACTGAAAATTCCCCTGCATCAGCACAGTTTTGCATCAATTTTCACATTTTTCTGCATATACTCCATTCACAACTGGTAGTCCTATGCGGTGTGGCAGCCTTTACTTGCGGAATCAGTACCGTTCATGGGTCTCCATCTGTATTTACTGCTTCAGCTAAACATTTGAAAACAACAAACGCCTATCCCTTTCAAGGGCTAACTCACTTCTTGAACCCTGACTATGGCTGGAAGGCAAAAACCCCTATTTCAATGACCATATTACACTTTATTATTGTGATAGGCAAATAAGGTTTACCTGTTTCAGCAGTCTCTCTCTCCTCTTGGGATTGGGGAAAGGAGTCCATCTGTGGTTTTGTAAGTTTCAGTGCAGTGTAAGTTTCCTGCATGGGTGTGTATCACTTTAATTCTGGTCTCTGCTGCATGAGAGTTTTTTTTTTTTTTTTACGTTGCTCTGACTGTTTGTAGGCAAAAAGCATAAAAAAATTTCACAGCCAAACTCCGGGTTCCTTAACTTCAAGAACCACCTCTCGTCCCACTTCGGACACCATATGTAGGCGGACGCTCACAGAGGTATGCAAGGGAGTCTGGTTATAGTGAAATTAAATAAGGCTTTTATTGCGCCTGTTTCCTTAGCATCAGGAAACCATCCAAACAAGGGGTAAACAAAGCTTCTATTCACTTGGGAGTATTTCTAGTGAAATACTATGCAATCCACCACTCCCTCTAGATAAGCATGTCTCCCAGCCCCAAACATATACAGTAGCATGAAATGAACAGATATAAGAAAAAGTCTTATAAATGAAAGTCTTATCTGTTCCTTGTGGTTTGGAGGGAAAATCTTCTCTGTTCCTGGTTGCTACCTTTTCTTCAGGATTTGTCAGCATTCAGGTTTAGAAGTTTCCTCTGTGTCTTGCAAGCAGCCTCTTCTGGTACAGTAGACTCAAGACGTCTGTCCCCATGTCAGTCTCACAAGTTGTGAGAGTAAGGGACAATCTCTGCTTTGTCTCCAAGTTCAGCTCCGGTGTGAGCTAAGGAGTCTCCCTTCCTGTCTCAAAAGAAAGGCTTTTCTAAGCAATCTAATCAGGCAGGTGGTGTTTGTTAATTGACTACCAGCAGTTAACCACCACACTGCTGGATTAGAGGCACATTACCTGAACAGGGATAACTCCCCTGTTACAGTACTGTATATCAATTCTTGCCGTGGTCTACAAAAGGTGCTGTCTGTAACACAGTTCTTGTTAGTTCCCCCGACAAAAATATCCCTGTATCAACCCATTTATCTATTTACAGGTATCTATAATCTTACTTATTTATATTCAATTAGTAAGCTATGTAAAACATACCATAAGGAAAGCTTTCCCATAAGCTTTAGACAACAAGACTTTTAAACTGTGTTTTCAAATTATGATAGTAACTACTTGGACAATTCCCAACACAAACAAGGTATTTATTATTAATTATTATTATTATTATTATTATTATTATTACTATTATTATATACTGTATATTTATTTGTTTATCAAATGTTTTACCAGGAAGTAATACATTGAGAGTTACCTCTCGTTTTCAAGAATGTCCTGAGCACAGAGTAATAATGACAAACACATGGTTACAAATATAGTTCGATTAAGTGAGCAGGGTTACAATTATATACAAGACATTGCTTGAACAGTTAGAGATAATATATATTATAGGCCAGATAAAAATGTGGGACACCCTTAGTATTGAAAGAACTTAGACTGGTGGTAGCTTTGAGAGTCTCCGGTAGATTGTTCCAGTTTTGTTCCAGTCTTTTGGAGTCAGATCTCAGATGATAAGTGCTGCATGTGGTAGGAATGAGGAGCTTATTCAGATAGATGGGTAGCTTGCCCAGAAAGTATTTGATGGCAAGACAGGAAAGCTGAACTTTGCGCCTAGACTCAAGGAGGGTATCAAGTTTGCTATATGTGCAGATATATTTATATATTTTTATAGTCATGTATTCATTGGCAAGGTCATTCTAATGGTTATTCTAATATGTACAATATGATCACATGTGTAATGAGATTGTAATGAGATTGCATAACCCAAGATAAAGATACAGCAATACTATTGGAAAGAACGTATTTTGTAAATCAAACATTGTACATCATAATAGTTTGCTAGAGTGACATTAATGATCCAATTATGGATGTCATTATAATATATTATGCAATCTACAGCGGATGACAGGAGATGCATAGAAAAATGAATGCTCAGGGGGCATTTGATATACATCCTAAGTGCAAATGTCGTTAAATGATTTATTCTGGATACGAGAATCTTGAAGAATTAGATGCTCTATAGGAATATAAAAGTTTCCTTTGGACTTCAGAGTTCTCCTGCCCCTTACTCTGTCTGTGATACTGGTAAAACATTTTCCATATTATAAATTGCATCTACCTACAGTATTCATCTATATATGTGTGTGGGTCTGTGTCTGTCTTCCAGGTGCAGAGGGAGCAGGGAAGCTGCAACTGTGAATCAGCGCTTCTTCCCACATCCTTCAGTGAGCTGCCTTAAAACAATGATTAATACTGTCCTGCTCCTCTTCTATCTCTCAGGACTAGTCTGCAGAACCAGAGTGGAGCAGGATCGTATAAATCAGCACAATGTCAGGAAGCAGCTCACGGAAAGGGGCAGAGAGAAACTCTAATGTACAGTATAGCTGCAGCATCCTGGCTGCCATGGATGTGGAGATCTCTGTGGGCCACTTGTAAGCCCCTTGTAGACTAGATGTGGTCCATGGCCAGCTACTTGAAGAGTCTTGTTCTAATATTTACTGTAAACATAAAGTTATATTTAGTTGTGTTTCTTTTGCACAAATTGTGTCTTGGCAAACATAGTTTGGTTGTAAGATGTGTGGTTCCATGTGTAAAACAAACTTGTAAAGTCTATTATTGATCAAACGCAATTTACTCCGACTGAAGATACAGTACTCACAAGCCCTGATGTTTTTGTTTTGCCTTTAAAAAAAATTGGCTTGTGGTTTGTCCTAACATGCAGTGGTTTTAGTTTTTGTTTACCATTCTGGATGGACTACTGTACTCTATGTGAATTTCATCATTTTATATATTTAAGAGACAAAGGATATATATTAAATGATCTCGCAACCTTGTATAATTCCTATTTATAAAGAGTTTTTTTTATAAATAACAATTACATATGTATTCACTTAAAAGATTGAATTCATAATAATTTGTAATGTTTGCACATTGATTAGGAAAGGTTGTTTGGTTTAAGATATTGTCTCACCACTATACAAAAATACAGATGGAGCAGGGTTTGCTGTTCCATCTGGTGTGATACCAAAGTTGGACCAATCAGTGGAAATTTGGATTTGCGGCTTTGTGTTTCGAATTTCGGAACATGGTGCAATTTGTTTTCCACTTTTTAATTTGTACATTTCCAGCTACAAGTGGTGTTTTTTTTTTCTAACAAATGAATTTGCAAATATTTGAAAATGCAGAAAAAAATAAAATTTTGCAGTGAATGAAAGTTTTCTGGTGATATTCTGTGCCCACTCTGCCATTGATTCCTGTAAAATCTCTGTGATAATCTGAAAAAACATTGTGATATGTCGTGTTATCTGAACAATGTCACCTGCTACATCTGTATACTGCGGCTTTATGAAGAAGAAAAAATATTTAAGAAATTTGTAAAAGTAAGATTTATATTTTGTTACAATGTTAATAAATGATAACTCCTGATCATCAGTTTCAGTTCTATCAGCATTAGATACACTGAGAATCACAAATTCATACAATGGTGTGCGGAAGATGTGTTCTTTTAGAACCTGCATTCACTACAAATAATTGCACGGGTTGTTCCTAAGTGCTCATTATAATTGCAATTGAAGTTATTCTTTCAAAGTGTTTTTTAAGTGATTCATCAAAATCCCCCATTGGACACAACCCAATCCTCAGATTCTGCAATCAGTTGAATCCACCAATGGACTGCTGAATCCGCGGTTTGGATGATGCGAATCCGTCCACGGGTTGCGGAATCCGCGGCGTGTATTGGCAACATTAAAAAATCCGCAAAACGTGAATCAAATCCGCGGAGCAAAGGAACCGGACGATCCGCTGCGCATCCAAACCCACCCCCAAAAAAACCCCCATCTCTAGGTGTGGGGGAGTCCATGGTTCCGGTTCGAACCCCCTCAGAGTGTTAATCCTCTGTTGCTCGGACAACAGTGGTCACGTGACCGCGGGTGGCCCTGGTGCTGCAAACCTTGTGTTGCTACATCTGTACAATGTTTATTTGACCCTACAGTATGTCATAAAAGTAGATAGTAACTTTGGGTCTGTAACTGACGCTTATTCAAATAATAAAGGTCACTCAAAGAACAAGTACACCGTATCAAAAGTTTAATCAATGTATATTGCTGAACAAAAAATGTGTTCACTCTAAGGTCGTGGTCCCAGTGTGCACTGTAGCAGGCGTGCCTGGCGGGGGGGGGGGCGATGCGGGCACATCATTTCACCGCGGTCTGCGATCTGGGAGAAAATGCAGGAGTTTGCGATGGGGGGTGGGCGTGGCTTGGGCTTTCTAGGGGCGTGGCTATGACCTCACGCGGCTGGTTCGCCCTCATTGGCTCCGTTGCAAACTGTAAATTCAATTTCTATGTCTTTTGAAAAACTTGGCGTACAGCGCGGCTGCACCTTCTGCGTGAAAGTGCTTACTGGGCCCAGCCCCATTGGGGGGCGGTGCTTGTACTGGGGATGCGGCCTAAGGGTTCTATTCACAAAGCAGTGATAAGTGGTTTTAAGTACGATAAATGCCCTTATAGCGTGGTGTTGCCTGCTCTGCTATCCACAAAGCAGCAATAACAGTGCAGTATCATGCTATAATGGCTTTTTATCACCCATAAACAGTCAGTGAAAAAAATGTCATACAATAGGCCCAAAAATGGCAAATCCGCCGGTTTTTGGCAGTAACTGCTATTCACAAAGCAGTGATAAATTGATCGTACTATAAAAGCTCGCCATTTCTTTTCACCAGCTAAAGGCTGGCGCAAAAGAGATGAGACATGCATATAAGCATTTTTTTCCCTCTACAGCATTAATACAAGAGGCCGGTGGGGGTCTCCGGGTGGTCCCTGTGGGTATCCAGGGGCCCCACGGGTGTCTGGGGGTCCTTGGGTTGTCCCCACGGGTGTCTGGGGGTCCTCGGGTGGTTCCTGCGATTGTCCGGGGGCCGCATGGGTGATCCCCGCGGGTGTCCGGGGGTCTCTGCTTCCCTACAGTACCAATCCTGTGCCGAAAAAATAAAAAGTGCAATATACTGCTATAAAGACCCCCTAAACACATATAGTACAGTAATGGGCAAAATTACTATTATCCAGATATGGATAATAGTGCATTTGCCCATATCAAATAAAACAGCAACCAGCAGCATAAAGTAAATAAAACTTGCACTTACCGCTGCCAGCCTGCCAGGATGAAGGCCGTCCTCATACTCATCACCGTCCTTGTCTTCCGTTGCCAGAAATAATGCAATAAGAAATAAAATCTAATGGCCCCTAACCCCTTAATCACCTTAGCGGTTAGTAACCGCTATACTAATTAAGGGGTTAAACGCCCGCGCCCCCTACTCACCCTCTGGCTACTTTGATCTCCGATGTCCAGCAGACTTACAGTCACCCATGGGTTAGCCCTGCCCCCCTGCATGGACATCGGTTCCAAAAGTCCAAAGCAAATACAGTACATGACCGGCTTGCGTGTACTGACTAATCTGTGTGGTTGGTTTGAAGTGCTGGTTGTTTAAAGTGTGTGCAGTTAGATCCAGAAGGAAAGGGAAGTACTTGGAATACTAGCAGGGGTGGCTGTTTTTGGGGAGTGTGCAGTGGGTTAATCTATTTTTAAAGTGTGCTGTAATTTGAAGCCTGTAAATTTTTTTTTCCTTTCTCCTGCCTGAGGCCAGAGGGTGTGGTTGGTTAAGTGTCTGGCCTAACACACCTCCAGTGGGGGCGGTTAGTTAATTGATAACCTAACACACCTGGTGGGTGTCACTATTTAAACAGAGGCTTCTAACGAATCCTGAGCTTGCGTGTACTGACTAATCTGTGTGGTTGATTTGAAGTGCTGGTTGTATAAAGTGTGTGCAGTTAGAACCAGATGTAAAGGGAAGTGCTGGTTGTTTAAAGTGTGTGCAGTTAGAACCAGAAGCAGTTTGAACAAGGAAGCGGTTAAACAAGGTATAGTTTATTGAAGTACAGTTTACTGTTATTACTTATAAACTTCATAGTTGCTAGAATGAGCAGGATTGAAAATGCCACTCAATGCACATCTTCCCACATGTATGTGCACTTGGAACAGCTGTTCCAAGGAGAATACCACTGTGAGAGGTGTGAGCGGCTGATCTCTTTAGAATCAGAGATTGCTGATCTGAAGAGGCAACTTGCAATATTGAGGGACATTGGCAATCTTGAAACGGAATTAGAGCTCACTGAGCAGGCCCTTGCTTCGACTAGTGGTGCAGATGTTGGCGCTGTTAGTGAGGAGCAGGTAGGTAGCTGGGTGACAGTTAGAAGTGGAAGCAGGGGCAATAGGGAGAGGCAGGTCGTTTCTGAGCTGAAACATCCCAATAGATTTGCCATGTTGACTGAAGATATTGGGAATGTTGGGGCAGAAATGGCAAGGCTTGGGGAGACTAATTCCTCTAGCAGCCAGGGGAATAGTTCCTCTAGCACAGTGGGGATTCAGGATGCTCAGATACAAAGAAAGATTGTGGTGGTAGGGGACTCCATTATTAGGAAGGTAGATAGGGCAATCTGTTGCCGGGACCACATGAACCGAACAGTTTGTTGTCTCCCGGGTGCTCGGGTTTGGTACATTGCGGATCGGGTAGACAGATTGTTGGGGGGGGGGCTGGGATTGACCCGGCGGTTTTGATACATGTTGGCACCAATGACAAAGTTAGAGAAAGATGGAGGGTCCTAAAAAATGATTACAGGGATCTAGGCTTAAGGCAAGGACCTCCAAGGTAGTATTTTCTGAAATACTACCAGTGCCATGCGCTACCGCAGGGAGACAGTCAGAGATCAGGGAGGTTAATGAATGGCTAAGAAAGTGGTGCAGGAAGGAGGGGTTTGGGTTTTTAGAGCACTGGGACTCCTTTTCTGAGAGGTGCCATCTATATTCTAGGGACGGATTGCACCTCAATGAAGAGGGATCTTCTGTGCTAGGGGGGAGAATGCTAAAAAGATTGGAGGAGATTTTAAACTAGGATGGAGGGGGGAGGGGAATGAAACAGATAATTATCTAAATGGAATAGATGAGGATTCAAGGTGGTATGGAGGTAGAATGGGGGCAAGTGCAAGTTTGATAAGCAGTGAGACACCCATAGTAAAAACAGATAATACTAGAAAACTTCTAAAGACTAAACCAAGTGGGAGCAGAAAGGAAGGAGCAGATAAGATAATAGTACAGGCTGAAAAAAAACTTAAATGCATGCTTGCTAATGCAAGAAGCCTGACAGATAAAATGGGGGAGCTTGAATTAATAGCTGCAAGGGAGCCGTATGATATCATAGGCATTACTGAAACATGGTGGGATGAAACTCATGACTGGACAGTTAATTTAGAGGGTTATTCTCTTTTTCGGAAGGATCGAACAAATAGAAGGGGAGGTGGAGTATGTTTATATGTTAAACCGGATCTAAAAGCTATTATAAGGGATGATGTCAATGAAGGGAATGTTGAAAATGTAGAGACTTTGTGGATAGAAATTAGCAGTGGAGATAAAAGTATAAAGAAATTGTTTGTGGGAATATGCTATAAACCACCAAATATCTGTGAGATTGAGGAAGCTATAATACTTTTGCAAATGGAGAAGGCATCAAAACTGGGTCATGTTTGCATAATGGTGGATTTTAATTATCCAGACATAGACTGGGGCAATGAGATTAGCGTTACAACAAAAGGAAACAGGTTTTTGGGGGTGCTTAAAGACAATTATATGACCCAAATTATTGAGGAATCAACCAGGAGAGGGGCAGTTCTGGATTTGGTCATATCAAACAATGTTGAAGTAATAACAAATATTCAAGTCCTGGAACATTTGGGTAACAGTGATCATAACATGGTCTCATTTGAAATGAATTATCAAAAAACAGATTACTTGGGTTCAACAAAGACCTTAAACTTTAGAAAGGCAGATTTTAATAAACTGAGGTCTAATCTAGTAGTATTACAATTGGATGATGTTTTTGCAGGGAAAAATGTAGAAGATAAATGGGCAGTCTTTAAAACATTTTTAGAAAAGCACACTTATCCGTGTATACCCTTGGGTAATAAGTATAAAAGAAATAAGTCAAAACCAATGTGGCTAAATAAACAGGTAGGGGAGGAAATGGACAAGAAGAGGAAGACGTTTAGATTCTTTAAGTCAGAAGGGACGGAGACATCGTATCAGAATTATAAGGAATGTAACAAAAATTGCAAAAGGGCAATCAAATTAGCAAAAATGGATAATGAAAAAAGGATTGCAATAGAAAGTAAGGTCACCCCTAAAAAGTTCTGTAAGTACCTTAATAACAAAAAAATGAGAAAAGAAAATATAGGACCCTTTCAGTGTGAGAAAGCGTATTGCACAGCAGATGCTAATGCCAATTATTGACTATGGAGACATAGTATATGGCTCGGCTCCTCAAACCCACCTTAGCAAACTTGACACCCTCTACAATTCAATTTGTCGTTTTGTTCTCCAATGCAACTACAACACACATCACTGCGAAATGCTCAAAGAACTAGATTGGTCAGCACTAGAGTCTAGGCGCAAAGTTCACCTTTCCTGTCTCACCCTCAAATACTTTCTGGGCAAGCTACCCAGCTACCTGAACAAGCTCCTCACCCCTACCACATGCAGTACCTATCACCTGAGATCAGACTCCAAAAGACTATTCATGGTCCCAAGACTCAACAAAGTATCCGGACGTTCCTCCTTCTCCTTCCGTGCACCCCAAAACTGGAACAACCTACCAGAGACTCTCATATCCACCACCAGCTTAAGTTCTTTCAAATCTAAGGCTGTCTCACACTTTAATCTGGTCTGTAACTGTTTCATACGCTCATAATATATATTTTCTTTAACTGTGCATGCAATGTCTTGTATATAAATGTATACCTTGTTCATTTATGTAACTGTATTTGTAACCATGTATTATTTGTTTTACTCTGTGCCCAGGACATACTTGAAAACGAGAGGTAACTCTCAATGTATTACTTCCTGGTAAAATATTTTATAAATAAAATAAAATAAAGATGGGTAGGCAGATTATTGGAGATAAAGAAAAAGCTGAGGTATTAAACAAATTCTTTGCCTTTGTGTTTACCAGGGAAGAATCAAGTGCAATAGTAATGCCGCAGGAGGAAGCCACAACCTCAATATTTATGAACAATTGGTTAACTGAGGAAGAAGTTCATAAGCGACTTGAAAAAATTAAAGTAAATAAGGCACCTGGCCCCGATGGCATACATCCAAGAGTTCTCAAGGAGTTAAGCTCAGTAATAGCCAAACCATTATATTTAATATTAAAGGACTCCATTTCCACAGGCTCAGTACCACAAGATTGGCGTAAAGCAGATGTGGTGCCTATATTTAAAAAGGGATCTAGATCACAACCGGGAAATTACAGACCTGTAAGCCTGACTTCAATAGTAGGGAAACTACTTGAAGGTTTAATACGGGATAATATTCAGGAATATCTAATGGAAATTAAAATTATTAGTAATAGTCAGCATGGATTTATGAAGTATATATCTTGCCAAACTAACCTTATTTGTTTCTTTGAGGAGGTAAGTAGGAATTTAGACCAGGGTAATGCAGCTGATGTGGTCTACTTAGATTTTGCAAAGGCTTTTGATACGGTTTCACACAAGAGGTTGGTGTACAAAATAAAGAAAATTGGACTCAGTAATAATATATGCACCTGGATTGAAAACTGGTTAAAGGACAGACAACAGAGGGTTGTCATAAATGGAACTTTTTCAGGTTGGGCTAAAGTCATGAGTGGAGTACCTCAGGGATCGGTACTGGGACCCCTGCTTTTTAACTTGTTTATTAATGAACTTGAGGTTGGGATCGAGAGCAAAGTCTCCATCTTTGCTGATGATACTAAATTGTGTAAGGTAATAGAATCAGAGCAGGATGTAATTTCTCTTCATAAGGACTTGGAGAGACTGGAAACGTGGGCAGGTAAATGGCAGGTGAGGTTTAATACAGATAAATGTAAGGTTATGCATTTGGGATGCAAGAATAAAAAGGCGACTTACAAATTAAATGGAGATATATTGGGGGAATTTCTTGATGGAAAAGGATTTAGGAGTGCTTGTAGACAGCAGGCTTAGCAATAGTGCCCAATGTCATGCAGTAGCTGCAAAGGCAAACAAAATCTTATCTTGCATCAAACGGGCAATGGATGGAAGGGAAGTAAACATAATTATGCCCCTTTACAAAGCATTAGTAAGACCACACCTTGAATATGGAGTACAATTTTGGGCACCAATCCTAAGAAAAGACATTATGGAACTAGAGAGAGTGCAGAGAAGAGCCACCAAATTAATAAAGGGGATGGGCATTCTAACTTATGAGGAGAGGCTAGCTAAATTAGATTTATTTACATTAGAAAATAGGCATCTAAGAGGGGATATGATAACTATATACAAATATATTCAGGGACAATACAAGGTGCTTTCAAAAGAACTATTCATTCCATGGGCAGTACAAAGGACTCGGGGCCATCCCTTAAGGTTGGAGGAAAGGAAATTTCACCAGCAACAAAGGAAAGGGTTCTTTACAGAAAGGGCAGTTAAAATGTGGAATTCATTACCCATGGAGACTGTGATGGCAGATACAATAGATTTGTTCAAAAAAAGGTTGGACATCTTTTTAGATGGGAAAGGTGTGCAGGGATATACCAAATAAGTATACATGGGAAGGATGTTGATCCAGGGATTAATCCGATTGCCAATTCTTGGAGTCAGGAAGGAATTAATGTTTCCCCTTAATTGGGTTTTTTGTTTGCCTTCCTCTGGATCAATAAGTAAGTATAGATATAGGATAAAGTATCTGTTGTCTAAATTTAGCATAGGTTGAGCTTGATGGACCTATGTCTTTTTTCAACCTCATCTACTATGTAACTATGTAACTATGTAACTATGTAACTATGTAACTATGTAAGGAATCAAACCTTTTTTGTCTGCATATAAATAGTCCACTAGACATGAATCTAAAAGGAATCATTTATATTCATCAATAAAAACCCATACTGTCCCAAGGATGACATTAGTGATCCAGCACGATTCATGTGAACAGTGAAACATATCTACAGTGTAAAATATACAGTACTATGTAACTATACAATGTATTAATAAAATATACTTTTAATGGGTAATGGAATAGAAAGATGTACTTTTATTTCTATCAGTCTTATTCCCCTTACACTAGCGTTTGGACTTAGCCTGGACCCTGAGAGTCCCCTCACAACCGTATATATGGTTGGAGAACCCACAAACCCAAAACATGTTCTGGGCTACCATTAACCTGGGTATCCCCTCTGCTACAGAGACACTTTTCATCCCTGTGCCCCATTCACCTTTCTGGGCTATGCTGAAGCAGGGAACTCAAGCGGTAAGTCGTGCAAGCGTTTTCAAGGGGAGACATTGCCGGGACCATGTGCCTACATGATTCCCAAGTACATTTTTAGGGGAACCGACAACTCCGGTCCCCAACTACCTAGGCACATTCTGACAACAATTCCTCCGCAAAATCCCCCTTGAAACTCATGCCCTAGCAATCCCTGCTCACTGACATGCCTGTAAAGGGAAAAACACATAAAACATTTTTTATTACATGTGATGGATTGAAAGATACAATGTTACTGGGCCAAAGAGCTAACTCTCTTAAACCCTTATACACGGATGAGGGGTAACCAAAAATGGGCTTAACCTTTATTTGAGATCCTGATTACCCTCTACCTTCACAGGGGCCATTAGATTGTATTTTTTATTATATTCTTGCTGGCAACGGTGGACATGGATGGTGATGAGGATGAGGCGGCCTTCCTCATGTCAGGCTGGCAGGGGTGAGTGCAAGTTTTAATTACTTTATTTATTTCTGCTGGTTAATGTTTTATTTTAAATGGGAAAATGCACTATTAAACATATCTGCATAATAGTAATTTGCCCATTACTGTACTGTATGTGTTGGGGGGGGGGGTTGTATTTATTTGAATGTATGAATATTTTATTTACACACAGGATTGCTACCACGGGCCAGTGGGGACCCCTGGACAACCTCAGGGAAAACCCAAGGGCCCACGGACACCCACGGGACCACCCGAGGGCCCCAAGACACCCATACGGATCACCCAAGGGACCCCGGACACCCACAGGGACCACCTGAGGGCCTTCAGACACTCGAGGGCCTCCGTCAGCCTCTGGTATCATTCCTGTGCATAAAAAATGTGTTAGGTGGGTATAGGGGTGATTGGGGGCACAGGGTGGGGTTGTGTATTGGTGGGTAGTACATATTGCAATGTTTATTGGGGACAATTGCCCCCAATAAACCTGCTGTTGTGCCTTACCCCTTCATTGCCTTAGCGGCTATCCTCTAAGGTAATAAGCTGCTATAATGTAAATTGTATTAATAGCGTGTGTGAGCAGGGGGTCTCTTGAGCTGAACCGCTTTGATTTCTGCCTCAGGGACCCCTTGCTTCCCGAGTTACAGGCCCGGTATGGGGCATCAGGTGCCAGTATCGCTGCCATTTTAAAATCGGCCGCGTCATGTGGCGGGGGGATTTAAATACTGGAGGAGATACTGGCACCCAATATCTGGGCCTGTAACTCGGGAAGCAGGGGGTCCCCGAGACTGAAATCAATGCGGTTAATCTCAGGAGACCCCCTACTCCCGCACACTATGAATAAAATTACATTAAACCATTACATTACCATAACAAATAGTCGTTACGTAACAAATTTGTTCAATTTTTTATTTGGGTTTTAATACTAATTTATTGTGGCATGGTGTCTCCGGAGCAGAACCGCATTGATTTGAGGTCAGGGGAACCCCTGCTTCCTGAGATACAGGCCCCGTTATGGGGTGTCAGTATCTCCTATGCATTTAAATGTTCCATGTCCCGGAGCACCGGATTGGTGAACTAGCTTACAGTTCACCACACAATTGCATTGGTTGAAGTTACAGCCTGAGAAAAACACATATTGAGATCTTGCTGATAAATGAGAGAGAAACCAGTTTAAAGCATATGGTCCAATACCAGAATACTAGAACTGGTATCTAGAGTCACTAGAACTCAGGATTCTGGAATCCATCTAAACTGAGCCCCCTCGGTGGATTCATCACACTTAAACCGCGCACGTGCACAGTAACGTATTTGAAGAGCAAAATACTGCCAGAGAATGGACTCATAAATGAAAAGCACGAGGGGAGCTGTCATAGTGGTTCCACGGCCGCTATTGATTGTTCTGCAGTATTGTTCTTTCAAAATAATATACAGATAAAGCCTTTAGATACATACTTTACCTACTCACCCACCAGTTCATATTTCTCTGCTCTGTGAGCTTCATAATGTTAATGCAGGTGTAGCTGACTCCAGTCCTCACGGGTCACCGGCAGGTCAGGTTTTAAGCATATCACTGCTTCAGCACAGGCAGTTCTTCGATTGAGCCACCTGTGCTGAAGCATAGATATCCCCAATACCTGGCCTGTTGGTGGCGCTTGTGGACTGGAGTTGGCCACCCGTGCTCTAATGTTTTCATTTGTAATTTGTTTGTTTTTTGGGACGCTAACTGTATGTGTCTTTCTTTACTAGGTGACAGCTGCATGATACTGTAGATGCA